>NC_142032.1:12045372-12369122 GCF_982192425.1 Myodes glareolus
TAGGGGAAGAGGATTCATGAAAAGTTTAGGTGACAGAACTCCAGACTTGGTTATTTAATCTTAACTTACTTCTTCAAGAGGGAGACGGTCTACGAAAAACAATGACTAAAGTTTGAGAATTCTCTATAATTAAACATAGTTTGAGGAGAATTAAAGAAGCAAAGTAGTATGAGATAAGGACTTTAAATATTTATATCTTCATTCAACTCTTGTCTGCAACAGGATATCAAAGAATGAGTGGCTTCCAAAACAAAGAAATTCATTCTGCACAGTCGTAGAAGCTGAAAAATCCAATGTCATAGCACAAGCAAATGTGATAACAGGTGAAGACCACTTCTTTTATATTGATAGGTGCCAGAATTCTCACTGTGGCATCTATAGGCAGAAGGATGAAGGACTTTTCTGGGGGCTCTGTTTTATTATGGTGCTAATCATATTTATGGCTATTTTTTCCTCATGGCTCATTAATGCCTCCTGAAATGTTACTTTTACATACCATCAAACAAGAACTTATGTATTAATATATAAATTATAGTGGAAGTGAGGAAGAGGCACAAATAACCAGTATAGTTTCTGCGTCTGGACCATTGTATAAGACTAGAGGGATACTCCCCCTGTCCCTTCCGCTATGAAAGTTAGCTTGTTTTCCTTCTATTTTGCAGGAGTCACAGATTTAAAATGATATGCTGCAATGGCAATGGTGGATGCAAATCTCTTTGATTTTTTAAAATATGATGTACCCATAATTTTTGCTTCAATATGCTGGTATCTTTTCTAGGAGGTTAAGAGGTACAATGACTACCTCTGAGTTTTTATCTTTTCCCTGTGTGAATTGTTCCTTTTCTTCATGCTAGAGCTCACCTGAGGAAATGTCTCACTGTATTATAACACTAAGAAATCAAAATGTATTTAGGTTACATATCGAAAATTGCAAATTTTAATTCTCATTCTATGGAATATCAGTACATGTAAGTAAAACATTTGATTAAGTAAGATTGAAGACTTTCAGTTCATGAGTGCATGTTGACGTTGAAATTGCAGCTGATTTCTCATAATCCTAGCAACTAAGGAGGCAACAAATTTAGGTGTCTCTGCATCATGATCATGAATTATCACATGAAAGTTAGGAGAGATGTGAGAAGAGGTTGAAGATCTAATGAATGAAAACAAATTATAACATTGGGGAAAGAAGTAAAAAATAACATAGAAATTTAAAGAAATTTGGAAGGGAAAAAGAGAAAATGCTATATGTTTGCTTCACAGTACATTTGAAACTCAAGCCTAAAGTTCTTATTTAAAATTGTTCCCTATATTCCTGCCAATATCCTAGTCTGTAATCATTAAACTTGAGGAAAGATTGTATACATAAAGAATTAAACCATGCTTTGTGTTCTTTCCCCATGAATCCTGCTAGCAAAATACATATATTATCAATGCAAATGAAAGAAATGTCATCCATATGATTACATGAACACCCATGGCATAGACAAGAATTTATTTACACTAGAAGCAAACACCAGATGTGAGAAATCATTAAGCCAACAGGAATGGGACAGCCTCATATTGAGCCTCATTACTATTATACAAAAATGAGAACATTTTCATGCTAAAATATTGCCTCTATTATTTTTCAAACTATTAGCAATGAATTTCATACTTAAATGGCTGAATGAGCAGAAGAAAGGGACATAGGATCAAGCAGTTAAGTTATTGAAACAGAAAGCTTCTTGAAAGTTCCAGTGTTTTGAAATTTGGAAACTGGGGCATTGTTTCTCCAAACAAGTGATGACAGAACCTGAGCTTCAGTAACTCTGTGTGCTTCATGGTGCAGTAAGAGACTATCCACGCATCAGGCTACAACTCAGTCCTCAAAGCTATTGTGTATTTTGTAACTCAAGCAGTGTCAGAGCTAATTAGAAATCAAAACAAGAAAGTATTTGATGAACATAGAAAAGAAAATAGAGCATGGAGTGAGACGAGCAGCCTACACTTCTGCTTCAGAAGTGCTGTGGGAATGAGACTAAGCACTTAGAGTTAGCTAATATTTGCCATGATTTGTAATTATAGGATGCTGAGCTGATGCACTTGGGTAGAAGTGGTCTCCATCTTTTTCAGAAAGCGGTTTCTGCTAGCCGTGGGGATGGAACAAACAAGACCACAGAGAGACATGACTGAATAATTAAAAGCTCCGTCTGCTTATAAGGATTAATTGTGAGTCTGGATAAATATTTAATCATTTAGCTGGTAAAAAATAGATGAGATAGACACACCCTTTTGCAACTGCCCCTGTAAATTTGGATAATATCTAACCCTCTAAATCTGCTACTGATGGCTGATTGCATTGTCCTGCTGTTGGCTGTATTACACTGATGAGATGGCTACATAGTGAATAAGGTCTGGTCTTTCAGGTCCCTCATACCAAGCATACCTGCATATGTTTGAAACCTTTATGTTTTGATTTATTCACTGAGTAAGAAAATATTTATTGAGTATTCAAATAAGACTTATTTCAATATATGCTGTGGAGAGTGTAGTATTGAGAAATCAATAATTCAGTCCCTGAAACCAATCAGAGACCTAACTATGAGGAAGGATAAACAGACATGGAAATCCTGAGGACATTGGGGGAGGAGAGCTCATCATTCCAAAGTCGGGCTGAAGCCCCAGATGATTTCCAATGGTATTAATGTTTACTGTGAAGATTATTAGTGTAGAACAGTATTTTTACATACATAAAAATTTTCAGGAGGCTGAGGAAATAACTGAGTAGTTAAGAACAAGTGCTGCTCTTCCATAAGATCAAAGTTAAGCCAGCACCCGTGCCTAGTACCTCATACCTGCCTGTCATCTAGTTCCAGGATATAGAAAACCTTCTTCTGGTGTCTATGGGCATATACATACACAAACACAACATGTGCACATACATTCTCACACATACACATGCACTTAATTTACAAATAAATATTTTAATTAAATACTTTCAAATAAGTATATTTGACAATAAACCAAGTGTATTAGTTAGAGTTCTAGAGCAATAGAATGCACATACATTTTAAAAGTGGATTCAAATAGTTTGTATGATATAAACTGAAAAATGGTTGTCTGCATGTTGGGGATGCCAAGAACTTGACATCTTCTCAATCCACAAAACTAGAAGTGTTAAGAGGGCCACTGTAACACTGACCACAGGGAGGATTCCTGGAGAGTCATTCTTCTTTAGTCCACATTTGAAAGCCCATATAAGCTGGATTCCTGTCAGAGGAAAATAGCAGTAGAGGCAGACACAAAGAACATGCACTCACCAGCAAGGAGCGATGGTGAGCAGGCAAAGGGTGGGAAGGCAAAGATTGGCGGACAACAGTGGGCAGACAAGTCAGGCAAAAGCATACTAATTTTCCGTCAAGACTTTCTGAGTGGAACACACAGTCACCACTTAACTAAACCAGCTAATCCCTTAACACCCTCTAAATATTTGTTCTTATGCTCACAGTTCAGTGCAGTCCCCAATCTCATCGTGGAAACATCTCTTTGTAACGTGTGGAGACCAATTCCATGGACAAAGCCAAAAGCTTCCAAAATGCAGTTTTGAGGACACTTTTTGCATTCTCTTTTATCTCCTTTGATGTGAGCTTCCCTGTTGTGTGCTGTGATTACCATTAATGAATAAAGAAACTGCTTTGGGCTATAGCAGGGCAAAACTTAGCTAGGTGGGGAAAATTAAACTGAATGCTGGGAGGAAGAAGGAGGAGTTAGAGAGAAGCCATGTAGACCCTCTGAAGCCGGACAGAACTTTACCTGTTAAGCCACAGCAATGTGACAATAAATGAATTAATGGAGATGAGTTAAATTAATGTGTAAGAATTAGCCAATAAGAAGCTACAGTTAGAAGACCAGCTAGCCCTGTTGCCCTGCTGAGCAGTTCTTCCCAGAGAGGTGAGTGGGTGCTAGCCTGGGCAGCCTGCCTGCCTGTCTGGGAAGGGAGCACAGCCCTCGCCCCCTCAGCTTCTGCGGCAGGGTCTTTGGTGTTCCAAGGGACCCCTCCCCTCCCCCCACTGCTGCGGGCCCTTTGTCTCCTGAGTCCTGGGAAGACCAGCTAGCCCTGTTGCCCTGCTGAGCAGTTCTTCCCAGAGAGGTGAGTGGGTGCTCACCACTGCCCAGGAAGAGAGCACAGCCCCCCCCCCCCAGCATCTGCAGCAGGGTCTTTGGTGTTCCAAGGGACCCCTCCCCTCCCCCCACTGCTGCGGGCCCTTTGTCTCCTGAGTCCTGGGAAGACCAGCTAGCCCTGTTGCCCTGCTGAGCAGTTCTTCCCAGAGAGGGCTGAGGAGCTCTATCCAGAGAGTGCTGTGAAGTCCTACCCAGAGAGTGCTGAGGAGTTCTATCCAGAAAGTGCTGAGGAGTTTCATCCAGAGTGGAAGAAATGGGCAGGCGCCAATGCAAGAATTCCTCCAACAACCTGAAAGGCAACATGACACCGCCAGAATCCAGGGAGCTCGAAACTAGAAGAATTGAACACCCTACGCCAGAAGAAATAGAAGAAATTGACTCTAAGCGCTTCTTTATGAAAATAATAGAGGAAATTAAACAGGAGGTGAAAATCTGCCGTAAAGAAATGGAAGATAAGTATAACAAAAAAATTGAGGAAATGAGTAAAGAAATGGAAGAGAAATATACCAAAAAGTTTGAAGAAATGAGTAAATCCGTAAATGAAATTCTGGGAAACCAAGAAAAAACAATCAAACAGGTAATAGAAACAGTTCAAGATTTGAAAACTGAAATGGAGTCAATGAAGAAATCACAAACCGAGGGCCGGCTGGCTATGGAAAATCTGGGTAAACGAACAGAGACTTCAGAAACAAGCTTAACCAATAGAATACAAGAGATAGAAGAAAGAATCTCAGACTCTGAGGACACCATAGAGAAATTAAACACTCTGTCCAAAGAAAACAGCAAATCCAACAAATTCTCATCACAAAACATTCAGGAACTGTGGGACACAATAAAAAAAACCAAATCTAAGAATAATAGGAGTAGAAGAAGGAAAAGAATTGCATTTCAAAGGTCCAGAAAATATACTCAACAAAATTATAGAAGAAAACTTTCCCATCCTAAAGAACGATATTCCTATGAAGGTTCAAGAAGCATACAGAACACCGAATAGACTGGATCAGAAAAAAACATCCCCTCGTCATATAGTAATCAAAACACAAAGCATTCAGACTAAAGAAAGGATATTGAAAGCTGCAAAGGAAAAAGGTCAAGTAACTTATAAAGGTAAACCTATCAGACTTACACCAGACTTCTCTATGGAAACCATGAAAGCCAGAAGGTCCTGGATAGAGGTACTGCAGAAACTAAGAGACAATGGATGCAAACCCAGACTACTTTACCCAGCCAAGCTATTGTTCACTATCAACGGAGAAAACAAAATATTCCAGGATAAAAACAAATTTAAACAATACGTAGCTACTAATCCAGCCTTACAGAGAATACTAGAAGGAAAATCACAACCCAAGGAATCCAACATTCCCAACACTGCCTACATTAACTCAGACATTTAGCGACCCTCCACAAGCACAACTCAAAGAAGGAAAACACATACACGCTACTACCCAAAAAAATGATCGGAGTCATCGATCACTGGTCATTAATATCACTTAATATCAATGGTCTCAACTCACCTATAAAGAGGCACAGACTTAGAGATTGGATACGAAAACAGGATCCAACATTCTGCTGTCTACAAGAAACACACCTCAACTACAAAGACAGACACCTACTCAGAGTAAAGGGTTGGGAAAAGGTTTTCCAAGCAAATGGACCTAAGAAACAAGCGGGTGTGGCCATTCTAATATCTAACAAAATCGACTTCAAACTAAAATCAATCAGAAGAGATGGAGATGGACATTTCATACTCATAACAGGAACAACTCATCAGGAAGAAGTCTCAATCCTGAATATCTATGCCCCTAATATAAAGGCACCCATATATGTAAAAGAAACTCTTCTAGAACTCAAGGCAGTCATCAAACCACACACACTAATAGTAGGAGACTTCAACACTCCTCTCTCACCAATGGACAGGTCAATCAGACAGAAACCTAACAGAGAAATAAGAGATTTACTGGAGGTACTGAATCAAATGGACTTAACAGACATCTATAGAACACTCCACCCAAATAGGAAAGAGTATACCTTCTTCTCTGCAGCTCATGAAACCTTCTCGAAAATTGACCACATACTTGGTAACAAAGCAAACTTCCACAGATACAAAAGAATATTAGTGACCACCTGTGTCTTGTCAGATCACCATGGATTAAAATTAGAATTCAACAACAATGGTACCCCCATGAAGCCAACAAACTCATGGAAATTGAACAGTCAACTACTAAATCACCCCTGGGTCAAGGAAGAAATAAAGAAAGAAATTAAAGTCTTCCTTGAATATAATGAAAACAAAGACACAACGTATTCAAACCTATGGGACACAATGAAAGCAGTGCTAAGAGGAAAGTTCATAGCACTAAGTGCCCACCTAAAGAAAACAGAGAAAGCACACATTGGAGACTTAACAACACACTTGAAAGCTCTAGAAAAAAAAAGAAGCTGATTTACCCAGGAGGAGTAGAAGACTGGAAATAATCAAACTGAGGGCTGAAATCAACAAAATAGAAACACAGAAAACAATTCAAAGAAACAATGAAGCAAAAAGCTGGTTCTTGGAGAAAATTAACAAGATTGACAAACCCCTATCCAAACTAATCAAACGGCAGAGAGAGAACTTGCAAATTAATAGGATCAGAAATGAAAAGGGGGACATAACCACAGACACAGAGGAAATACAGAGAATCATTAGATCTTACTATGAAAGTTTATATGCCACAAAGTTGGAAAATGTAAAAGAAATGGACATTTTTTTAGATAAGTACCATATACCAAAGTTGAACCAAGACCAGGTGAACAATCTAAATAGACCTGTTAGTCGTGAAGAACTAGAAGCTGTTATCAAAAATCTCCCTACCAAAAAAAGCCCAGGACCAGATGGTTTCAATGCAGAATTCTACCAGAACTTCCAGGAAGAGCTAATACCTATACTCCTTAATGTATTCCACAATATAGAAAAAGAAAAGTCACTGCCAAACTCCTTTTATGAAGCTACAGTCACCCTAATACCAAAACCACACAAAGACACAACCAAGAAAGAGAATTACAGGCCAATCTCACTCATGAACATCGATGCGAAAATTCTCAATAAAATACTGGCAAACCGAAACCAAGAACACATTAGAAAAATCATACATTATGATCAAGTAGGCTTCATCCCAGAGATGCAGGGATGGTTCAACATACGCAAATCTATCAATGTAATCCATCATATAAATAAACGGAAAGAAAAAAATCATATGATCATTTCATTGGATGCTGAAAAAGCGTTTGACAAAATTCAACACCCTTTTATGATAAAGGTGTTGGAGAGACTGGGGATACAAGGATCATACCTAAATATAATAAAAGCAATATACAGCAAGTCGACAGCTAACATCAAATTGAATGGAGAGAAACTCAAAGCCTTTCCACTAAAATCAGGAACACGACAAGGCTGTCCACTCTCTCCATACCTCTTCAATATAGTGCTTGAAGTTCTAGCAATAGCAATAAGACAACATAAGGGGATCAAGGGGATTCGAATTGGAAAGGATGAAGTGAAACTTTCGTTATTTGCAGACGATATAATAGTGTACATAAGCGACCCCAAAAACTCTACCAAAGAACTCCTACAGCTGATAAACACCTTTAGTAACGTGGCAGGATACAAGATCAACTCCAAAAAATCAGTGGCACTCCTATACACAAAGGATAAAGAAACGGAGAGGGAAATCAGAGAAACATCACCTTTCACGATAGCCACAAACACCATAAAATATCTTGGGGTTACTCTAACCAAGGATGTGAAAGACCTATTTGACAAGAACTTTAAGCCTTTGAAAAGAGAAATTGAGGAGGATACCAGAAAATGGAAAGACCTCCCCTGCTCTTGGATTGGGAGAATCAACATAGTAAAAATGGCAATTCTACCAAAAGCAATCTACAGATTCAATGCAATCCCCATCAAAATCCCATCAAACTTCTTCACAGACCTTGAGAGAACAATAATTAAGTTTATATGGAAAAACAAAAAACCCAGGATAGCCAAAACAATCTTATACAATAAAGGAACTTCTGGAGGCATTACTATCCCTGACTTCAAACTCTATTACAGAGCTACAGTATTGAAAACAGCTTGGTATTGGCATAAGAACAGAGAAGTCGACCTATGGAATCGAATAGAAGACCCAGATACTAACCCTCAAACCTACGAACACCTAATTTTTGACAAGGGAGCTAAAGGTATACAATGGAAGAAGGAAAGCGTCTTTAACAAATGGTGCTGGCATAACTGGATGTCAACCTGTAGAAGAATGAAAATAGATCCATATCTATCACCTTGCACAAAACTCAAGTCCAAATGGATTAAAGACATCAACATCAATCTGTCCACTTTGAACCTGATAGAAGAGAAAGTGGGAAGTAGTCTACAAGATATAGGCACAGGAGGCCACTTCCTAAGTAGGACCCCAGCAGCACAGACAATAAGAGAAACAATGAATAAATGGGACCTGCTGAAACTGAGAAGCTTCTGTAAAGCAAAGGACACTGTCAGTAAGACAAAAAGGCTGCCTTCTGACTGGGAGAAGATCTTCACCAACCCCTCATCAGACAAAGGTCTGATCTCCAGAATATACAAAGAACTCAAGAAACTAGACACTAAAACTCTAATTAACCCAATTAAAAAATGGGGTACTGATCTGAACAGAGAATTCACAACAGATGAACTTCGAATGGCCAGAAGACACTTAAGGTCATGCTCAACCTCCTTAGCGATCAGGGAAATGCAAATCAAAACCACTTTGAGATACCATCTTACACCTGTCAGAATAGCTAAAGTTAAAAACACCAATGATAACCTATGCTGGAGGGGATGTGGAATGAGGGGAACACTCATCCATTGTTGGTGGGAATGCAAACTTGTGCAGCCACTTTGGAAATCAGTGTGGAGGTTTCTCAGGAAACTGGGAGTCAACCTCCCTCAGGACCCAGCAATTCCTCTCTTGGGAATATACCCTAGAGATGCCCAAACATACTACAAAAGCGTTTGTTCAACTATGTTCATAGCAGAACTATTTGTAATAGCCAGAACCTGGAAACAGCCTAGGTGCCCCTCAATAGAAGAATGGTTAAAAAAGGTGTGGAACATATACACATTAGAGTTTTACTCAGCGGTAAAAAATAATGACATCTTGAATTTTGCATGCAAATGGATGGACATAGAAAACGCTTTACTGAGTGAGGTAAGCCAGACCCAAAAAGAGGAACACGGTATGTATTCACTCATAAGTGAATTCTAACCATAATTAAAGGTCTTTGAGCCTATTATTCGTGATCCTAGAGAAGCTAAATAAGAAGACGAACCTGATGAAGATTATTTACCTATCCGCCAGGAGGTAGGAAATAGTCAAGAGTCCCAGGTAACCTTGGGTGCATGGGGGGGGTGGGAGGGTTGATGGAAGGGGAGAGGGTTAGAGAGAAGGGAGTAGGGGAGGAATGGAGAAAGCTCGGTTGACCGGGATGGGGGGAAGGGAGGAAGGATGAATGTGGGATCAGGGAAGAATATATTTCAACTAAGGGAGTCATATTAGAGTTTACAGGAAACTTGATTATATATGGGATCCCAGGTCCAAGGAGAGATCCCCAGATTGTTCTCTGGACAGAGGAGGGGGTGCCTGAACCGGCCTTGGCCCGTGACCATACTGATGAATATTTTGCTTATCACCATAGATCCCTCATCTGGCGTTGGATGACGATACAGATGGAGGCCCGCGTTGGAGCACCGAACTGAGCCCCCCAAGATCCAAACGAGGAGCAAAAGGAGGAAGAAAATGACGAAGGACTGCGAGGGATACTATCACCCACTGATACAAGGGGTCGGATCTAATGAGAGTTTACCAAGGCCAGATGGACCGTGACTGAACGAGCATGTGATCCAACCAGATTCTCTGAATGTGGCCGGATTTTCTGAATGTGGCTGGCCTGCAGTCTTTCCGAGAAGCCATTGACAATAACACTGGGACTGGTTTCCTCTGCATATTCTGGATTTTTGGGATCCAGTCTGTTTGGATGCTCACCTTCCTGGACCTGGAGTGAGGTGGGAGGAACTTGGACTTCCCACAGGGCAGGAGACCCTGACTTCCCTAGGGGACAAAGAGGGAGGAGGAGAGGGAGGGGGGGAGTGGGAGGGCGTTGGGAGGAGGGGCGTAAATGGAAACTTTTTATAATTTAATAAAATTACAAAAAAAAAAAAAAGAAGCTACAGTTAATGGGCCAAGGAGTGATTTAAATGATATAGTTTCTGTGTGATTATTTTGTCTCTGAGCTGCTGGGCAGACAGGAAATGAAAAAGAAGTTCCTCACAATACTTCTTGGACTGCTGTGCCCCCATATCACTATAGAACTCTCTGTCTGAATGTTTAGAAATGCTGTGTTCATGGAACTGTTTTTGAATATGTTCTTCTGTGTCAACTCTAATGCAAGGTTCTAACATTAGAGCAAGGCTTTAGTATTATGTTGGTTTGGTGCTTAGAAAAGTCTACTACACACATAGTAGATATCTGATAGTTGTTTATGGAATGGAAATAAGTGACTCATAGTCTCTCTCTAGTAAGTAATATTCATTTCCAACTGATAAATGGCCTCAAGGCAGACTTTAAGGGCATGGGATATATACACATATATATCAATTAGTTTGAGTCTATTAATAGAAGAAAATCAGAGTATTCTGTGACGGGATCCAGATTACCTTGCCCAGCTGCTATTATTGCTTTGGGTGGGAATGCGATTTGTACTCTGCTATACTATTTGTATTTTTAAGTAATTAAAGCAATGAAATTGTTTGACACACATTTCATTGCATGCTACCACTTCAGGTTTCATTTATCTTGATTCTCTGAATCTTGTTAATTTTATGGAAGAAGATCATATTTAATAGTAGGAACTCATGCATAGCCTCATGGAGGAACAAGACATTTGCTATTTCTGAGAAAGAAATTGGTGAGGAGGAAAAAGAGGATTCCAATTTGCCTTTTTTGCTCTAATTAGGAACTCAGCATATGCTGAGCAGGATGCAGACCCTAGAAGGCACCTTGCATTATTTAACCATTTATTTATTTAATTATTACATGCAGAATATAAGCATTAAGAATTGCATTTTTCTTTGCCAAGGAACTGTGGAACAGAGAAGATGCAGATATTATTTTATTAGGAAGACTTTTTTTTCTCTTGTGTATTACATGTGTTCGTATATGCGTTTCTGGGTGTGCATGAGTACACATGCACATATTTGTGTAAATGAAAGGTTGACTTCCAGTAATCTTTCTCAGTTGATTGTTGGTCTATTTGTGTGAGACTGGGTCTCTCGTTAAACTTTAAACTCTCCAACTCACCCAGGATCACTGGTCTTTAAGCTCCAGGAATCTGCCTGTCTCTGCCTTGCCCACAGTGGCATGACATGATTGTGCCAACACTGGGTATCCATGCTGGGGCTTGGTGTTTGTGCTGCAAACACTTACCAGATGAACTATCTCTCCATTTCCTGGGATTGCTCCAGACAGCATCTTCTGTTTCTTATGACAAAGGTATGTTTATAGGAAATGACTCTGGAAGTTTCTGCCCATACTCATTGGCCTCTTCCTCACCATAAGTTTACCCCATGAAGTCACAGGCTTAGGTAAGTCTATCCAGGTCCATTCTGTATAGGGTAAAGACTTACCTCCCTGACTGGATCTCTTAACAATACTCTACTTCTCTAAAGAATTCACAAACACAAGATCCAGGATGTTATTCTCCTGCAGAACTACATTTCCCAGGAGGCCCCTGTGCACAGGTGCAGAGTACAGCATCGTCTGCCTGACTCGGAAGACTTCATTTTCCAGAAACACATGCACCCACAATGAAATGCAAAAGCCCCCCCCCCCCGTGCAGACGCAAAACACAGCGTCTGATGCGCGTACACTGGGGTGGCCTTTAAAAGGCAAAGCTTGGTACTTTCGCTCTCTTTTTCCTTCCTGTTTCCCACTTGCACGGTCCACCATGCCTTTCCCTGTAATAAAGTTACACGTGGGTTCCTTTATACCTCGTGGTTTCTTTCATATTCTGCAGAAAGAACAACACTGGTGCTGCTACTCGACCCGGAGCCGAAAGCCGGAGCTCAGGGTTCAGGTGCCGCCTAGGCCTCTGACTTCCTTCCGGGACACGAACAGAACCAAGGACCTCCTCTACAATGACCCACGTGTTCCATCTGCCTGGGCGAGCTCCTATGAACAACACTGGCTTCTAATCATGAGTGTCCCCTTCCAGCCAGCTTAACCAACTCTTTTAACCCGGGAATTGACCGATACTCCTGGTGTTTCTAGGGTTGGGGGACTTTCCCCAACCACGGGCCTTCAGGGCCTGGAGTCCCTTCGCTGGCATTCATTCCCAGCTTGTCCCCTTTTCTAAACCTGTGCCTGGGACGGCTTGGCCTAGCCAGTCCCCATCTGCATCTTGCCTTAATGGGGAGTCGCTCTCGCTGTAGGCTTGAGGTGCCACGTTTTTTTGTTTTTTTTTTTTTTTGCAGGTGTTTTCATGGCCTTAGTTATGGGGGCAAATCTTCTAAAACTATCACTCCAAACTCCCCACTGGGACGTCTTTTGGGTGCCACACAGCCTCACACTTTGATGCCTTCCCTACAGATTTCCACACTCATCCATCTTTGCTCCAAAAAATGGCCCCGGTATACCTTAGAGGGAAACTGCAAATGGCCGCCTAATGGCACCTTCGACCCCGACATTTTACGGGAGTTATCAAATTATTGCAATCGTACAGGCAGATGGAAAGAACTCTCCTATGTCTCTGCTTTCTTCTATATGTCCCTTAAGACTGACCCCTCTGTCCTCACTGACTGTCCACCTGCTCACTCTCACTCTACCTGGTCAAACACAACCTCACATAAACTTTCCAGTCCTAGGTCTCCGGAAGTCCTACATAGATCTTTTGCCAGGTCCAGTCATAAGAAAACCTCACCTAACCTTTCTCCTTCTAGGTCCCTGAAAACCTCACACAAATCCTATTCAAAATCTAAAAAAGCCTCACCTAAGCACCATTCTCCCTCTCCTGCCAGCAGGTCTCCGTCCAGCTCCTCTGGTTCCTCTTCCTCCCACTACCCCTCTTCTCTTCGCAGGTCATATAGATCGCCAGAAGCCTCTTCGGATTCACCCTCCCCATCTCCCTCCCGCTACCGCCCTACTCCGCCTCCTCAGTCTTCCAAAGCCCTGCTGAGTTCCTCTTCCTCTCATGCCAGCCGCCTTGCTCTGGCACCTTCCTTTACTCCTCTGCTCACGCGTTCGCAGGCCACCACGGAGCCTAATCCTGACCAAGCCAAGCCTGCTGGCACCCTGCCATTGAGGGAGGTGGCTGATGTTGACGGATTGCTTAGGGCTCACGTTCCATTCTCCCTTTCGGAACTCTCCCATATAGCCAAATTACTTGGGTCCTATACGTCTAATCCTACCACTTTCATAAAAGAATTTCAATGTATTACTCAATCCTATAATCTCACTTTCCATGACATCTTTATGATCCTGTCCAATAACTTACTTCCCAAGGAGCGCAGGCAGGTCTGGGAGCAGGCCAGACAGCTCGTGGATGAAGTTCACCAGACTCTTGCCTCCCACCCTCCTGGGGCAGAGGCAGTCCCAGACCAAGAACCACACTGGGATTATAACACTCCAGGTGGGATCTTGGCCAGAGACCGATTTTTAACTTGTCTCATAACAGGGCTCCGGAAGACTGCCCTCAAGCCAGTAAATTATTCTAAACTCTCAGAGATTATTCAGGATACAAAGGAAAATCCTTCTCCATTTTGGAACGCCCTACAAAAGCTCTATTACAGTTTACGAACCTGGACCCAGAATCCCCTGAGGGAAGGCAGCTATTAATGACTCACTTTTTAAATCAATGTTATTCAGACATCAAGGCCAAGCTCAGGCATTTGGAGAAAGCCCCTTAACCCCACAGGCAGAAGTCCTGGAGATGGCTTTTAAGGTGTACCATACAAGGAATGACAAAGCTCGCAACCACTGCCACATGGTAGCCATGGCCGCCCTGCCAGCCAAGGCGACAGACTACTCGTCCGCCCTGTTCATGCTGCCCCCCTGCCTCCCGGGGTGCGTGAGCCACCAGGTCCATGTTTCAAGTGCAGTAAGATGGGCCACTGGGCCCAAGGATGCCCTAATCCCCAATGTAATCCCAGGGGACCTTGTCCAAGGTGTCATAGGGAAGGTCACTGGTCTGTAGATTGTTCTCGTGCACACGGTGGCATGGGGGCTTTGAACCCAGAGACTTCACCTGGACAGACCCTGACACTAATTTTTCCACACAGCTCACCTGGACCGTTCTCCCCCAGGGCTTCCGAGACAGCCCACACCTCTTCAGCCAAGCCTTGGCCTCTGATCTGCTCTTACTGTCTCTCCCTAAATCCAAGCTCATACAATATGTGGATGACATTTTACTTTACAGCCCATCATTGGAGATCAGCAAGACAGATACTGTTGCCCTTTTTAATTTCTTATCTAAAAGGGGCAATAGAGTCTCCCCTTCTAAGGTTCAATTCCTTCCACCGAAGAAGAAGTTTTATCGTTCCTGAAAGTAGCCGGCTTCCTGCGTTCCTGGATCCACTCCTTTTCTCTCCTCGCCTGCTCCCTATATAAAGCAGCTCCCGGCTCTCTGCATGAGCCCCTTCTCTATCTGGTTACCAAACCCTTCCAAAGACTCCAACTGGCCCTTCTCCAGGCTCCAGCTCTTCATCTTCCGAATCTAACTTGCCCTTTTTCCCTTTATGTAGTAGAGAAGGAGGGATATGCCCTTGAGGTCTTAGGACATCAACTGGGACTTTCTTTTGCACCTGTAGCATACCTGTCAAAGAAGATGGACCTCACCACTCGGGGCTGGACACCTTGCATACATGCTTTGGCTGCTGCTGAGCTTCTGATTCCTGCCAAGCCCGCACCTGTCACATCTTAAACCGTTTATTCCTCCAGCTCAAGACAATCCCTCATACACGGTAACTCAGACAGGATCTTGCTCTCTTAAGTTCCAGAGGACACAAGAAAGATGGAGTTCCTACCCTTCACTCAACTCTCTTATGCCAACATATTTTCCTTTCTTCTCTTTTTCCTATATGTAACAACTCCAAATACCTCCAATGTCATGTTTAAATTTCCAAATAACCACTCAGCTGCTCTTACAGGAATCATCAAACACAGAGCCAAAGATTATAAGCTCAAAGATTATAAATTCTAATAAGCAAAACCTAAACGGGTCCCTTGACATGACAGGTTTGACACTGACTGCAGCAATGTCCCCTGGATGTTGAGGCAATGCCCAAGATGAAAAATTTATTTCCTCTAAGACATTTTCTTTAAGCTCCAAGGAGCCAGCTTGACTCACTTAAATGGACCAGACTCAAAACAGAATAAGTATCATTTAATTTTATTTTATTCCCCCCTCACATCAAATCTCCCCTTTAAATTTTTTCCTCTTCTAACGTGACTTGTTTTCCAGCTCCTCAAGACCTAGAGAGATGCAGTTTCAATCGGACATCACAGGACACCAGCACACAGGACATGATCACCAGGATGCATTGAACACCCCGAACTCCTTGACGCCCATAAAGTCAGCAGGAAGCAGTTATGTGAGACTGGGCTACGGCTCCATTCCCTACTCATTTAGACCCTCAACCCCCCAAATTTTTAGCAAATCAAAAAGCGTGGAATGTTATTCTCCTGCGGAACTACATTTCCCAGGAGGCCCCTGTGCACAGGTGCAGAGTACAACATCGTCTGTCTGACTCGGAAGACTTCATTTCCCAGAAACACATGCACCCACAATGCAATGCAAAAGCCACCCCCCCCACCCCCGCGCAAACGCAAAACGCAGCATCTGATGCTTGTACACTGGGGTGGCCTTTAAAAGGCAAAGCTTGGTACTTTGGCTCTCTTTTTCCTTCCTGTTTCCTACTTGCAAGGTCCACCATGCCTTTCCCTGTAATAAAGTTACACGTGGGTTCCTTTGTACCTCGTGGTTTCTTTCATATTCCACAGAAAGAACAACACAATGGACTGGCTGTGTTTCTGCATAGTCACTGAAAATTCTGTGGAGCATTTTCTTTTAATAGCTTTTAACCCATTGTTTCACAATGAAGAAGAATTTCATGTGGATTTTTTTTTTTTTTTTGCACAATTCCAATCAAAGTATGGGACAGAAGACAGACTTGAGGTTCAGAACACTGGCAATAGATCTACCAAGCTGCTTTTCATGTGCTCCCTGACTTGTGTGGGATTCCCCTATGCATACCATTGGTTAACAAACAAGCTGCTTTTGGCCAATGACTTAACAGAATATAACCAGGCTTAAAAAGATACAGAGAGAGACTAAGCAGAGTCAGGGAGAAGCCCACCGCAGGAGACTGATGCCGAAACTTTGCAGGTAGGCCACGACCTCATGGTGATGCACAGATAGTGTGGGAGAATTATCTGTATTCGGTCAATCATGTATTTTAATAAAATGCTGATTGGCCAGGCAAGAAGTATAGGCGGGTCAACCAGACAGGAAGCTTAGGTGGGGCCATGAGAAAAGGAGAAGGCTAGGAAGGAGGAATCTCCCTCAGCCATTCCTACCCAGATCACCGAAGAAACAACATGTGAGCTGACAGCTGAAAAAGGTACCAAGCCATATGGCTAACATAGATGAGAATAATGGGTTAATATAAGCTATAAGAGTTAACAAGAAACCTGAGCTAATGGACCAATCAGTTTATAATCTTATGGAGTTCTGTGTGTGATTTTCTTTGGGATTTGCTGGCTTGCTGGGGTACTGGGCAGGATAGATACCCCAACAAGCTGGCCCTCATGTTACACACAGATTAATGGAGATGGGTTAGTTTAGGATATAAGAGCTAGTTAACAATATGCTTAAGCTAATGGTCAAACAGTATTGCAAATGATATAGTTTTTGAGTGATTATTTCAGGTCTGTACAGCTGGGAACAAATGAGCAGCTTCCTACAATACCTGACAATGATGGAAATGAAGGAATAAGATTCTATACATGTTTCTTTGTGCATGTAAGATTAAGTTGCTACTTACCCCAGTCTGGTATGCTTCAGTGGAATTATTCTTGCAAGTATACCTTAAAACATCACCTTTGATACTAATATGTACTGAAATATCAATAATTGAGGTTTAATAATAAAATTTTAAAATGAAATCATTTCTGCACTGATCGGTAAATTCTCATTTCCAGAATCTCCTAATTGCCAGCCTTCCTGACCATTTGAGATTCATCCTGTAATCTACTGGTTTTGTAGAGTCCCTGTTTGGCACTATAGATAATCTTCAAACCTCTGTTACAGTATATATAAGTAACAGCAATTATGAGTACATGGACTGATTTTAAAGATCATATTATACTTGCTTCTGATATGAATTGGGCACAACTACAAAGTTCACCAGTCTCCCTAACGTATGAATTCTTAGGCTCTGTGATAGACATCCTGAAAAAGATTGGAGATGAAGTTCAAGGAGCCAAAAGTAACTGAGTATTTATAGTTTTCTAACCCAAATTCTACTGTAGTAATGTTAGTTCTGAAAGTTAGTTATGTCGTCTGTCAACTGGAGGATAGTAAAATAAATAAAGGCAACATATATTAGGATAACTAATTGACAATAATTTTGTTTAAAAGAAACAATGGAAAACAATTATACTGCATTTCACAGCATAAAAGGAAACAATTGAGCAAATGTGCATTTTGGGGGACATAAAAGAATTGGACATTTCTCAGCAAACATTTGAATTCCAAATACACTCAAGTGCACATCTTTTATGTATGTTATTAAGATTCATATTTCCTGGAGAAACAATATTGTGCTGGTTCAGTTCTAATTTCTGTTCTTGTATAAAGAATACCACAAACCTTTGATTAGCATTCCTACAAGAAATGTGTGAAATAGACCAGGAAATTCATAGAGAAAATAAAAACAATTAACTAAACATCAGCAATTAAATAAAATAAGCTCATTAGATCAGTCTCCTGGTGCCACAGATGCTACGTATATAATATATATTTGTGTGCACATACATGCAACATAAATCATACATACACAGAAAATAGATGTTAATTGTGTAATAATGCTGATGATAGAATGATGGAAATAAATATAGTATTCATGTTGTCACCAACAGCATCAGCAAGGGAGCGACTCTACAGTTAGATCATACTCTAGTTGTAGATATGCTGTATGTAATACCAACGACAAATCTTGGCTTCTTCAACAAACAATGAAAAATAGACTAATGTTCCTTAGGTTACTAAATTAAATGGAGCATAAGGTACATAAAACAGTATAATTTTTGGTTTTTGACAACACATTCATTTTTTATGGTTGTGTCTGTCTCTATATGTTTATACCTATATTTATATATCTTTTTTAATTTTGTTTTTCGAGACAGGGTTTCTTATTTATTTATTTATTTATTTATTTATTTATTTATACGGTATCCTGCCTGTAGGCCAGAAGAGGGCACCAGATCTCATTACAGACAGTTATGAGCCACCATGTGGTTGCTGGGAATTGAACTCAGGACCTCTGGAAGAGCAGTCAGTGCTCTTAACCGCTGAGCCATCTCTCCAGCCCCTATTTATATATCTTTATAAGATATAGAGGATTATTGTTAAGAACTTTAAAAGAATCATCATTCTATTATATAAATACATTTCTGGTTAGATTTACTTGTAGCCTTTTATTGACCTATTCTATCTATAAATATATTTCTTATTCTCTGCATGAAGATAGAAATGATATTTTATTCCATTTAAATCATATAAATTAAATATATCGCATTGCTAACAGAGTATTCTAGGATAATATATTGTTATTTAATTCCTCATTAATTTTAACTATGAGTTGTTGATGATATTATCACTACTAATTTGAAAAAACATATTAATTATCCAGTGTGGACATTAACCACATTTGACAAATGGTAACTGGGACCTTGTATCACAAGCATGTATCACCGTGCTGCTTGGACTTATATGAGATAAAAACAGAACACAAGAAACCTACATATGCAATAGACCCTAGAGTTGGGTGACTCTGCCTAACCCATGAATCTAGTATGTGCTTCTTGCTAAGAAAGAAAATGAAAATGAGGGAGGTTGATGTCACTAAAGAATATTAGTCACATTCCAGTGACTTTATTGGCTCACAACAGTATAAGCCACTATGGGAAAACAGCTAGAATCTGGTGCGGGAGAATTGTCTGTATTCTGTCAATCATGTTTTAAATAAATGCTGATTGGCCAGGCAGGAGGTATAGGCGGGAAAACCAGACAGGAAGTGGAAATGATGCAAGGAGAGCAGGAAAATTCTAGGGAGGAGGAAGCTGATTCCTCCCACTCCTGCCCAGACCCCTGAAGCAACAAGATGTAAGCTGCTCCACTGAAAAAGGTACTGAGCCACATGGCTAAAATAGATCAGAATAATGGGTTAATCAAGATATGAAAGTTAGCCAATAAGAAGCCTGACCTTATGGGCCAATCAGCATTATAACTTATAGAGATTTGTGTGGTTGATTTTCTCTGGGGCTTGCCAGTTGTGGGGTACCAGGCGGGGACAGAAAACACAAACAAGCAGGACCCCCTCATGTTACAAGGATCAGTATAAAAATAACTTGTTGTCTCTTTAAGAAAGTTTGGGGTTAAAACTCTTTGTCTGTCTTTCTTTATTTTTTTTCCATATTGCTGTGGTGAAATTGCTTATATAAACAATGTAAGGACAAAAGGGTTTCTCTAGCTCACAGCTCCAGGGTACTGTCCATCATAGCAAGAAAATCCCAGCAGCAGAACTGGTCACATTGCAGTCAGACTTGGGAAACAGAGAGGGTGGATGCCCTCTTGCCGGTGGTCAGTGCGTTTTCTCCCCGCTTCCTGCAGTCTGCCCAGGGAAGGGTCCTGTCTACAATGACAGTGGTTCTTTCAGTCTCTCCCACAGGCATGCCAGGGGATGCATATGCCTGATGATTATACATTCTGTCTTTTACCATTAAAAGTGAGCATCACGTTGCTTTAAGAAAAACTGAGTTAAGATATTTTTTTTCTGTACAGAAGGACACATATGTCAACTCGTGTTCTAATTATGTGATTTGTTTGTGGATGTTCTGGAACACAAATGAAAATAACAAAGAATGATATATGTTTTCCATTAACTTTCAAGGACCTTGAGGTTCATTCATGATTTGACTAAGTGTTTTTTTGATGGTTTTCCATTAATAATGACCTTCAGTTTAGCCAGATTTGGAAAACACAGATGATGTTTTACTCTTTGTTACAAAGCCAGAGGTATTTAATAGTGATCCTGATCCATTAAGAATGGTACAGTGTATTAATATAGCATCATATCATACAGGCAATATTTCCCAAACAGGAAACTTTTAAAAATAATACACGGGGGAAAGTTTTCAAAATATTAGTTAGTGGAAAAAACCCAGATACAAACAGCATCATATAAATAATTTCAAATTGTTACCATAAAGGTATTTTAAATTTTCCTTTTTTATTATTTTATTTTTTTTTAGTTTTCCAAATATTGTATCACAAATAAATGATATTTTTTAAAGAGAAAAATCAGAAGGGGCCCTGATCCTGTACCAGAATATCCATCGGAGGGGTGAGTGTGTTCCTGACCGACGGCAGAAGCCCCGGAAACAGGGCACAGACATTCCTTAACCCCCTCAATTTCCTGGTCATTCAACAGGGACTTCTCTCTCAGGCTATTACCTCTCTCTTCCTATTCCATCCCAGCTTGTTCCCAGGCACTCCTTCCCTTCTTCCGGGCCATAAGATCCCCCAGCTCAGCCTGTTTTAGGACATTGAGCCTACAATTCGTGATCCTGAAGAAGCTAAATAAGAAGGTGAACACAAAGAAAAACATATAGTTATCCTCCTGGATATTGGAAGTAGACAAGATTGCCAGGCAAAAATTGGGAGATTGGGGGTGGTGGTGGAGTAGGGGTAAGGGGAGATGGGGAGAGAGAAGTGAGAAGGGAAGGATGGGGAGAGCTTGGGGAATTGGGGGGGATGGTATGGAGGAAGGGTGGATGGAGGAAGGGTGGATATGGGAAGTAGATATCTTAATTAAGGGAGCCATTTTAGTGTTGGCAAGAGACTTGACTCTAGAAGGGTTCCCAGGTGTTCAAGGAGATGTCACCAGTTTGTTCCTTGGGCAGTTGAGGAGAGGACACCTGAACTGGCCCTATCCTATAGCCATACTGATAAATATCTTGCATATCACCATAGAACTTTCATCTGGTGATGGATGGAGATAGAGATAGAATCCCACATTGGAGCACTGGACTGAGCTCCCAAGATCCAAAGGAGGAGCAGAAGGAGGGACAACATGAGCAAGGAAGTCAGGACCGCAAGGGGTGCGCCGACCCACTGAGACAGCGGGGCTGATCTAATGAGAGCTCACCTAGGCCAGCTGGACTAGGAGTGATGGAGCATGTGATCAAAATGGACACTCTGAACGTGGCTGGCAATGAAGGCTGACTGAATGAAGGACAGTGGCACTGGGTTTTGTTTCTTCTGCATGTACTGGCTTTGTGGGAGCCTAGTCTGTTTGGATGCTCACCTTCATAGACCTGGATGGAGCAGAGAGGACCTTGGACTTCCCACAGGGCAGGGAACCCTGACTGCTCTTTGGACTGGAGAGGGAGAGGGAGGGAGTGTGGGGGGAAAAGAAAAGAAATGGGAGAAGGTGGAAATTTTTAATTAAAAAAAAAAGAAAAATCAATCACTACTCTGTTCTTGCAAGGATCTTCACTGACTTGTTGAATCAGTTTATGAGTCCTGGTAATTGATGCATCTTGGCCCAACCACTCTGGAACTCTGGGAGAATTCTCTTTCCTGTCTACCAAATACATTCTTCTGTGGATGACCTCACAGGGAACTCCCAACACAATTCAGAACAAAGGTTTGAAACTTCCATACTATCATGTCTTTTTCCCATTTGGATGGAGGGTTCTTCCTGCTTTAATATTTTATTTCATGTAGTATGTGATAGTGGTCAGTTCAAGACTTTTAATCACCTAGGAGACACACATATGAAGATTATCCTTACGGCAATCTCCAGAGACATCTGACAAAGGGTAGAATACAGAATAAGTATGTATGGCACCATTCTGTGGGCCAGGGTCCCAACATGAACAAAGGGAGAGAGGAAAGCAGACTGGGCACCAGCGTTCATCTCTCTGCTTCCTGATTGCAGTTGCACTGGGACTGACAGTTTGTAATCACAGCGAGAGTCACTGTCAACACCACATCTTCCTTACCACAGTGAACTTAAAGATCCTTAAGCAATTGCTGTCAGGAAGCAGAGAGACGCAACATTGAAATGGGAAATATATAGCAGTTAATATTACCCAGACTCTCAGAAGAGAGGTTGGACTTTGTACTCTTGTATGCTATTGTGACTGGAAGACTGTGAGGACTTTTAAAATCGGTAATCTACAAGGAGCAAAGCATCTTTGGTGTAAGGTGTGAGATGGCTCAGCAGGTAAAGGTTCTGGCTGCAAAATCTGAAGCCAGAATTTGATTCCTGCATCCCATATACTGGAAAGAGAGAACTGATTCCCACAAATTTTCCTCTGGCCTTCACACAATGGCACCCATATAATCCTTCCAATAAATTTAAAATATCTTTGGAAGTTAGGGAAGTTGTATTTGACTATCTTTTTTATTGATTTTTTTGAGCTCTACATTTTTCTTTGCTCCCCTCCCTGTATTTCCCCTCCCTTTAACCCTCCTCTGAGGTCCCCATGCTCCCAATTTACTCAGGAGATCTTGTCTTTTTCTATTTCTTATGTAGATTAGATTTATGTATGTCCCTCTTAGAATCCTCATTGTTGTCTATGTTCTCTGGGTTTGTGGTTTGTGGGCTGGTTTTCTTTGCTTTATGTTTAAAAACCACATATGAGTGAGCACATGTGATAATTGTCTTTCTGTGTCTGGGTTACCTCATCAAAATAATGTTTTCTAGCTCCATCCATTTTCCTACAAAACTCAAGATGTTGTTATTTTTTTCTACTGTGTAGTACTCCATTGTGTAAATGTATCACATTTTCCTTATCCATTCTTCGGTTGAGGGGCATTTAGGTCATTTCCAGGTTCTGGCTATGACAGACAAGGCTGCTATGAACATAGTTGAGCACATGTCCTTGTGCCACAATTGAGCATCCTTTGGATAAATACCAAAAAGTAGTATTTCTGGTCTTGAGGAAAGTTGTTTCCTAATTTTCTGAGAAATTGCCACATTGACATCCAAAGGGACTATACCAGCTTGCGTTCCTACTGGCAATGCAGAAATGTTCCCTTTACCCAACAACCTTTCCAACATAAATTGTCATCAGTGTTTTTGCTCTTGGCCCTTTATACAGGTGTAAGATGGAATCTGTATTTGACTATCTTATACTCACTCAACCCAACAATGCCAAGGTATAATTTACACAGAAACTTAAACTAAGAATATAGATAACGATTCCAGTATTTCACGTAAATCCCATGTGCTAGCTAGTTTTATGCCAACTTGAGATGGGAACCTCCGTTGAGAAAATACTTCCCTAAGATTGAATTGTAGTTAAGACTATAGAGCATGTTCTTAATTGGTGATTGATGGTTTTGGACTTCACCCATTATGGGTGGTACTACCATACATGGGCTGGTGGTTTAATTTCTCTAAGAAAGCAGGCTGAGAAAGCAATAAGGAACAAGTCAGTAAGCAACACCGCTACATAGCTTCTGCTTCAGTTCCTGCCTCTAGTTTCCTTCCCTTTCTGATTTCTTGTTATAATTTCCTTTGACGAACAGTGCTGTGGAAACATAAGCCAAATAAACCTTTTCTGCCACAATTTGCTTTTGGTTGTGGTGTTTCATTTTGCAGTGTCTTCTTTGAGGAAGACACCAGAAGAGGAACTTTATTGGTGGCATTTGAAGGAAAAATAAAAGAGGAAGGTTGAATTTGACAACTCTATATAGTTTGATCTCAGTTATTTTTCAAGACCATTCTTTACAACCTGGATTTTAAATACTGTATTTTGCAATGGCAACACAAAGCACACTTACCAATAAAAATTTATGCTACCATGAGTGCATGATTTATCAAATAACCTAGCAGCATTCTCTACTCTGATTTGAATAGGCCCCTTCTGCACAGAATATCCTCTCCAGCTCAAGGGTGCCCTCTCAGTGTTTATTGACACTTCCGTCCAGTTATTGGCTCCATCTAGACTTCTTGACAAAATATTTTATACCTCTAGAATCTGACTACACATGGTAATATAAATGCACACTGGTATTCTCCAGAGAAGACCTCCACTGAAGGCCTGCCATTCTCCAGAGTCCTCCTAAATATGACTTTGAAAATATTTATGGAGCATTGGTCATTGGGCCACATGTTGGATCTTTAGAAAGACTTAGGAAATGCAAAGCATGTAATCCCTTTTCATAATGATAGTGGAAAATCACAGTAACACATGTAAAACCATTACAGGGCAAGCGTGACATTATGCAATTAAGGGTTTAATTATGTAGGCAAAATTATGCAGGGTTCAAATGGAAGGAGATTGATGATGTGAAGGGATGAAGGATCACTTCAGGGAAGAAAGTGCAGAGATGGAGAAGAGGTAGCAAGAAGACTGAAATGCTGCTAAACTAAGGCAGCTTCTCTGATGTTTCTGTGTGTTCCCCAGGACCATGAGAACCTGGAGCATGCGTCTCAGAGACAAACACTAGGCATAGCATTTACAGGACAAATAGCCACACATAGCTGCAGGTACTTTCAACTTGATGGGACAGTTCATCTGAGTTTATTCATTATTTTGTAGTGCACAAACTACTGCATAAACGACAGTGGCATTGATTTATATTTAATTACTGAAAAATCATTATATCCATATATGTTTCACTTAAAAGATTAAAACAGCTGCCTGTATCTTAAGAGGAAAACGAAGACTCATGAACAGTGATATGTGTTAATGGTCTTTCTAATATTAAGGAATTATTTTTAAACTTTTGCTTCTTTTCAGTTTATCATTCTGTAGTCAAGTACAGTACATGTTTTAAAGAGTATAAAACTGGCCTCAAACTTGGTATCTTCTTAGCTGTAATGCATTCCATTTCAACATCATGGTTACATCGTAAGAATAATGAAAAAGATGCTGCCATTAACAAAAATATATTGCAGCACTGCTTTATCCATTGCCGTCTTCTCTCCAAGAGCAGAGTTAACTCTAAGCTGTTTTAGAACCTATACATCTGAATATTCCTAACTGTGTTTGCTTAAGCATGAGTTGAATAAGCAAAATGTGAAGGCAAGAAGTAAACTTAGTGTTTATTTTTTAGTAATGTTTGTTTTGTGTATTCCATAAATGCCACCAGTATATATATAAGCATATATAGTGTATATATGTAGAGGAAAACATGTATGTATTTATAGTGTATATGCACACATATTTTATACAACTATATTTTCACATGTATATGAAACAGAAAAATGATTTTCCTGTAGTTATAGATGAATGCACACCCCTTATTTTATATCTTAGATAAGGTCATATTTGTGTGAATTAAGAAATATTTGAATTGTCACGCTTAATATAAAAGGATCAATCAGTCATAAAGACTAAGGGTGATAACTAGTTTTCTCCATCAACCTTTACTATCTTTGACCACAAGGTGGCAATCTCTAGATATATCTAACTTTAATTTTTTTTTTTATAATGATGCTTCAAAATAAAATCCTCCTGCAACCAATCTCCATGGTGACCATCCCTCCTAAGAAGCCGTGTAAGCTTACGAACGCAGTTAGAAAACTGGAGTGTTCAGTTTTTCAGAGATCACTAACGAGGTGACACAGTCTGGGCTGTAAATGGGTAAAGTTCTTGATTCTGATTCAGGCAACTTCGGTTAAATTTTGTTCCCAGGTGTGTGCGTGAGAGCAGATTGTTAATTGAGAGTCCACTTTGTCTCAAAATTCAGTTCCTCTATTCAGGATAGCTTCATTGGAAGCCCTCATCAACCCCGGGGGCTGGAGTCTGTGCACAGATCAAGGTTACTTGCACCGTGACTGCTATGACCCTGCCTCTTGAATTAATCTGGACTTAAGTACTTATAAATAGGCTTCTTCTAACCTCATCTGCATATCCCTCACTACGTGTTTTAAGTTTTGGAGAAGACACTTGTAATAGAAGATTATTGCTATATATCTCCCATCCAAGTATTTGTGGAGTTCAGATAGCACAATGCTTGGCCTCTAAGTTTGTTGCTCATCCTGAGAACTTCCTATTCATGGACCGGAGAGTGATAAAAAGTTACTGCTCTGGTAGCTGGATCTCAGGAACCCACCAACTCGATAGCTTCCACTGCTGCCTTTGTAGTTGTCTCAGGCAAGTGATGGGCCTTTTGGACAAGATATTCCTGCTGAACTCTCAAAAATAATGTCCTATAAGTCTTTATTTGATTCTTCCAGAAAGAATTTTATAAATTTGCTTTTCATCAGGACACTATTGTATGCTAAACAGTGTTTTCGTTTGTTTGTTTTATTTTATTTTAGTGAAAGAAAGTGTGTATGTATACACAGAGACAAACACCCACACATACACAAACAATCACACACATATGTACATAGGCTCTCCCCCTACCCCCACCCCTGTGAGCACGTACACACGATTATGACACTACTGGTGAACTGGGTGATAAGGTTTGAGTAGTACTTACAAATAGTCCTGCTAGAATTCTCTAGTCCTCTTTCATCTGCGATGTGCATAATAGGAAAATAACTGTGGCAGGCAACTATAAGGTGGAGTCGATGATTGCATTCTCTGCCTTTTATTTAAGTGCAGATAAAGCTGCAATAAAGTCTTCTATTAGTATGGATGACACAGCTTGCTCATATTTTAAAACATTCCCTCAACACATGGAACCACTGATTAAAATGTCCATACAGAGCCCATGTGTAAAACAAATGAGCTGAATCTAAAAGAGGAGGAGCCTATAGACATCCCACATACATAAGAGCATGGAAATGAGTGGTGAATTTTTCTAGGCACAGCCTAGAAAAAAATATGGTAAATAAAATGAAGCTATTAACTTGAAAATATTCTAGGCAGAGAAGCATTCTGTAACATGATCAGACAACCAGTAGCTCCTCTTGTTGTTACTATAGAAATGATGACTGGGAGGGATTATGGGCTTGCAAAGCTGAGAAGATGCAATAAAAATGGGAAGGAGTTCTCACTCAGAAGCATCTTTAATACATATGGTATTGTGGAAAGCATTACAGCCCCAGCATAAATAACCTAAGGATAAGAACACCTGATAGACATTTGCAGGCAGTAATGTGAGTGGAAAGTAAACAGAGGGACTTGATTTGATTTCAGATGAGGAGAGAATTTGATAAAGCAGACGCGGTGATGGAAAGGTCAAATTGGAGAACGCAGGCTACAGAGCAGGAGGAAATGAGGATGAAGGGGAGATGGGTACAGAGAGAAGTAGAAACAAAATCACCTGGATACGAAATGCGCTACACGTCAGGTTCCTGCTGTGCGTAAGGATTATGTGCTACATCACCTCAGGGGATAAGGAACAGCATACAACACAGCTGTCCTTTACCAAGGATCAGACACTCTTGCTGGGGAGGAAAAGCAGACGCATATTAAAAAGTAAGATTTAACACAGACATTAAACAAGAAAAGGCAACACAATAAAATACTAGAAAAATGACCAAGATAGATCTTGTTATTGTAACGAAGGCTGGGCCTAGACATTAAAGGGAAGCAAGTAGTTCACCTCAGTTTCTTAAACAAAGACTTATCTTTATGCAACTATTTGACTTCTTATCGTGAGACACGAATAACACAATTTAAGGTAAGATGTCATGAATGTGGGAGTGATTTAGCTTTAGTTTAGTAACTGTAGTTTCCTCAAATTTAAGCTTCAGTCTTTGAGCTCAGAGATTGAAGAGTACAGCAGCTGTGTTTAATGGCTCAGCCAATTAAGCTTTGGAAGTTCTTTACTTGTAAATGCTTTTGCTGATTAACAAAGAGGAGAGCCACATAGGCCAAAAAAAAAGTCTTCATCACCCATTAATAAATTTATTTTAAATATCAATGCACTTTAACTTGATCTTTGTGTATTATGGAAAAATCATTCATTAGATTTAAAAAAAAATCTCTCTATAGTGATCATTAGATATGTAAAATAGTTTGTCACACTTAATGCCATTTTAAAAATCACTTTGTATACATGTGAACACACATGCACACATGAACACAGAGGTACATGCTCTATGCTCTATGTATGCACAAGCCTTCCTGAAAATATTAGTACTTACTAGAAAATCAAAACCTTTTTCAAGATATTATAAAAACTGAAAGTTAGAATCTGACTTTTTTCTTTACTACTCCCTATCATTCATTTCAACCAATTAAAGCAATTTTGTGTAGTGCCTTGTAATTTGTTGTTAGCCACACTGGGGCATCTTCATTTTGTTGTTGTTTTAGTGACTACAACATTTGACCTAGAGCTGCATATAGTCAAAAACTATATTTGAAAACTGCACTCCACAAAAATTCTCAAAGAACAAATAAAAAGGAGAAAGGAGTATGTGAAAAACTGCATGCTGCTGAATTCTAAGCGACGCCAGCTGTTCCACAAGTCACACTTGCTTTCTCTTGTGTCCTGTGTCTTGTTCCAGACTCTGTAGAGGATTTCATCAATGGTACCCCCTTTGTCAATGTATTTCCAGATGCAAGTAACACCAGATCATATTTAAACTGATTGTGGCATCAAAACCATTTAATTGACTCAGGCAAATAGAATTTCTGAAAGTCAGATTCAGTTTCACAGGAAATCTGCTTCCCACTTTGTTGCTTTGTTCCATAGATCTGATTTCTCTCCATCAGATTGTCTGCCTTTCCAAATGTATCAGCATCATTTCAGGGGTGATGTCCCTCATTGGCTCAAGATGACTCCTGGAAGCTTCCTCATATTCATATGTGATATGAGAGAAGTGACTTATTTGTTCAAGATTATTTTTTTAAATTAATACTCACCCAGATTTGATCAGCTATGTTCCATATTTATGCCTGTAACAATCGTAGTGACATGATAAATTAGAGATGCTGATGAGATTAGATTTGGTTGTGGATTTTTGCCCTTAACCTGGTAATAGAATCATTTTTGTACATGGGTATTCCCTCCTGCAAAAAGTTAGAGCAATTGCGAAGGAGAAACACATAGGTAGTTATAAGATAGTAACCAAAACCACCGTTTTATCCCACACAATACTCTCTCTCTCTCTCTCCCTCTCTCTCTCACTTTCTCTTTCCCCATTGCCTATGTTGTTATTAGCACTGTCTTTTCCATGCCAGAAGCATTTCATGAGGTTTTTCCCCTCAGTGTTTAACCAAACAAGACCTTCTTTATAGAATAGTGCTAAACCTAATTTTGCTTTCTCTTGGTGCCTAGTGTTGATTCTGCCTTTGCATGTTGGTAGATGTGTACAAGAAGGAAAGCTAAGAAAGTCTCCTATGTACAGGACAGACAGTGCAAGGGTTCTTCTGGGTGAGATTTGATGTTAAGTGAAATAGCTGTGGTCCCTCAGGTGCTGCACATAAGACTAAAGAGAAGAATATATATAGGTATTAATCAGTATAGGCTCAAGAAAATTTTATTTTAGCAACCAAAAGAATATACATATCACATTTGGGCCCTTCTGAATAGTCCCAATTAAACATGTTCATCCTGCTGCTCTCAGGCATTGCACAGTCCTGAAATGGTGAGTAACCACCTTGACCCACAGGCCGTCACTAATCATCTGCTTAAGGGGAGAAGTTCTAAACCTGAACTTCAGTAGTCACCACCAAATTCCTAGTATTAAACAAGAAACAGACTTTCAAAATACGAAACAGTCTTTGGAGAAAGTTATCGGAAATGGTGCAGAAAGTGTTTTTGTTAATAAGAAGGTAGACCTCAGATGTGGAAAAGCAAAGGCCAGAAGCAGAGCTGGACTCCATGAAAGAGAATCAGTTAATAAAATACAGTGCAGTAACCAACCAATATGTGATTTGACTTAAGGACCAATCCACCAGATAGAACCCATAGCGGACCCTTTTTGGGTGACCAGGAACCAGAGACCAGATAGACCAGCATCCTAGGGCAAAGCAAAATGCTACTTACTGGTCTAAAAAAATAATTGAAAAACAACAAAATGACTCATAGTAACAACCCGCTACACTAATAGATCATTGCGTTTGCCCAGCCACCATCAGAAAAGATTTCTCCTACAGCAAATGGGAGAAATTACTGAAATCCACAAACAAGATATTATGTAGAGAGTGAGAGACTCAGCCCGAATGGGATGTCTCCATCAAAACCCTCCCTTCAGTGATACCGCAAGGTATCACTTTGAAGAGGAATCAGGAAGCGTGTAAGAGCCAGAGAAGATGGAGGACACCACAACACAAGGCCTCCTACATCAACATGATCGTAGCTCATGTGAACTCAGAGACTGAGGTGCCTGCATAGATCTGTACCAGGTCCTTTGTGCATGTATTATGGCTTCCAACTTAGACCTTTAATGGGATTCCTGAGCATGCAAACCATTAGGTTTCTGCTTCTTGTGCCTTCTTTTAGACTCTTTTTCTTCTTCTTACTTGTTTTGTCCAATTCCTATTTATTTTATTGTATACTATTTAATTATTATCCCTTGGAAATCTACTTATTTTCTAATAAGAGACAGAAATGGAGTGGATCCAGATGGCAGGGGAGGTGGGGACATACCAGGAGGAGTAGAGGGATGGGAAAGTACGATCAGGAATATTTAGTGAGCAAAAATTTATTCTCAAAAACAAAGCTTTAAATATGAAAAAAGGTTAGGTTAATATGCTTTTGTTAATGTCTTTGAGGCATAAAAAACCTTGAGAAAGGATCTAATGTTTAAAAAATGCACATAGTTGAGTGAGAGACTTGTCAATGAACAATAACAAAACAACCTCGTTGTCATTAAACCGTCAGTCTTTCTTGCAAGGATGGGTTGGTGACCAAATTAACTCTTTATACTCATGTCTGCTCTCAACTTCCTGATATGATTTAATTAAAAATCTGTTTATGAGTTGGTATGCACCCTGAGGATTTAAACTAGAGATGACTTTTTTTTTCTAATATAAAAGTTTAAATTTCTGATTCTTTTAAGAATTTTTATTATTATCTTTTGATATAAATAACCACAAAATACAGATTGCCAGCAGAAGTGTGATGTGGGATTTCTCTCTGTATGCTGTGAGTACCATTAATGAATAAAGGAAGTGCTTTGGGCCTATAGAAGAGCTATAGGGGGACAGAACTGGATAGGGAAAACTAAGCTGAATGCTGAAAGAAAGGAGGTGGAGTAAGAAAAAAAGCTATAGAGCCGCCACTGGATACAGATGTACTGAAACCTTGCTGGTAGGCCATGACCTCGTGGTGATGCACAGATTAATGGAAATGGATTAAATTAATATGTAAGAGTTAGCCATTAAGAAGCTAGAGCTAATGGGCAAAACAGTGATTTAATTAATATAGTTTCTATGTGATTATTAAACTTCTGGGTGGCCGGAACGAACAAGCAGCTTAATACAACAGAAGTGGCTTGTTTACACTCTGGTAATCTTTAACAAGTTGCTTGGGCATGAATGTATGTGAATTCTTGGGACAACTTATTTTTCACCTGTAATACATGAAATATTTAATCATTATAGTATAGGGAAAACCTGTTGTTTTTGCTTATATTCATTATAATCATTCACTTAAAAATAGAATGTAACCACACTGTAATTTTGATGTTGCTTGAAAGATTTTCCTGGGATATATAAGCTGTAAGGGAAAAAATAAAGTTAGTTAGAAGGAAGATATCAAGAAAGAGAGAAGTGATACATCTGGATAGAAGTAAGAAAAGCAATAAAGAAATTAGGGAGAAAATGATAGAGAGACTCTATTGTTTTCCCCTTTTTGCTGGCACCAGAGAGTTAAGTTTAGCCCCTCTTGCCAGCTCTAGAGATTAAGTTTTACTCCCTCAGATAGAAAAGTCAAATAGAGTGATTAGTCTACCAACTCCATGGATTCCCTTCAATCCCTTAACTGCTGAAGGCTGGTCCTTATGGCAGCAATACATTGTAACTTAATGCTGAGACATAGGGACTGACAAACAGAGTGAGGCTTAGTAAGACAGCAATAACTCTGTGCACTGTGGAATGGCTAGAGGAAGTCTTTACTCCCAAAATATTTGGCACAAAACTTTGAGAATTTTATCCTGTCTGATTTTCACAAGAAATGATGTATAATGTGTAGCTGATTGAATGACATGTCATGATTGTATCTGATTATAGTAGTGAATTAAATCCAAACAGAAGAGACAACATAATAGTTTGAACTGGTAGTTGATAGTATGTATTACTTGATGGTATTTTTACACACATAAGCCCAAGGTCTTACTTCTTTGTTTGGTCTGTGTACTGCTACTTGGAAACACAGGTATTATGTAGTGGCATAACTCAAGGAGCTAGTACATGTAAAATTTCAGAGAAAGATTTAAAATGCCACAGTATAAAAAATGTTGACTTATATGCAATATTGGGATATAGAGAAATTGCTAAAATATTTCAGAACAAGAGACATAAGATTATTTTCTAGAACTCCAAGGAAACTAACCAAAACTAACCAAAAGTTTAATTTCAGCACACTGCAAAGAAAATCTCTCTACCAACGAGAAAAGTCCAGACTGAAAGTTTTTTTTTTAGAAACAGCCTGACTGTGGGCATGCTGACCATATCCATCCATAAGGATCCTTCGACATCTAATTAAGAGTTGAATCAAATAACTCAGTGGAAAACCAAAAGTTTTGGAGGGATTCACATTCTCTTTCACCTATTGTAAATACTTCCTTGGGAATTTGGAAACAAGGAAGGAACTTGCAGAAAATTTCAGAAGTGTATGTCATATGCAAGATGTGCAAGCGAGAGGCACTGAAGTTCCCAGTATTGCTGAATTGTGGGACTGTCTGCTTTGATGTATTTGAAAGTAAATTTTCCCCAAAATGTAGTGTTTGTGTATGGTGTGTGTGTGTGTGTGTGTGTGTGTGTGTGTACCGTGCATGCCTCTGCATGTCTACATAGTGTATATTTATGTCTGTGGTGTGTTTGGTGGGAGGATATGACCCTTAGTGTCTGTGTGATATTCTTATTTGTGTCTGTGGTGTGTATGTGTGTGTGTGTGTGTGTGTTGTGTGTCTGTGTAAAACTGAGAAACAAATAATGAATTTGTTAGGAAGAGAAAGTTGAAGCAAAAGTTTGTATTGCAGACACATTCTAAGGCTGAATGAGATTGCACTTATTAAAGATATAGTCTAAAATGTTTGTTTTTCTCGTCATAGAGTCCATGTGGAATTCTCGTTGACAGGTAGTGGGAAGTATAATTCTAAAATCCTCTACCTTGATGGTAATAACCTAGAGTTCTGAAAGCCATTTGTCCCAAGGCGACGGTCTTTTGTCCCTATTTGCTTAGGGGCCCATATTATTTATGAGCTTCTACAAATGAGTACCCAGAGCCATTCTTCCCTTAATTGTGACCATGTTGGAAACAATCATGGAAAACTTTATCTAAAGTATGGCCGAAGAAACCAATTTCCCCAAATCAAGTCAGGTTTCTGTAAATAAAATTCCAGTGAGATTATTAACAGTAAAGGAGGTTCCCACACAAGTCTCTGTTAATTGCTGACTGCAAGATCAGAGATCTGACTATAGAATTCTGGTTGTGTTGGGTGTCAGGGCATAGCACCCAAGGGAGAAGGTCGGAAATGTGGTACACTTAGGGCTCCCAGCCAGAAAACATGAACTTCTGAAATATGTGCTGGAGACTAAATCTTATGCATGAATGACTTGAGTACAGATAAACTTTATGCTCTCAGGGAAACTCCCCCCCTAGGGCCGGGCCTGTAGTCACGGGGGCAGAGACTGGGTTCTTAGTGGGCCTACTAACTATGAGGTTGTTTGGAGTCTTTCAGGTGATTAACGTGTTTCAGCATCTTTCTTTGGCTTAGTCACCAGACCCATAGTTCGAGAAGGCTCAGTTATCATATAGTCAGTGGCATAAGAAAGCGGCTACTGTGCATTCCAGCTGTCTCCTCTCTTTCAACCCCATAATTACTATACACACTCCATCCACCTATCGCATCAGCCCAACAATATATTATAATAATCATTATTTCAAATATTGTATGCCCATTAAGTAATTTGAATTAGGGAAATCAATTATTAATATAAAGTTTGCCATATAATCATTCCAACGTTCTAGTTCTTCTTAATTTCCATTGTTCTTATGGATTCAAGCCTCCCTATGTCATTTTCATACTTCAGCACAATTTCGCTATAACCTCCCAGTTTTCTGCTTTTGTTGTGAAATATAGAACTATCAAACTTCTGAGTTTCATAACCTAAGGTAAATAATGCAATTTTATACATATTGCATTATATAATTACTTTTTAGTCAAGAGGAAAAATGGAGTAAATGTGCATTAATATTATCTTATAATTACCTAATTACCTTTACTGGTGCTCACAATTTTTCATATAAATTGAAGCTAAAGTCTGGATCCCTTATTTTCAACCCAAAGAAATTACTTTAGTATTTTTTTTTGCAAGATGGTTCTGGTAGCAATAAATTCTCATTAGTTGTCATATGAGACTACATTAATTTCATCTTCAGCTGGCAAAGATAGTCTACTATGGAAAAAATTCCTGGTTTGCATAATCAATCTTTTTTTCAAATTTGCTGACTCTATCACATATCAGTTTAAATAAAGTCACCAGTTGATGATTTTCTAACTTGCAATTCTTGGATATCAACACACATTATACAGGAATAATATCTTGAGCTTGGAATTTTGGTATTTTTCTGCACAGATATGATGTACTATAATTGCCTTTGAGACAGAGCAGTGCCAGTGAACCCCAGTCTTTGTCTCACGGCCAGAGAGTAAACAGCCCAAATATGCAAGGACTTGTTGCTAAGTTACAGTGTTTGCCAGGTGAGCTGAATTAAATGCATTTTTAAACTTAGAGTATTTTTCATTTATTCTGAGTTCACCAGAATGCCATTTAATCATAAATCAGAGAGTATGGAGGGTATCTACGAGTTATTGAGTCTCCCTGATTAATTTTATAAATCAGTAGTTGAACTTTTCACTACTAAATTTCCATATGGGACTAATTGAACTTAATCTATCTCTTCACATTTTTTTCTGTTTGATGAAATATTGTCACCATAGCTTTTTATATACATTAAATTTGATTCCCTTTTCCTAGTTGAATGTCTCTATAATGAATGCTTTAAACTTTTATTCACTTTTAAATCTGACGTGTGATGTCTCTCATAAGCAGATTTTCTTCTTCCTTTAATTTTTCTTTTGCATTCCTCCTAGGCTTTCATCAAACTGGGTACTGTAGGTAAAGTATTGTAGGAACTCATCCGTTTTTTAAGCTTTGGAGCTTGTGATTTGCATATTTATTTGACGACTCACTCGTCCAGACTCATTCAGGAAACTTATTCCCTAGAGCATGACTGCTTATGATAATTCTCAGAAGATGCAACTCAAACACCGAGAATTGTCTATTTCTATTGTTATACCCAGCTGTTAGTATCAATTAATTGCAGCATTATTATTTTCTTTAAATAGAAGCCTAGAAAATAAATTGTTCAGTGATTAGAACCACTTAAAAGTTAGGGTCATGGTCTCATTATCCTTGGAAGATGTTCTGATCCGGGGAAATTGCTCCTTTGACGCATTCCTGGTTCTCCATTATTGTACCTCTATATCATATACAAGATTTTGGTTTTATATTGGAATTCAGACTTTAAATTCTCCTCTTAAATGTGTAGTTGTAATCTTCATTGTATTCAAGAATATCTTTAGACATGAAATTTCCCAGTTTGTTCCATAGTAAGGATGCAGTTAGCAGAGATATAAATGCTTTATTCATAAGGTTTGTGTTGATCAGACAGTGGACTATTGAAGCTTGAATAAAAATCATTTCCCAAAGATTCACATATCGGATCTCTTGGTTCATATTATTGGCGCCCTCTGTGGGAGATGTTGGAAACCTTAGGAGGTGGAGCTTTGCTTGAGGCAATTCTGTTTCCAGCTCACTCTCTACTTTGAGTTGGTTGATAAAAAAATGATCTCTCAGCTTTTGGATCCAACAGTATGGTGCCATTCTTCCTCTGTCATCAGGGACTCCCCATCATGAACTCTAAGTCAAAATAAAATTCCATAGGCTACTTTTGGTCATGAGACCATAACTAAAACAGTGAGTGTGGCTATCATCTCCTGAAGCATTACTTTAAAAATAATTTATTGGACTTTTTGTTAATCCAATAAAAAATGGAGTACAGACTTAAATAGAGAACTCTCAACAGAGGAATCATTATTTGTCTAACAATATAAGTGAATAAAGAAGGGAAGAAGTTAATATAAGGAGAAGACACAGAACTCAAATACAGGATGTTTGTCTGAAAATAATAACTCTGTGTCTTCTCTTTATATTAACTTCTTCTTTTCCTTATTCACTTATATTGTTAGACAAATAATGAATTTCATGTTTTTCCTGTTTCCTAAAGGCCAAACAATATTTGAATTCCCTATTAAGTTTCAGACACAATAGAACTGACATACAATTGTCTGAGAGGTTAGGATTCTGGTGCCAATATAATGAACAGTTTACCATTTCTACAGAAAGAGTATTTATACTGCAACCCTTGCTGTTTTATTTATTGAGATATTTGGCATAAGGTGGGTGTTCAATAAATTATTGTAGCACAGAATTACATGATCATGTTTATCTACACTAAACCAAGGACTTGGCTATGGTATCTGGATTCAGGATCTAACATTTCATATATCTATCTGCATGTAGGGAAATTCTTTGCCCTTGAATCTTTTCTCCAAGCTGAAACCCAAATATTAAGCTCCGCTTCTTCAGAGAATGAAGAAGAATGGCAAGGATGGGGATATTCTGTAGGACATTGATTAACTGTGAAATGTACTGCCAATGAAGCCTTTTATTTAGCGAGATTTTATGCTTTATAATTCAGCAAATGCCTTGAACTTTAAAATTAATAAACATCCCATTGTTTAAGCATCAAATAGTTAGATAATAGTTTTAACAAACCCATAAAAAGGTGACTATGCACAGAGATAAATTGATGACCAAGATCATCACAGGAGCTGAAGATAGGATAAGAGCCAGTATTTTATACTATCTGCTCAAAGCCATGGGTATCCCCACTTTCCCTGTCTTTGCCTCACAGGGAAAAGAACAGAGATCCATCTCCAAAAAAAAAAAAAATCAGTTCTATTCCACTGTTCTCTGGATGTTGCCTGTAAGGCCTTATGTAGACTCTGATCAAGGAAAAATCTCTTGAACATGTTAGAAGTTTTTAATGAGTATGCCTAGAATGTAATCATTTCTATGACTTTAATAAGTTGTTCAGTGGAAAGTGATAAAGGGTTAGATCAGACATGGTCAGTCATCATCTGCTCACTCAAAATCAAAGCTTTCATAGCTCCAGTATTCCTTAATTGAAAGGGTTTTCCTTTCCAGTGTGCCTATCAAGCACATCAGCACCTCAGTGACAGCACCTGCTTTATCCCTAGTGAAGGTTAAACAGTGTTTCTCAGAGTAATATAACCCCTAGAAGCCCTGCATTGCAGGGCTGTGACCAGTGTAATAATGGGCAAGCCACTGGTCGCACCTAGAGCATATGTTTGTGGTGAGCATGGTTCAAACATACTTTCAGATGCTCAATAATAGTAATGGCATTAGCACAAAAGTTACTTAATGGATATTTGTTAAAGGAAGGTTTGCTACCTCTCTAGAGCCTGGTGGTCACCCACAGTAGATCTGAGGAGCCACCCAGGGGTATGACTAAACCTTTCCCTCATGAGATTGTCCATTCCCTTGCTGTGGAACCCCTTTGACACATCTCTGCATGTAAAGTGGATGAATTGAAATTAGTAATGCTAGAATGAAAACATAGCATAGTTAATAAAAAGTAAAATTTATGTACCCAAAGGAAAGTAAATCCCCATCTAAACACTCATATTCATTTTGCTATTTAAAATAGTAAAGTGTTCTATTAGAGACCAAACACTGGAACACTCAATGTGTAATTTCCTAATCATTTTGTTCTTTTCTGCAAATTTTCCTCCAAGGGATGACAGACAGAAAAATAAACATGATATATTAAAATTTGTCTCTTTTAATCAGTTATTGACACTGATTCATCCTCCTTTACCAGAGCAGGGCCTCAGGTTAGTGAATGCTCTCTCTCCTGCTTTCTGGCTGCCATGACTAAAAGTTCTAGAGAGGTGAGAAAGGCTACGTCGTGAGGGGCGCACAAACACGCCATGGCTCTTGAAAGCCTTCTTGGGTCAGGCCCATTTCTCTCAGTTTCACTGACTTTCAATTACCAAAGAGAATTTGCGTCTGAAATCTGAATAGGTGCAACATTCTGTCCTCTGAACTGTGACACAGTCCTTACCCCCTCTCTCACTACCACCCTGGAAAAGATTCCAGTACTTCTCTGTCTGGAAACACTAACTGGGCCTCGGACGCTGAGAGATCAGAGGCAGCCATGTGTGTCTTGAATATTGTGTTTTGGGGGGTCCTCTGCTTCTTTTCCTTTTTGTTAATTTCAGGAATTCTACAGGATAGGACAACAGAGCTATTTGCATTTCCTTCTTTCATAATTTTATTTTTTAATTATTTTCTATTTTCAAAATAATATGAAATGTATGTCCTGATTACAGTTTTACTCACCTCTGCTTACCTGGATCTATACTTACCTCCTCCCCTCTGTATCTACTCCCTTTCTGTCTCTCATTAGAAAAGAACAGGATTCTAAGAGATAACAACCAAATATGACAAAATAAAATATGATAAAAATAAGTAAAATTGATCACTGGACATCAGAACCCAACAGGAGAAAGAGTCCCAAAAGCAGGCACAAGAATCAGAGACTTACTTAATTCTCACAGTCAAGAGTTCCATAAAATTACTAAGATAATAGTTATAATAAATATGCAGAGGACTGGGTATGAATTCATGTATGACTTGTGCTTGATTCAATTTCTGTGGGATCATATGTGCCTTGTTTAGTTGATTTAAAAGGTCTTGTTCTTCAGGTGTCCTCCACCTCCTCTGATTCTTACAATCTTTCCATTTCTTGAATGATAGGATTAAAGTCATGCACTACTATACACAATTTGTTCCTTTATTTTATTGACGTGAAAAAAAATATTGAGTCCAAGGGTAACCTTCATTTCTGTGTTTTTGGTGTACTATCTCTACCTAAGAGCCCTGTATGCCACATCCCTTTCCCATTGGATGGTAGCTCTTGGCCTTTGTTGGTTGAAGGTGTGTTTTGAGATAAGATTTCTCTGTGTAGCTTTGGCTGGCCTGGAACTCTGTAGAGTAGGCTGACCTCAAATTTACAGAGACCCACTTGCTTTTGCCTCCAGAGTACAAGAATTAAAGGCCTGCACCACCAACAACTAGTTCTTGGTATTTTGAAAATAAGCTTCTCAACAAATATGAGGTTATACTTTCTTGTGGGTATCATTTGAATTTTCCTGATGTTTAGTGATATGGCACTTTCTTCATATACCTACTTGCAGTTTATATATCATCTTTAAAAAATACTGATTAAGGTTATTTACACAATTTTGATAAGGTATGTGTTAATTGTTGACTTATTCAAGTTGTTATATAACTTAGATATTAAAATACTGGATAGTAAAATCTGCTTCTTCCATTTGTAAGGTACTTCTCCATTTCTTGAACACTTCTTTTATTATACCATTGCTTACAATTTAACCTATTCTGCTTATTTTTGCTCCTTTTCCTGTGATTTTGATGCCATATCCAAAACTATCACTGTTAAAACCATTATCTAGTAGATGGTTCTCTAAAATTTTCATAGGTATTTTATATTCTTAAACTCCTTTTAGATTTATTTTGTTATTTCTCTCTCTCTCTCTCTCTCTCTCTCTCTCTCTCTCTCTCTCTCTCTCTTCTCTCTCTCTCTCCTCCTCTCTCTCTCTCTCTCTCTCTCTCTCTCTCTCTCTCTCTCTCTCTCTCTCTCTCTCTCTGCGTGTGTGTAGTACCCACATAAGCCAGAATAAGATGCTAAATCCACTGGATCAGAAGTAATAGGTGAGATGAAATAGACCCGGTACCATCTTCTAGAAAGCAAATTTGGATAACCTGAAAGAGCAGAAAGTGCTCTCAACCACTTACTCATTCCCAGCCTATCTACAAATTGATTATTGTCTTGTGTATCCAGCTGATGCATGATACCAAAACTTGCCATGTTAAACTTTCACATTTAAGTTTTCATATTTTGCAAGTTGTTTGTCTAAATAATATTTAAATGATCAAATTTCATTCTTATATATGTGGACATTACCTATTGAACATAATCCTTTCCCCATTTTTAACCCATAATAAACAAAGGGCTTATCCTCTGAGAACTCTTCCTATTGCAAATATTGTCATCTATTGACTCAGAATATCTATAATAAATATATATGTATATATACATAAAATCACGTATAATTCATATATAAAATTCAAACAAATTAATGTATATAAAATCACAACTAGTTATGACAGTTCATGCTTATAATTTCAATACATTCCAAAGCTGAAACAAGGGGATCTTAAATTTTAAGGCAGCCTGGATTATATATAGCAAGTTCCAACTAACATGTATTACACAGTAAGACTTTCTTCTGTTCATAGAAAATAGAATTGGCATATCATAAAAATTCATGTAAACCTGTAGATAAAAGTTTGGAAACAAAGTAAGGAGTAGAGGCTAGATTTCTGAAAGGTTGACTGTGTTCCACCAGATGGATGCTCTATGCCCATATGCATGTGGGTAGCACCTATTGGACTCAGAAGTTTGCTAATAGAAATGGAAAAGGGGACATGTAGTTGGGAGGGACAGAGAGTGAGAGGGGAGTTGAAAAGTGGTAGTAGTGGTAGATATGATCAAAATACTTATATAAATGCAGGGAATTTTCAAAGAATAAGTTAAAATTGTCCTAAAAAAGGACAAAAAGAAAGGAATTGGCTCTTCGAACTGCAAAAGCAAAGTACTACAAAATATATCATTTAATAGAATGGAAATTTATTCTCATAATCCTTAAGGCTTGCCTTCTAAAATAATGGTGTCACACAATCCATGCTTATATGAGAATTCTCTAGGAGAATCCATCTGTCTCTTGCATTTTGAAGTGGTTGTTGGCATTCGTGAGAAGTCCTTGAACATCATCTGTACCTCTCTAACATCTGCTTTATTGGCACATGGTCTTTATCATATTTCTGTGTGTTCCTATGATCCTCCAGTGAAACTACAAATTACTGGATATAATGTTCACTTTCTCAAATACAATGTATACCATTAAATATATACACATTCCATCTCCAAGAGTGGTCACAGTTATAGGGAACAGAAGTGAGGACTTTAGCTTATCCTTTTAAAACAACTCATAACACCGATTTCCCAATTTCCTATTTATCCTTGATTCTTGCAAGTGATATTTCGGTTAGTTCTCTAGACAGGCTGCTATGTGTTACAATAGATATAAATCAGACTAACATAACTCTCCTATCACCTAATCCAAAGGATTTTAAATAAATTACTTGATGGAACAAAATCTTCCATTGCCATATACTTCCCCAAGTCAAGTCTTTGAGCAAACATAAGATCTATTCATTAACCAAGTACTGACAGCTGGGAGAGGTTCATTATGTATAAAACCACTCTGGTGAAGAGAGAGAAAAGGCAAATTCAACCACCTTAAGGGATATAGAATTTTGAGAGGATTGGATTCTGTCATGCTTTCTAAGAGAGCACATGGTGGAAATTCTTAATGATTGTTACATGAGCAAGTACCAGCCTGTCTTTTCAAAGTCTGAGCCTGATTTGAAGGGACTTGAGAAATATCTCTCATTCACTATTTATATCAGTATTCATTTATTTATAATTTCATTCCTCAAGCAATGTGATACAATGGAATAAAGTTCAGAAAATAAGCTTGAATACATACAAACAAGGAACAAAAATCGAACCACATAGACAATAATATTTTCCAGAAAGATCCCTCAAAACAAACATCATCCTCTACACATGATCATCCCGGTGTCCCATGAATTAGCTGAAATTTTCTTGCTTTAAATATGCACTGTGGAGGTGTAACTTGAGTATCTTTTAGCTGTTTGGATCCAGGCACGAGTATTTTTTATATCAGGGTGTAAATAAATTGAGAAATGTTGATGAATTCCTTTTCCCTTAATATACCTTAAACTCTATACCTTAAATATGTGCTGCTTGGAATGAAATCCGGTACCCATACAGGGAAGACTTTCAGGTCATCTTGCCTGGATAACCGGAGGCTACAAGTTGCATGACAGTCAGCCGTCTGCTGGAAGCTGCTGTCAGAACAAAGTACTTGTAATTGCACAAGTTAGTCCCCATTTCACTCACTGACTAAGAAGAGCAATCGTCCAGTTTTGCACCTCTGTTGTCAATATTGACCACACAATCTATGGTGATGAATAGCCACTAGTTGCGGGATCTTTTATGTTTTAAAGTAAATAAGGGAATGCATTAAAAGTCTGGCTATTCTTTGTTTCTTCCCTGGGATTTGTTTTTAAACGGCAATTTATTTTAAATTGCTTAAATTATCTTTATTTATAGAAAAATCAATGTCCAAAGAGGCAAAATCAGTCATCATCATTCTGAGACCACAAGCACAACCCTAAATTACTCTTGACTATTCAGAGCAACTGGACACACTGTATAAAAGGATGTGAAACTTGTGCTCATAACATCACCAGAAACAAGTGCGACTCCATACAATCAGGGCTGTGATAAGTGGGTGCATCTTAGAAGTTCGTTTCACTGTAGGCTTAACTAATTGAAAAGGGAGTTTTGAGGTAGTGCTCTGTGCTTAAGAAGCAACACATCCTTCCCATAGTCCTCCATCAGTATTTTCTCTCTGTTTAGATTTGAATGCTGAATTTCTAAGAGGTTAGGTCATAATTCTTCAAAGATTTTTCAGATTGAGGCTATTTGAAACACAATTTTTTTTTATCTTTTCATAATGATATATTGCAATTTAAAAGTTGACATTAAGAAAAGAAGGAAGGAAGAAAGGAAAGGAGGAAGGAAGGAAGGAAGGAAGGAAGGAAGGAAGGAAGGAAGGAAGGAATGAAGGAGGGAAGAAACCTTAAGATCCTGCCATAGGTATTTGAAGCAGCTCTATAAACTCTCTGAATCTACGAACTGTGAAAAGCTGTGCTTCTTGATCTTTATCAAAACACGTAAGGACTGTCTTCAATAGCTTCCTCTTTGGATTTAGGCTTAGTCTGATCTTGCATTAAACAGTTGAATGCTTTGGCTTCTTGGGGGTTCTTTTCTCCTTAAGTATTCTGTCAGTGAATTTGCCAACGAGTGATCTCTCTGGGAAAAATGGTATGCGTTCCATAAGACAGGCTAGAGAACTGTGAGAATCATAATTGAAATGGCCCTGGCAGCTGAAACTCTTAATGATCACTGAAAATTTATCTGCCGGAGTCCCTGCACTTTTTGTTGCCATCAGCTGTATCTGCTGATTCCAAAGATTGATGTTACTATCAAAACCCATCTCATTCACAATATCATGAAATTTTTCTGTTTTGAAAAAAAAAATTCAGAGTTCATGGAGTTAACCACTTCTTCATTTTTCCAAAAAATAGTTATGGAAATTGAAGTGTTGAGGTCATAAGCTATTATTTGCAAAGCCTGAAATAGAATCTAAGTATCATGGTTTCTATTCTATCTCTCACTTCTGTGAATTTGAGGAGATTTCCCTTGAAAGAAAATTAAAGCAATTGATCCATGTGACTTACTTATTTAAGCATCTTTTCATGCATTACTGTCTTTTATATGAAAAGCAAAACAAAACAAAAAAACTTGCATATATCTATCCAAATCTCTCAATTTGTGAGGTAATTTTTTATTTGAGCTTTAGTTGTTTCTAATAAAGAATTATCCCCAAGGTCAGATATTACCTGAACACTATAGCATTGAAAATTTAGAATGCATTAAGCTGTGATCAGATAAATAGAATACTGCCACCGTTTGTTTAATTTTATAATCCTTTAATCTGAGGACTAAAGAGACAAACCTAGGCTGTTCTTTGCTTTTTACAAATAAGGGAGGGGAGGTTGCATTTGGGATGTATTGTATGAGAGGACAATAAATTAAAAGAAAAATAAGTTTTGTCAGATGTGATGGGTTGTTGTGTAATCCTCACCTCAGGATAGAGTTGGGAAGATGTGAAAGAGAATATTTGGCCTGCACAGGTTGGAGTATTTATAATCTGTCTCTTTCAGGATAGAGTTCACCAACTCTTTCTGTAAACTATAAATAGTGCTTCTTGAAATGAACGAACACTCAGTAAATTGGAGCCTATTCCTTAATATTAAGAAGGAGAGGTAATTTAAGAGTTATGCTAAGAGTCTTAAAAAGACAACTTATTCAATACCTTCCCAAACAATCAATGATGCTTTTCTCGTTGTTTTTGTGGTACGATGATTTTCCTATGTCTTTGAATATTCATCTTTTCTGAAAGCTGACAGGTAATTATAAATCAAAATGACTCATTTCACATAAACATGGATGCATTTCTCCTTTTAAATGTGGGAACCTGGAGATTCAAATGTGCCTTTGATTTGCAAATTGACATTTGCAAGCCTTTAATGAATTATCTTCGAGAAAAATAAAAGCAGAATCAACATCTGCTCTGAAATTACTCCAAAGTTTTGTGCCAACTCTTCTGAAGGAAGATGCTGAGGTGCTGAAGTTTTTATCCTTTTTTTGTGAGTATATGCATAGAGTTATTTTTGTAATTAATCCTTTTATTTGTAGGAATATTATTGAGAGGTTTTCAAAATAGGTAATAATCAAGCAATAAATATCCACGAATTGTACTTTCAGCCCTTTCTTACCAATTCTCTCTAAGAACACTGATAAATATTTCATTGACTTCTTTCATGAATATTAAATATTTGTTAGTAATCATTTTTATGAATTGCCCAATATCTAATACCCATTCTGATGAACCAATCCTTCCTCTGTATCACTGATGACTGCACATTATAATCACTCATTTTTTTAAAATCTCGTCCAATTGACTATACATTTCATAAAAATGGATTAATGGTGATATGCTTTTCACAACTACTCCAACCAGCTTGACTACACATTGGACCTTTACAGCAGGAGTTTTGAATCCTGAAAAGGAGGGCAGGATGCGAATCTATTGCAATTCCTCCTAGAGTTCACATTATAGTTCCTAGTATAGACATGGACATGTAGCAATTATTCAGAGTAAATCACTGAGTAAAGAATAACTGAAAATATTAGTACTAGGTCAATCATAATGACAGTCATCATTTCTAATTTCATAGACACAAGGCTCTTCTCCCACCCTGCAATTCTGGACATTAAAAGAAATAAATAAGACCAAGTGCACAATTCAACACTCGATATTGATAAAAGTTATATCACAGATAATAATGAGTACTAAAGAAAGATTGAAGCTTAATTTCTTATCATATTATGATGTTTGAAAACGAAAGTAAATAAATGTATTAAGTCTATATGACAATATCTTCCTAATGACTTATCAAAGCCAATGTAACCTTTCTGTTCTGGACTCAGGATGCACACCCTACATTTGTTACCTTCATCCAATGACCTCTTGTTCTTCAAGAATGACAGGCACTTCAACCTCTGAAGTTTTATGTCTCTTTCTAGGAGCCACAGCCTCTCCTTCTCCACAGAGAACTTACATTCCATAGTACTATTTCAGAATCATTTTCTCTGACTCCACTAATACCAAAACACTATGTTTATTTTATGCTTGATTTATTTGTTAATTCAGAAATGTATTTATTTCATTTTTATTAACTCATCTATATACTAATTCGCTACTTCACATGTGTAATATTTTTTATCTTCTTTAAGAAATGATTTAAGAAGAGGTATTTTTATGTTATATAAGAAGCTAAATTCTATCAATATGAAAAATAATGGAGAATGCTTCAAGAAAATTCTACTTTAATGTTACTAAAATTAAAAACTATAAACATTAAAGAATATTTCCATAAGACCAGGAGGACATTGTCATTATTTTTTATTTTTTCTAAAGAACTACTCTTAAGGAAAACTCTTATAAATGTTTATATGATCATTGCTAAAAATTCTATGTACTATATTTGTCAAATTGAGCAATATAATGAAAAGAAAATGATTCATGCTTAAAATTCCTAAAGTCCTAAAGAATTATTTTTTAATAATTCAAAAAGTTTAAGTGACTATGCTCAGTACAGTCCTTCATAAATACTGTTAAGTACCAAACTAATTAATGAGTAACTGTCTAATTGCAGAAGTAACTCTAACCATTTAAAAAAAGAACTTACTAATCAAGTACCAAGACTCTCTCTACCTCTTGAGTGCTGGCTAGTTTTATGTCAACTTCACCTAAGCTTAAGTTAACTTCATTTGAGAAAATACTTCCAAATTTTCCAGCTGTAGGCACGACTGTAGGGCATTTTTCTAATTAGTGATTGAAGGCAGAGGATGCAACCCATTGTGGATGGTGCCATCCCTGGTCTTGGGTTCTCTAAGAAAACGGGTTGAGTAAGCAATGGTGAGCAAGCCATTAAGCAGAACTCCTCCCTGGTCTCTTCCTTACCTCCTGCCTCCAAGTTCCTGCCCTGTTTGTGTTCCTGACTTACCTTCTCTCAGTGATGGATTACAATGGGAAGGCATAAGTCAAATAACCCCTTTCCTTGCCAACTTGCTTTGGATTATGGTGTTACATCACAATGATAATAACTCTAAGACACCTCAGAAAATATTTTTAAAAAGGATGAGCCCAAAGTACCATCTTTGTAAAACCTAAAACCATTAAGTCATTCATACAAGTACAAGACAGTGCCCAGGTTATTATTAACGTAAGGTTTTACATGAGAAAAGCACATTCTTTTACCTAGATCTCATTTTTGACATGAAATAGTATGCATTATCTTGTGTATAAAAAGGCCATAGATTTAAAATTGCAACTCACTACTTTGACAATGGGAGGAACTAAGTCAGATGAGGCGAGTACAAGCTGATACTCATCAAGTCAAGAAGTGTCTATAATCTGCAGACTAGAGGAACAGCATGGCTTTCAGTAGATGACAAAACATCACATTGAGCTGCAGGAGAGAAATTGGACTGTATTGTTAGAAATTAACCATTTGGAAAATAGTACTGATAGCACATATCTTACAAGGCTGCAGTCATTGTACAGGACTGTATTCTGAATAGAAAAAAATTAGAATTTATTCATAAAAGTAAAATAGTCAAAACCACTGAAGAGATTATACATTTGATGGAAGGGATTCTCTAGGGGAGAGAATAAAACTTTAACAATTTCTTTAAAGGAAATCTTATCTTAGAAAATGTGATTTTTATATGCAGAAGCATATTTCATTAATTGAATGCTGTAGATTTATAGCAATATTCGTACCTTTGTATCATTGTTTATTTGCATGGTCTATCATACCATATATTTCTGAAAGTGCTAATTAAACATACTCTTGTTAAACCTCACTGATAACTTTCGTACTACCCCACTTGATGTCCCATATATTACTGATGGAGCTTCAGGTTGATACTGAAGTCCAATAGAATCCCCTAATCAAAAGATTCATAGTATGTTTACATTGCAAGGACAACCACTTGTAAGAAAAATCTTGAGAGTCCTCCATTAACTTCTTGCTCAGCTCCATTGGATGCAAAAATTAAAGAATAGAAATCCATAGACATTCTTGTACTTATAGAGGTATTTCTAGTTTTGACAGTAAACCAACTAGAGGATGCAAGGCTATCTACTGGCTCTTCATAGTGTGGAATTTTGACAAAACTATGAGCTTTCCACTTGTAGTTTAAAGATTTGTTTCTTTTTTATTATCATTTTTTCCCTTTGGGGGAATTAACTCAACACTTTTGTTTTACCTTGAGCCCAGATCGCTCTTACCAAATAGATATTAATTGTTGTTTAGTAAAACCTGTGAGTCGGATTTTTGCCATGGAGTTTAGAAATAGAAATTGAAGCTATTGTTTTTAAAGACATACTAAAGCCTTCTTTGAGCTGCTTAGTCTAAAAATGTCTGATCAATGATTAAACCCAGACTTGGATCCATTTACTTCAATGACCCTATTAGTTTATAAAGGGTAAGGTGAATTTTCATCTTGGAACTATACCTGTCTTACTGCTTCTGTGAATAGAAGTCATTAATATTTTAACTAACATGCTATAAGACTATTTTCTTTGTTTGGTTTTTTTTGTTTCTTTTTTTTTTTTTTGAGAAAGGGTTTCTCTGTAGTTTTTGGAGCCCATCCTGGAACTAGCTCTTGTAGACAAGGATGGTATTGAACTCACAGAGATCTGCCCGCCTCTGCTTCCTGAGTGCTAAAACTATTTTCTATGATACATGAAAATTTATTTTACTTCTTGTAAGAAGACACAAATACTCTCCTCTCTATATTGTTATCACAGAATTGGATGTGGAAGTAATTTTAGTTATGGGTTGAAAACAATGTGGCATCCATTTGTGCTTAAAATTATTAACAGGAAATCAAAGTCTTGGACTTAATCTTTAAAAATTCAACATAAAGTTTGATGCTAAACCTCCATTAGCTGTGCGACCTCTCTAAAAGTTCATCTCTCCTTCCAGCTGAAGAAGTCAGAGAAAGGCCAGATCCAACTCAAAATTCTTGTGCCTATAACCCAAGAATAGGAATACAAAACAAAAAACAAAACAAAAAACAAAACAAAACAAAACAAACTCTGAAGATTAATAGTAATGAGTAAAGAGAAGAGTCATCTCATCTCATTTTTGTTCTTGTGTCTGTGGAGTATGAATGATGATGTGATATAATGGAGTGGAAGGCACTCCCGCAGCAATATAATAAACAAATGACCGGGGTTACTTTTGCCAAAAGGATTGTAAAGAACCAGGGTCAGGACAACCATAGTAAAAGGAAAGAGAGATGTGCCGTATATCAAGGCAGAATGTCGATCATTCCTTCAAATAGTAAAATTAAGAGGGAATTAAAAAAAATCACTTCTATTCCAGGAAAAGGGCAACTTACACTCTTGATTCATTTAATAGAACTGGACAACTTAGGGAAATATAAAAACATGGCAAGCAGTATGATAGTCATTTGGGATTTCCTTGTGATCCAGAAGCATGACACTGGCCTGTAAGAAGTCTGTGGAAGAATAAGAGGATATTGATTTCAAATATGATTTCTAAGCCCATGTAGAAGATGGTCTTTAGCTTACTGTGTATGGTGTTTCTGCTCTTCTATGAACATTGAAGTAGAAAAAGGAAATTTAAACACAACCATGTAGGCATTAGTTACATCTTTTATGTTAAGCAATTGGTTGTTTTAGGGTTTTTATTGTTGTTTGTGTTTGTTGAGAGGGAGAGAAGTGCATGATCTTTGGTGTGTGAAGGCCAGAAGATGGTATCGGCTAAACTGGATCGTCCTGCTTCTTGCTGCCCAGCACTAAGATTACATATACTTAAAGAGGGACCTGATTTTACTTTTGTCTTATGTGGGTGTTGAAGTACCCAGCTCAGCTTTCCTGTATACACAGAAAATCTTGTGAGGGTTGTGTGACTTAGAAACATGTACAAATTTTCCATTTAACATGTGAAGAGATCAAATCTAGCTCATAGAGTCTCAGTATTCATGCTTGCTTCACTTTGCATGAAATAACTTCCATGTCAACGGTGGAAAGAGACATATTAAAACATGGTTGGGTTCCCAATGTTTCCTTATTCCCCTCTGAAGAAGGAGAGACCCTTATTGACTGTTTATAAATTGGGCTGTGGTGAGAGGTAGGTGGGACACTTGGGGAGAGAGTGGATTAGCTAATAGTCTGTTTCTTGATATCGTGCTGTAGAAAATGAGTCTTATCTTTTGCCATCTTCATTACCTCTTCTTATTGCTTGAGAAAAAGAGAAACACATGCATAGAAGTACCTTCTTGTCTCTCACTTGAGTTAGGAGAGAATGGTAAGTAAAACCTCCACCCTTTGTGGAGGACTGACCCAGGATGCTAACCACTGTTTCTTCCCAATCTGCCCATACAGCCAGGCAGGCATCTATCTGTGTAGGGGCCTCCACTATCATCTGTAAGCAGCTTGTCCCCATACTCTGGATCTCCCATAGGCCATTGTCTTTGGTCTACAGCAAGTACGCATGAGTCAGACATTACTTCATATGATTCAAAGTGCAGAATTGTTGTTTCAACAATCCGAGATGAAGTAGTTTCCTTCCTTCTCTATTTCAGTTGCTCATTTTAACATGCAACCTCAAAACGAAAACAGTTTACTACATAGTTTCATATGTATGAAGCAAACTATGTGTGAAACACTTTCCTTTGGCATTCGAAACTAAAACCGTAATTTTAACAACTTGTTTTCATTCAATTAGATACTTTCCTGGAATTTGTGTATGTGTGTAATGTGTGTTTATAAAGACATATTGAATATCTCTCCATTTGAAATGTTGTTACCGCCTAGTAGATCCATCACAATTTGAAAAGATTGCTAAGCAAGCTTCATTTATAAATATCTAATCAACTCTGGAGCAAAGTCTTCTGCAGAGCATGGGTTGAGTTGAAGCTGACCAGAAATGGCAGCTCCTGTCACTGCACAGCATCACAGAAGAGTGGCAACAGAAGGTCCACCATGCGGCTAGAAATTTTGAAGTCCAAAGTCTATTGAGTGCATCCACTATCACGGTACCTTAAGCTGAAGTATTGTTAACCTCACCTTTTTGTCAGAGACTGGCCTTATTTTCGTAATTAGTGTTCGCTAGCATGCCTGAGAAAAAAGTAACCACTTCTCTAGCATAAAGTCATGTCCAATTAAAATGTTATTTATGTAGTTGACAAAGATCCCAGTTACTTTGTTTAATCTCAGCTGTTAACTACAAATCCTTGACCTTTAAAAGGCTGTGAAGTGGTCAACCAGCAAACAAGTATGATTAAATTTTTACTGTAAGGAAACAACCAGAATGAGACTAGTGCATAGATCCAGACGAACCAAATGCATTAGGAAATCAATACATAGCTATAAGAGCATTTCAGTGAGTTTTCCATCAAATACTAAAGCATTTGCTTTAAGTATTCTATCAATATGCAGAAAATGATGTTTTGAGATTTATGTACAGAGTTTTTTCTTAAATTAATAGTCTGATCTTGGAAATTGTTCTTCAAAGAGACCATTTTAGATATATTGATTGTATTTATCATGTTTTAATGTTCAAAATGTTAGATGTTACTGGTGAAGAGAGTTAGGGAAATGGTTTGGTCCTTACCATACAAGCATGAGAACCTGTACCTGGGTCCTCATAGTGTGTGTAAAAAGCCAGCCTTATCTAGAAGTGGGGAAGTGAACTCAAGGATGCCTAAAGCTTGCTGTTCAGCTAGGTTTGCCTTAAGAGTTATTTCCAACTTCAGTGAGGGATCCTATCTTAAAAAGTGGAGTGAATGGTCTATGAGACATTACACCAAGTGATGCTTGCCACCAGGCCTGAAATCTGAATTTGGTTCCCAAGATCCACATAGTAAAAGCAGAGAACTGACTCCTCCAGGTTGTCTTCTGATCTATAAATATACATCATCATGGTCCACCCCCCTACACACATGACACAGTAAATAGATGTAATAAAAGCTATAGAAGAAACTACGCAACATGAAGCCCTAAACGCTACACATGCACATATACACTTTAACACCACACACACGAACATACAACACACACTCACTTACCATAGTAAGGAGGTCGCTTGTTCCTTCCCAGCTGCTCAGCCCCAAAATCATCACACAGAAACTCTATTAATTAAATCACTGCTTGACCCATTAGTCCTAACTTCTTATTGGCTAGCTCTTACATATTAACTTAACCCATTTCTATTAATCTGTGCATCACCACGAGATCATGGCAAAGTTTCAGCAAAACTGTCTCCAGTGGTAGCTCCATGGCTTCTCTCTGACTACAACCTTCTTGCTCCCAGCATTCAGTTTAGTTTTCCCTGCCTAGCTAAGTTCTACCCTGCTGTAGGTCCAAAGCAGTTTCCTTATTCATTAATGGTAATCTCAACATACAGAGAGAAATCCCATATCAACTTACACAAAGTTATTGGAGAATACGTGGGTAAGAATGAAAAGAATTGACTATTGGCTGAAGAAAAAACACATAAATTTTGTTTTAATTAATGTTATTTATTTTTACACTAGATATCTAACATGGTTGTAAGAGTATTTCAGTGTTTTCCTATCAAATACTGAAATAATTACTATAGGTATTCTATCAATGGAAATAAAATGTGGAGATTGACTTATAGACATTTTTCTTGAATTAGCTTGAATTCTTGGAAGCTATGATTTAAAGAGATCATTTTTAGGTGTAATATCTAGCATTCATCCCCTGTTATAATTAAATAATTTTTGAGGAACATTAGTTGTGAGGAATGTTTTCATGAAATGTTCTGGGAGCTATGAGTTTGAACTGCATTGAGAGATAATGAACTGTAATGAGTAACATGAAAATTATTTAGAGGAATGCAGTAGAATTTGGATAATTTGTCCCCTTTGAGGTAAATTGAAGCACTAGTAATGGAAACTGAGAGAGAGAAATTGAGGTTCAGCCTGAAGATCTGAAAAGCAAAGCAGCCAGCCACTGGCTCTTACCTTGACCTCAGTCTGAAATGACAATCTTACCTCCAGGATATCACAATGTGACTGAGAGATGCCGCCTCCTGTTTTATAATCTTCTCTAGTTCTGGGTTTAAAGGTGTGTACCACTGAGATTAAAGGCATGTACTGCCTGGTTTCTATGGGAAACTAGTGTGGCTACTCGGATTAAAGGTGTGCACTATTGAGGCCTGGTTTGTGTGGCTGTTTTACTCTCTGCACCTCAGACAAGCTTTATTTATTAAAATATAAATAAAACCTCAGAACAGTGAATGTTGTTTGTTTGAAGAGCAACTTATCTGTTTTCCATATATGCTACATATACATGTTTTCTTTTAAGTCAGTCTTTGCTTTCTGTCATGGCAAAGTGTTCCCAGCTGTCTTTAATGTTTTTGTTCCATGCTGGGAAGGGGCTCTTTCTCATAAAGCCTCATTTTCTCACTTTAGATGATGAAGTTAGAAACCAAGATTCAAGTGCTAATATTTTCTTCCTGTGACAGGAAGCAAGGCAATCAAAAGAAAATGATAGTAATGAAATTCAAAGAGATCCCAGAGATTCTAGGGACAGGAAGCAACTGTCTACCTTCAGCATTGTTCTAACTTTGATGTGGTGAGATAGACAAGGAATGAGAAAACAGAGTTTCACTTGGCTGTCGATGGTCCAGCACTGACTTTGTTGAGAACCATGTACAGATCCTGTGCTGCTGATTGTGGTTTTGATTCCCCTCAATAACTGATGCTTACTCTTAAACTATACATGCTGAAGTCAGAAGAGCATTCAGAGCATATTACAGCCATCATCATGCCTATAAATTGAACAACGCCAACAAAGTCACCATTTGATTTGCCAATAAAATGTATTGAAAGTGATAGAGAAAAGTTTTAGAAAACTGATGTATAGCTGTTAATTGAATGAAGGCAAATCTCATCAAAACCAGACACATGCATACATACACACATGCACTGATGCATGCACTCATGTACGTGTGCATGCACACACACACACACACACACACACAGAGTGTATGAAGCTCTAATAACTTTATGGTAAATTTTACCAAACATTCCAATCACAAAAGACATTTATCAAACAATAGAGAAAATAGATATTTTCACTTTACAAATCTAAGGAAATTTACTATAAAATAATCTAAAAATAAATCAAAAATATTATGTCTTGTGAGCATGAACACAAAGTCACTAAGAGAAAACTGAATCATTCATCATACTCTATAAGCAGGTAGAGTTTACCCCTGCAGGAGAACTCAGTTTGATATTGTAAAATATATTAAAGTGATTTTTTTTCTCAATAGATAAAGAAATGGGATAAAATGTAATTTGTATAACATATACAACAATAATTCTTAACATTCTTCATAAAATTGTAGATTAATAAGCAAATGATGTGCGAAAAACCTAGCAAATATTAAAATAATAGGCCAGTTTTCTTACACCCTCCCTACTTGCTCTGCCAATGCAGGAAGTTCTTTATCAGCCTTCCTTTCCTTTAGGTCACCTTTTAGAATACTGTCTCAATATGATCGGATTTCAGTACAAAGGCATCTGATAGCATGACTCCTTGTGCTTAAATACATACCAAACCGACCCTAAATTCAAAACATTTAGAAGGTATACCTAACCCTTACTTTTATTTTGATAGGGAGTCTGGCTTCTTTAATTTGCGTAATGTCTTACGATTCATCCACACTGTTTCATGAGTTTGCAATACATTGCTTTTATTGCTCAGTGTTAGTTCAATGTGTAGAAATGGCACAATTAGGTTAGTCATTGCCAGCTGACAGGCATTTATAGCGTGGAGCTCCAACATGCACTACAAGCTGCTTTCAGATAGACATTTTTCATCTCTATGGGATGAGTACTTAGGAGTGGGACTGCTCAGCAGTACGGTGTTCTTTTCAATAAGTATGAAACAGAACTCTTCCAAAATGTCACCTCCACTTTTACTGTACACCTTTCTTGTTCATCTATAATAAAATGTCAGTCCCTAGTCACTTTCCACCACAGATTGCTTGAAAGAAATTCTATTGTATCATCACTTCCTCCCTGTTAGAACAGCTTCCTTCTTACTTTCCCTTGAGCCCTTTCTCTCTCGAGTCCCATGGAATATTCAGAAGTTTCCCTGCCTATTTAAGGGTGTGCTGTGTAATTTCCTGGGATTAGAATATTTACCTGCCATCTTTCTGCTATTGGTTTATAGTTAATTAAATTGGTTTAAGAACATGTTTGTGTATGTTAACAATTTCTTTTATGTTGCAAAGGCTTCTTTTATGAAGCATAAACTGGCTCTTGATGCATACTGTGTGTGCACCTAAGAATAATGAGCATGTTGCAGTCTGGAGTGATGAACTCTATAAACGACAAATAGAACTCATTGTTTGGAGCTGTGTTCAGTTCTTTCATGGCTTTGCTGATGTTTCTGTCTGCTAGTTCTAACTGACTGACCAGGAAACCCACTGCTTTTGTAATCACAGGATTTTATTTCTATTCTACACTCCCTTCAACTTTTCTTAATGGTATGACATTTTCTTTTTCATGTTCATTTGTAATTATAACCATTAGTGCTTCTGGTAAGCTCACAATTCTTTATTCTGTTGATGACAATGTAAGTTATTATTAAAATTTCTGCCTAAAGTAATAACCACAAAACTCAGTTTTCATGACCTTGGGCATTCATTGAGGAGTTTATTTAGGGTATGTGATGAGAAATAGGATTAAAGGCTGGTCATCTTCAAGATTTTAGGTTCATGTTTGTGTATTACTGTCCTTAGTCACTGTACAAATGTATATATCCATAACCCAGAAGCTTGTGAATTTTCCAGTAGATTATATTCAGTGGGTGAAGTCTCAATTCAATTCTTTGAGATTTTCATAATATTCTCTCACGTTTTGATGCTTATATGTAATTATATTCATTGTTATTTCTGATGGGTACTAGTGTGTGTGTGTGTGTGTGTGTGTGTGTGTGTGTGTATGCGTGCGCGCGAAGCGTGCGTATGCGTGCACATACATCTGTACATATGTTTATTTAAGCCAGAGAAAAACCTCAGATACTGCTTATCCAGATCCATCCCACCCCCCCTTTCTTTTTGAAAGTGGTTTGCTCATTGAAAACTCTGGGACTTGGGGGTTCATTCATTAGCTGGGCCAGCCTGTGATAATCTACATATTTCTCTTTCTTTCATGATCCAGTAATAATTGATGTTACCACATTTACTTTGGTTCTTCTTTTACATGAGTTTTGAGACTCGAACTCATATTCTCATAATTGTGTAGTAAATACTATATAGCCAGTATGCCTTCAGCCTCTGGCTCACAGAGATAAACCAATGTGTAGCTTAGTTTTTATTGTCAACTTGACACAGCCTTGGGTCACCTATGAGGAAGAAACATCAACTGAAGAATTGCATTGGCCATATTTGCTTATGGGCATGTATAATGAACATGCGTTTTGTTGATGATTGATGTGAGGAGGCCCAGTCTACTGTAAGCACCATTCTTAGAAATTTGGGCTTGTGTTGTATACAAAGTCTGTCTGAACATAAGCCTGAGACGAGGCCAATAAGCAGAATTTCCCACTGGCTTTTATGTCAATTTCAGCTTGAATCCCAGCCCTGACATGCTTCCAACAATTATTCTAATCTGACAATGTAAGCTGAAATGATTCTCTCCTTCCCTGCATTGTTTTTGGTCATGGTGGTTATCACTGAAACAGAAAGAAAACCAGAATATAATGGTTCAACTCATTTCCCCCTGGAGTGTATGTTGTGCCACACTCCTTTTGTTAATTATTTTGGGTAAATATTTTTTTCTGCCCAATGAACTTTAAAATGTTATGAAATCTTGCTAGAGTTTCTTGTAGTTAGCACATGTTAGGACCCATTTCAACAGTCTATTTTGTCAGCTCCTTTGTTTTAGTATCTGTACTTAGAGCATTTGAGTCTCTTCAATCAGAAACAGCTTGATGGTTTTGAAAGTCAGAGTCTCTTCTCCAAGACTTCTTGTGTTCTCTCCAGTTCCTTGAGGCCTGACTTCTTTGTCCTTTGCCAGAAGGTTGGAGCTTTAACTAAGCTGGCCCGAGTCAATTCCCATAGCTGAGATTGTGCTAACCTTAAAGTCACACATTTGGGGAGACACATTTTCTAATAGAGAGGAAGATTCTTTTCCCTCAAAGTTTTATCTTTCCCCTACTTCTTCATTCCAGTTAACAATAACTGCCTAGAATCACCTGAAAAAAGCTCTGTTTTTTCAGATATTAATAATAATAATAATGAATTATTTTCATTATTAATTGCTCATTAGACATGTTTATGAAGGGTTTTCTTCATTATTAATTGATGAAGAACAGCATAGCACACTTTGGGCAGCACCATTCCCTGGGCAGGAGGTCCTGAGCTACATAAGGAAATTAGTGTTTGAGCTAGAGAACAATAATAAGTGAGTAACATTCTTCCACGGTCTCTGTTTTGGGTCCTTGCTCAGTGATGGACTGGACCATGTGAACAAAAGTGAATACTTTCTTCCTTTACCTTGCATATGGTCATTGTATTTTAGCATGGTAACAGAAAGAAAACTGTAACAGTCCTTATGACAATTTGTATGTTATAATTAAAAGTTAATTTTATTTTGTATTTTTACTTTAAATATAAGAAACTTATTTTTATCAGAATAATAGCTGTGCAGGTTCTGAATATTGTACTTTATTATTTAGTGACAACTAACATTTTTGGTTAACACTCAATAACAATTTCATTTTTTTTTGTCTATCCCTCTAAAAACCTATTGAATAGTTCAACACTTAAATACGCTTGGGTGGGTATTGCAAGTTTGAAAATGAGAGAAATTGTTAGTTTCCTACTACATATACTAATTTCTCTTCGTCTCTATCTTTACTAAAATGTGTTAACTGTAAATAAAACTTTCTCATGGCCCTGTAACCCTTCCATAGCTTTCTGTGTGTCTTTTCCTTGTGTTATCCAGGTGCACACCAGAAAAGCTGCCTTGGAAGCATTTCTTCATTCCTTAGTTTCTTTATGGACTGATGTCATTTCCAGAAACACATTTTACAACATTTTAGTTTCATAGGATTAATGTCACATAGAGAAAAGAAAAGTCTCCATGGTAGCTAGATTTTAAAATAATTTATTTATAAAAGGAATAAATTCATTTAATTTAAAATCTATCAACATTTTGTTTGTTAACATATATTATGAATTTCTAAGAGAGATTTACAGTATGAAGATTTCAGCTACTTGCCCATAAACCCATTCTAATTTTGTAGACTTATGTATGTAACAACAATTAATGAAGAAAGAATACATGAATTTGCAAGAGAGCAAGAAAAGACATTTGAGAGACTTTGAAGAAAAGGAAGGAGGAAAAGGATAAAATTATATAGACAGAGGTTTCTGTACCACCCAGTTCCACAACCATTCAGTGTCAAATAAATACTCAGAGGATTATATTATTTATAAACTGGCTGGCCAGCTAGCTCAGGTTTATTATTAACTAGCTCTTACAGCTTAAATTAACCATAATTTTTACCTATGTTAAGCCTTGCGACTTCTCATCTTGCTTCCTCTGTGTCTGGGTAGTTATTGATTCTACCTTTTGTCTTCCCAGAATTCTCTTAGTCTGTTTACCCTACCTACACTTCTTGCCTGGCTACTGACCAATCAGTGTTTTATTAAGCTAATAAGCATGACAAATCTTTATAGTGTACAAGAACATTATCCCACAGCATTTCTCCTTTTTTTCTTTTCAAAACAATAACGTTGAATCTAATCTCCTTTGTTTAGCTTTTTTCCTGGCCATTACCCATAACAACTTGTAACCAACACTCTAAACAAAGGAAGATATCGATGATTATGTTTTGGGAATGTGGGTACAGTTTTCTAGGCTACTTCCTGTTGATAGGGGATGCTAGTAATCTTATGGGGACCCAAAGAAAATTTAGGATTATCATCAAATTCTGACTGGAGTACTCTGTGAGGTTTGATCATCTCAGCAAACAGTTTTGAGGCTGTTTTGGTTGTAGAACTTGGAGGAAACTGCAACTAGAGGTACTCTGAAATGTTGTCTCATCTGAGCCATCTATTCCCAATGAAGATTTCTCGGGGGTCTTTATTGATCAAACCTTATTTTTCTGAACCAAGAATGAATCTACAATCTCTCATTTCCTGTGTAAACAAAAGCAAAACCTCTTCTCTAAAGAAACATAATCTTTTGACTTAAATTTTGAAGTAAAGTAATTTTCAAAATATATAGGTTGGATTGATCCAGCAGCATTTATATTCAAATGTCTTTTAGCAGCTGTTGATCCTTACTCAAAGACAACACAAAAACGTACACTATCCAGACTTTCTGTGTATTTTATCAGGCTTAATGTGGAAATAAACCTAGGAGAATTCTGGGAAGAGGAAAGGCATAGTCTGCAGTTGCTACACAGATGCAGAGGAAGCAAGATGAAAATGCTGCACTTGAGAAAAGGTACCAAGCCACATGGCTCATCATAGATAAGAATTGTAGGTTAATTTAAATTGTAAGAGATAGTTAATAATAAGCCTGAGATAATATACCAAACAGTTCATAATCAATAATAACTTCTATGTTGGGACTGAACATTTGCAGGACCAGGCAAGACAGAAACTTTAGTCTACATAATTATAATCCAAAAAGATTATTTAAGCAATAAATAGCTGTCATCTAGATAGTTCTTTGGGTAAAAGAGGCATATAGTGTTTGGTTATATATTGTCATTTGTTATCCTTTGGGCAGACAAATAATTTTCAATTTTATGTTGTCACATATGGACCTTTAAGAACAGTTTCCTTTGACTCCCTGACAAGGAAATACAGCCTGAAAAAACGCATCCCACTCTAATCCTCCTCTTCTGCCCAAAGGGAACAGTGAGTTCATATGACATCTGTGGTGAATTTGTCAGCTCCTGTTACTGTTGATTAGTTCACTGCACGAACCTGTTCTGTTCATCTCAGTCATAGTCAGCTTGATAGACAGCAGGTGCCTCCCAACTTCTGATGGGAGTGGGATGGGAGATGACAAACTAGATATCTCTGCATCCTTTCAAAGAATGTCAGCAGTGCTAATTTGTTTTTTTAATATTTCTGACATGGTTATTGAAGTATATTTTACACGCAATAAAATTCACCCATTTAAAATATGTGTTGTATTAGTCAAGGTTCTCTTGAGTCACAAAACTTATGAAATGAATCTCTCATTCTCTCTTTTTCAATACACACACACACACACACACACACACACATACACACACGCATGACAATTTATTGGGATGACTTACAGACTGCAGTCCAACAGTGACTAGTTGTAAATGAAAAGTCCTAGAATCTAGTTGCTGCTCATTCCCAGGAGGCTGGGTATCCCAGCTAGAATGAATGTGCTGACAAGATGAGGACAAGCAGGAGAAAAAGGAATCCTTCCTTCTTCCATTGCCCTTATATAGGCTTCCAGCAGAAAGGGTGGCCCATATTAGAGGTGTGGCTTCCAAACACAAGGGATGGATTAAAACATGTGCCATCGCTCAAGATTCAGGAAAAAGCCTGTATCTTGCCTCAAGAACAGGATTCCAAGTGTGCCCTCCATTTCTGGAGTATAGTTCATTTCAGATATAGTCAAGTAGACAAGCAAAAATAGCCATCATAATTCACCCTTTGACAACTTGACACATATTCATATCTCCTTATGTCATGATTAGTTTCCAAGTGAAAAACAATAACCAGGTCATAATAACACTTACACATAATATAACTTTGCATGTACAATCACAAGTGTATTATATATTTAGCCAGGCCATAATTATTCCTTACATGATATATCTATGCCTTACATAACCACAAATGCATTGTAAATTTAGAATAGTGGTTAATGCCCCTTGGAGGACATTATTCTAGCATCATATGTAATATGATAACCATTGACTTTAGCTTAATTGACGTTACAACATACGATAAGGAAATTGAAAGAAAACACAAATATCTGTACAAATACATTTGTAATAAAATACAGCAGAAGCACTCATGGCAGTTACAATACTTTTTCCTGTAACCTGTCATGTGTCCTTAGATTGTACTTAGAAATACCTTTCTCCACTACCCCTTCTGTACTTCCTCTTCCCTTTGCAAGCACTTCACAAGTTCTTGGCTCTTTTCCTGAAGAAGTGACCCACACCTTCTTTCTTGATGGGTCTGTACCTTTGTCATCCTTCCCTTATTGGGCTGCTGTAGTTTTCCATTAAATTTTATCACCAGGCCTGGTAGCACCAACAGATGCCTACAGCATCTCCTACATTCCAGGCATAACCCTTATTACCTCCATTTTACAGAGACAGTTCAAATTCCCCATGGAAATCTGAATCTATCACCCTTCCTAGCACTGTTATTCCTTTCTTAAAATGGTGGTTTACAAGCATTAGAAGTCCAAAGTGATCAGGGGTAGTCTGAGCTTCCAGTTCAATGGAATATCTGTTAGGGCAACTGGCAAGAGTCCTTCCCACTCTAGAACCAAAATTTCTACATCAGTAGAACTTAGAGTGGCAGAAACAGGAAGCAAAACCTTTCCTATTGGGTCTCTAGGGGTGATATTCAGTGGAACTGTTTCCCTTTCTACTCCTGGACCTATGGTTTCTGGCTGTAGGAGAAACATTAATATCTACTGGATGCTGATTCAAAGCATTAGCTGCCTTCTTAAGAACACTGCCCCAGCCCTCTTTGTTGCTGCCACCTAATAAGTGGTGTAACCGTGTCTTTAAGAGGAAATTCCATTTTCATATTCGACCATCTGCTTCAGGATGGTGGGAAACATGGTAAGTTCAGTGGATTCCATGATCGTGGGCCCAATGGATCACTTCTCTGGCTGTGAAGTGTGTTCTCTGTGTGGCATACCATGTTGGTGGATCAGGCATTTTGTGAGTTCATGAATAGTGGTTTTGGCAGAAGCATTACATTCAGGAAAAGCAAATCCATAACCAGAATAAGTATCTACTCCAGTAAAGACAAAATACAAACAGAAACAGAAATTTTTCCCTCATATCCCAGACCCAAATAATCACACAGAAACTATATTAATTACAACAATGTTTGATCAATGACTCATTCATATTCCTAGCTGTTATTTCTTAAATAAGCACATTTATATTAAACTATGTATCATCATGAGGCTGTAGCTTACTGGTAATGTTTTAGCATCCTTTTCCTTTGGCAGCTGCATGGCATCTCTTTGACTCTGTCTACTCTCTATATATATCTCTGCTCGTATTTCCCACCTTGGTTTTCTCTGGTAAGCCATTGACTTAAACAGCTTTATTCATCAATCAGTAAAAGCAACACATCCCACATCAGGAAACCATTGTCTTTTCTATGGAAGAAGTGGTCCAGTATAGCCAACTTGTCACCAGGTTGTTGCCTGGTCACCTGGTGAACGATGTTTCATCTAGCGCTCAGTGTTGGTTTCTATTGTTGATAGATATGGCCCTCAGCAGCAACTGTAGTCTTGTCAGCCTTAGAGAGTGGATGTCCGTGTTGTTGAGCCTATGTATACCCCCATCTATGCCCCCATGGCCACATTGTTCATGGGTCCATTAGGCAATGACAGGAATGGCTAAGGAAAGAGTCTTACTGTCCACAGAATAGGTCATCCTTTCTACATGATTACTAAACTCCTCCTTAACTGCAGTTACCTTTTAATAAACATTTACATGGGACACAAACATCTTCACATCATTTGCTCATTTGGAGAGATCTATCCACATATTTCTTCCACAGATGTCTCTCTCACCAACTTTCCGGCCATGCTCTTTCCAAGTCCCAACACCAATGGATTCCTAAGAATTTCACTGAAGTAGAAGGCCTTTCAATTTTGGTAGGATGTATTTTCCATCCCCTGACATACATATGTGTTACCAATGAGTTCAAAGTGGGTTGCTACCTTCAGTTCACTTGGTCCAATCGGCATGTGTAATCAATACAGCGCACGAGTCTAATATTGTGTGGAAGAGACGGACATCAAGATCCCTTTTAACTAAGTTATGACAGAGGGCCAAAGAGTTAAAGTATCTCCGAGGGAAAACAGTAAATGTAAATTGTTGGCCCTGCCAACTGAAGGCAATTGCTTCTGGTTGTACCGAGATGAATAGCATTTGCTAGATCAATAGATACACACCATGTATACCAGAAGATGTGTTAATTTTCTCCGGTAAGGACACTACATCTGGTGCAGCTGCTGCAAACAGAGTTGCTATCAGATTGAGTTTTTCATAGTCCACTGTTATTTGTCAAGATTCATCTGTCTTCTGCACTGGGCAGATAGGAGAATTAAAGGGAGTTGTGGAGACCACCACCCCTGCATCTTTTAACTCTTTGAAGACAGCAATAATTCTTACAATTCCTCAGGGATGCCGTACTGTTTCTGATTTAATATTTTCTTTGGCAGTGACAACTTTAAAGGCTTCTAGTTAGTCTTTCCAATCATAAGAGCCCTTACTCCATAGGTCAGGAAACCAATGTGAGAATTCTGTCAAGTTCAAAGTATATCTATCCTAAATATACCTTCTGGAACTAGAGAAATAATCACGGGATGAATTCAGGGACCTATTGGACCTACTGTGAGTTGGACACAAGCCAAAACTACATTAATCACCTGGCCTCCATAAACCCTGACTTTAACTGGAAGGCCAAGGTGTTTCCTGGGATCAACCAAATTCAGTGTTGCCAACTGATTCTGTATCCAGCAGACTCGGGGAATTCTGATTGTTTCCTTCCCCTCAGTGTACACTCACCCTTGCAAAGGAACTCAGGCCTTCTGGGGAAGAACTGGACAAAAGCTAACTGTAAAACTCTCAGGTATCTTATCAGGATCTTTCCTCACAGGGCCATGGTCAACCATTTCATTCAAAGGTTCTGGATCTGCAAACTGGCTCAAGCCTGGAAATGGATTCACTGGCTGAGATTGCTTTTTGTAACAGCCCAATGCAGCTTTTCTTTCTTTGAGATTTTTTTGCTTATACGGATCAAACAGACATTCAGTAGGTTTCTTATCTGTTCCATGCCCGGAAACACTATGATTGATTAGCCAGTACCAAAGGTCCTTATGAGTCATGCACTATAAAATTCACCTTGCCCAAGCTGACCATTACAGGTTAGGCTATTATGAACATTGTTCGGTCTACATTGCCCATTATAATAACTACTATCACCTTGCTTCTGGCAATTCAGTGCTGCTACTGGGCTCCTGCCACCTTGGGGCCCAACTAAACCCAGTGCATTTAATGTGTCCAACTGAGCAGCAACAACTCCAACCCTAAGTTCTGACACAGGGAAAAGGATGATAAAAAAAAACTTTGAAATGTGCTGGTGCCCCTCTCATTGTTTTGTGTCTCATTAGACTCATGAAGGGTGTGTCTTTAGGGCTTTCCCATGTGGAGGATTAGATTTACACAGTGCTGTCACTCTAGTTTTGCAATCTCCCTGAGTCTTAAAATCCCATCATCAACACTAAGCCAGGGGATACCAGGCTTCTCTAACTCCTATTCAGTAGGCCATCTTTTGGTGAATGCTTCAGCCAACCATTTAAACAAGTTTGTTACACACTTTTTATAAAAAGAAAAAAAACTGTGTGAGCTTTGATATTAAATCTAGAACCTCTGCTCAGAGCACTCATGTCAGTAAACTAAGCCTGAACTGGTTTTATGTTCCTTCCACCATTTATCCTGTACCTTTAATATCCATTCCCACACATATTCCCCAGATGTCTGCTTCAATAAGTTAGGAAAATCATTAAGCTCCTTAGTATTGTAACATACTTCCTCAAGGACTATACTTTCTACCTCCCTTCTAGGAGACTGTTTTGCCTTAAGTCTGGTTATAGGTCTAGAGGCAAATATTGGGGAACCTTGAGGGACATCAGTATTATCCTGCATGGCATTTTCTTCAGAAAAAGTCACTTCTGGTATATCAGACACTAAAGGATTAATTTCCTCAATGAAAGATGGAAAAGACAATGTTTCAAGGGTTGGGGCTGAGGGTATAGCTTCCTCAGATGAGATAAAGCATTGAGAAGCTGAGGGTTAAAAGTTCTCAGCTTCCACTGGGTCCTCCCACACATCACCCTCCCAAATGATAGAATTCCATTCCTTACCAATTAGTGCCCCTACTTAACCGCTGGTACCCTCTGAGGCTGAGACTTGAATTTTTGCTGTAGTCCAGTCAACCTCATAATGAGGGCTTCATTTTGATTTTCTGCAACTCGAGTTCTGTGGCTTCTGGAGAGAAGATTCTCTTCCAGGGCATGAGTAAAAACCTTTAGACTGTTTATTTGCATCTAAAGTCCATCAAATTTATCACCAAATTCATTGTTGTCCTTCGCTGTATTAGTCAGTTTTATCATGGAGTTCATTCCTATCCTTTAGCAATTTATCCAGGGATATTAAGAGCAACCAACCAGCAGCATCATTTTCTGCATTTCTCCCCCAAACTGTCAAAACTGTCAAAAATATTATTAAATCCATTTCCACTCACTATTGATGAATCAAGATAATTAAAGGTGTCTATCTGTTTAAGTTTCAAATACAGTCTACTCAATGGGCTTTCAGTAGTCTCTGAGCTCTCAGGAGAAGAAATGACTGGAGAGATTGAAGGTTCTGGTGGGTTAAAAAGCCTATTCCAGATACTTCTGTTTCTCTAGAACCACTCTGATACCAAAATCTGTATTAGTCAGGGTTCTCTACAGTCACAGAACATATGGAAAGAATCTCTCTCTGTCTCTCTCTCTCTCTGTCTCTCTCTCTGTCTCTCTCTCTCTCTCTCTCTCTGTGTGTGTGTGTGTGTGTGTGTGTGTGTGTGTGTGTGTTTGTACATGTGTGTAAGGAAGCTTTTTGGGAAGATTTTCAGGTTGCAGTACAACAATGACTAGCTATGAATGGAAAGTCCTAGAATCTATCTGCTGCTCAGTCCCAGGGGGCTGGGTGTTCCAGCTGGAATGGATGTGCTGACAAGGTGAGGACAAGCAGGAGAATGAACCCTTTCTTCTACCATTGTCCCTATATAGGTTTCTAGCAGAAGGGTGGCCCAGATTAAAGGTGTGCCTTCCAGCCACAAGGTCTGGAATGGAATGTGTCATAGAGCCTCAAGATCCAGATCAAAGGCATGCTGTCTTCCTGCCTCAAGAACCGGATTCCAAGTGTACCCTCCATTTCTGGAGTATAGTTCATTACAGGTATAGTAAAGCTGACAATCAAAATATCCATCACTGCAGTCAAAGAATTTTGACAGATTTAAAAACTCATATAGGCAATGCCATGCTCAAGATTCAAAATATTTTTGTTACCCTAAAATTTCCCTCATGACTTTGAAGTCAATTACCCTCACCCACAGTGTCTCGAATGATGTGTTTTCTATCCCTATGGTTTTGTTATTCCGTAACTGTCACATAAAGAGAATTATAATGTGAAGGGTTTGAGGTTTTGACTCTATGATTTCATTCAAACTCCTTTTCAGATTTATTGTTTTACTGCACATATTAATAGTTCCATTTCTTGAACAGTTTTCTTTTAAAAAAAACATTATATCTGATAGCAATTTCCCTATACACTAAAGTTAAAATATTTCCAACTTTTCTATTTTGATTTCCAAAAATTTTTACTATAATTAAAATGGTATTACATTATTTTCTCTTTCACTTTTCTCCAATTAGCCCCTCTTGTGTCCTCTCCCTCCAACTCCTCCCATGAGTCCCCTTACTAATATGTACACATGCATACATACTTGAAAAGACATAGTAACACATAAATATGTAAAGACAACCTGCTGGATCTGTTTAGTGTTGCTTGGGAACATATAACTTCAAGGCTAACCACCTAATATTGGATAATCAGTTAAGGGGCTATTCTAAGACTAATTCTCCAGCTTTCAGTGGACCTTGGTCGCCAATAGTTCTTTTTCTAAGGGTGGAAACCCCACAAGAAAATTTCCCTTTCCTTTTAACGAAGACACATTCTCGCTCAGGTCTTGTTAAGGCAGCCATATTGCTGAAATTTCATAGAAGACTCCCTTGGCATCTGTAGCACGCACCAATGCACAACTGGGTTCTGTTTTTTTCTGCTCTTAGAGTCATTCCTTCTCCTCTTCCTTGATGTTACCTGAGTCCTAGGTGCAATGCTAACTTTTAAGGATTATAGAGTATAATTTAAAGATTATAAGAAGGTGGTTTTTAAGAAATTATGTGCTGTAATTTCATGGGTTTAATGGTTATGACTAGTTTAGATCAAGACTCGGTTGTGAGTGGAGATGTAAATGGGAAATTTTTGTTGTTCTTTTGTAGAGTTCCAGAGTTTGTCTACTTCCAAGTCTATTCAGGCAACATGGCCATGCCAGGTGTTTTGTATGTGACAATTGAAATCTTATCTAAAGTAGTTCAGCTGAAGTCACTTGTAAGCTATAAAAACCCACAATAACATCATTACACTCGGGAAATTCATCTGTCCCCTGAGAGTAATTTTTTTACAGGGCAAAGGGAAGAACCATTAAAAATTTAATAATTAATATTATTGCTTTACTTACAATTTATCAATGTCTTTCTGTTACTCTGGTAATCTGTCTTTTGGTATATGAGCCTGACCTACACATTTTTGAGCAGTATTGCTGTTGTTAGTATTGTGCATAGCAGAGGTATTAGTCGATGAAAGCGATGTTTCTAAATATTTCCCATGCATTCTCTCACTTAGTAGTGATTATTACAGTTCTGAGGCTAACAGAAAAGTAACCACTGCAATTCATGATGCCAGTGGGGGTAACTGATATGACAAGTGTTGTAGCAGGTAAACTAACTATTATGCTGAAGGTCACCAAGGTAAGAGGAAGTCAAGATAGAAATAGAGACCAAGTAGTAATCTTTGTTTAGAGCTTTACTGTTTCCTTATGCCATATTACAATATACGGTACAATTTTAACATATGTATGTTCTGAACTAACTAAAATGTACTCCAGATTCTAGACTGAATTCAGTGTCAACTGTATGCTTTAGACAAATCATTGCATCTATTTAAGGCTTGGTGTGCTGAACTGTAAATTAAGATGAGAAAGACACACAATTCTTACAAGTATTTGTAAGGATTAAAGATGTTTATTCGTAGGACAGGATAAATGATCAGTAATTGTTATCTGTTACCATGACACCCACCACTATTATGCTGAGTATATTATAAACGTTTCTACAAATAAACTTGTTGAGTTCCCTTAAGAAGTTTTGCCAAAGTCTAATCTGAAAGAATAAAAATTAAAAAAAAAAATACTTAGCAGACTGTACAAGTTTAGTGTGCTTCAAGACAAGGATAAGAGTTTCTTCAAGTAAACATTGTTTAACATCAATTCTGACTTATTTCTTTTATTTTCAAAAAAGAGAGAGAAGTTCAGAACCATAATCATAATCTTTACCAGCTGCCGTATGTGTAGTCAAAGATAAGGATGTGTGTAAGATGGGAGCCCTAATCAGCATAAGAACATGATCCTGTCCTATACACACCATCACTGACGATGCACACTACCAAGAACTACACTCTTCAGAGACCTGTGTTTGTACCAATCACATTCATAATTCATACAACAAAACTGAGGAATTCACTTATTCAAGAGACATTTCAACTATTTTTAGAAGGTACTGTATGGATTTACTTAATCTTGGTAGCACTATAAAGAGATTTACCCTTATAAAAGACTCAAGAACAATACAGCTGCAAGGAATATGGGCTGGAAAATAGTAAACTAAATGTCTAAAGAACAGACGGAGTCCTGGGTGAATGTGCTATGTTTGATTAGACACAGGTATTTCCAAGACCCAACGTCTCAGACCTGTGAAATGGCAACCTTTTCTGGATGGGTGAGTTTTGGAGGCATGGCCAGGCTTTCCTCTGGTTGTTATGTAAGTGTTGGCAGTGTATGCAAGTTTGAGTATTTAGGGGCAATTGAACAGTGTATGTAAAAACAGCCCCTGCATCTTCCTCTTCCCAGATAGTTCCAGTCTAAGGCTACCTTTAACTCCTTCCTCTGTGCTGTACATAGTAAAATTTCCTAAACTCAGCATTGCTGCTGACTTGCTGAGGTTCCATTTGAGAGCTCACAATCCATCCAACCCCAGCATCACTGTACAAGTGTCTCCCTGTCTGTTCTTTCGTCATTCCATCATCTCCCCAGGCTGGATTTCAGGACCAAGTTATGAAGGGCTTGACAAAAGAAATATTATGTAACTTTAAAATCTGTTTTAAAAATTATTTCTCTTATTTTAAGATTTTTAACATATTTGCATCATTCTCCTTCTCCTTTTCTCCCTCCAAACCCTCCCACACACCCTTTCTGGTTTTCCTTAGAATCAGTCCATGGCCTCTTTCTCCATTAATTGTTTTATCATGTTTATCATACTAAAAATGATCTCCATTTGGTTTGCAAATCTTAATCATTCCTCACATATTTAATACATTTATTATTTAATATTGTAGTACCTTAATTTATTCTTTAATTTGGGGATGCTAAGTTAAAATATTTGTCTCAAATCCCATTGTTCTGTGGGCTTTGTCAGTTTAACATTTGAGTCTCCCAGGACAGAATCCTGTAGAGAAAATAATATTGTAGTCATGGCACAGTGTCTTTGCTCCAGGCACTTTCTGTAGCTCCTCAGTCTCTTAATTTGTATCTTGTTGGATTGCCATTCTTTGACCTAAACGATCTATCACTCTTATCATCTAAGTATATCATTATGTATCAGCAAGTGGATTGCAGTTTCTAATGTTATTTTTTGTTTCTTTTTATTTTTCATTTTTACTAGTTCTTTGAGAATTTATTAATGAAAGTTTAATGTATTTAGCTCCTTTCTCCTTCCAGATCTACCCCACTTTCCAACCCAGCCAACCTTGTCTCCTCTTTTTTACTTGTTATCATTGTCAACTGTATTCAGTACAATTTATACAGCCTATAGATCCAGTCTTGGAAGTTTAGCCTTCTACTGAGACATGGTTAACTCACTAGGAGCTGTACTTTCAAAAAGATTGACTCCCATCCCCCAGAAGCTGTCAATTACAAACAGCTCCTTAAAGAAGGTGAGATTTAGTGCCCAGGTTTCCTCTCCACACTAGGTTTTGTCTGACTTGATCTTGGACATGGCCTGTGCACACTTTCCAAACTGCTGTAGATTCATATGTGCAACTGTCCTGTTGGTTATAGGAAACATGGTTTCCTTGTAGTTGTCAACAGCCTCTGGTTTTGACAATCTTTCTGCCCACCAGCCTTGACCCCTGAGCCCGGGAAGGAAGAAGTGCAATGCAGATATTCCATTTAGGGCTGAGAAATCCATGGCTTTTTAAAGGCAAAACAATACTGACCCATCTTGCTTCTTTAAAACCAGAAGTCTGATTTCAGAGACCTTTGCAGTTGAGTCCAGAGAAGCAACTACGTAGGTAGCTTTGGCATCTACCATCCTTGTACATATTGTTCACTTAGACAAACACATTTCAATGGAAGGTCTCTTTACTTTTGCCATTCATGGCAGCTTGTTGTCAATGTTGCTGAATGCAAGATAGAAGATTTCTCAGATCTTCATTAGTATCAATATACAGTTACAAATAACTCTCATGAATGATCACAACAGGCACTTCCCTGCATAGTTCTATTTATGGAGTACTGCCTTATGCAAAGAAACCGTCACATCATAACACTTCTGTATTAACACTGTTTGCTGTGAAGCCACCAGCCACAAGGGCTTTGGTGCTCTAGATATCATACAGACACCCTTAGGAACATAAATTGAACACTCGGCTTCAAAACGTATGGATTTTGTGCTATTTTTTGGTTGAGCTCCCCACCCCCTGTCTATTTGGGCTAGGAGAAAGGAGGATCATGACCTAATATTTCCATCTCTGACAAGATCTTTTAAACTATTGACAACTAAAAAAACAAAGAAACAAACAAAAAACAAAAAAACCCCTCTGTTCCCCGGGTTCTACTTTCCTTATTTCCAATCTACTTGAGTTTGCTCTATTGTAAAGAATTCAATGGTGAAACTCAGTGCCATTGTCTCTGTATTTGTCACAAACAACTGATAATGACCTTTGGCTCACTTTGGATAGACATTTTGAATAGGCAAGGACAGTTCCCCTGATGACATTTTACCCTTTAGTCCCAGACAACTGTCTTTGCTTTTTAATCCAGAGATTTACAGTTCCGGACAGTAAGGATTGGAGAGGTAAGGCTCCAAGCTCTAAGAACTAGGGACTTTCTGCTCCATGTGTTCAGGTCAGAGCAAACTCGAGGCTTTGAATCTGGAGGCTTAATGCTTCAAGTTTTCAAAGTCGGGGATTTATAGATACAGACATTAAGGTCACAGAACAATTGTTCTGGACTTTTGTGACAGTGACCCATCACCTAGCAGCTAGTATCAGAGTTCCTTGCTTTGGGCATTGGGATTAATGGTGCTATATGCTTTGCTGCTCTGGAATTCTTCCAGCAAACAACAGGGACTTTCAAATTTTATCATTTCAGCATTTGCAGCTTCTTCCCTCCTCAGTTCTAGCATTCCTAGCTTTCTTTCACCAGCTACTTTCTGGAGTCCTTTAAAAACCTCACTGTGGATGCTGTTGTCAGGTATGTTTCTGTCCCTGCTCCAGGAGCTGTAATTCCAGGGGTTTGTTCACTCTTCATACAGTAACCATGCTCACTCAGTGATAAAGACAAGGAGGCAAATAAATTATCAATCAGGAGAAACTTCAATCAGGGCTTAATAGTACCACACCTGGGACATTCTACATAGGAGGCAGAACATCAGCCTGATGAGGAAAGACTAAGAAACTGTGTAACTGTATCTTATATAGGCAGAGATGGAAAGTGGCTTTCCCAATCATATCTTCTGGTTCTACCTATCACAAACCTTGAATGTGCACTATTAAGGGGCACTTTGCTGAGTTACAGACACACTTCCTTTCCCGACCTGAATGAAGACAACCCCAAGATTGGAGAGTCATCCTGATGGCACTGATGTTTGTCCTCACTGATATGATGTCTTCTAAGCTGGTGCAAGCTGTCTAGGACAGTTCTAATCTATCTAGGATTATCCAAGTCCTAGATAAGTGTGGGTTTCATAGGTAGATTAGCTTGCAGTGTTTCCTAGAAGAGAGTTTCCTTGAACAGTGTTCAACAAGGCAGTCAGAATGATAGTCTGACCAACTGTCAAAGAGTTGCCTGATTGACAGTTCTCCATTTAAGTCAACCAGGCACAAAAATGAGGTCTGGCAGCTGTCTATCAAGTAGCCAAGTAGTTCAACCGTGACAGCTTCAGCCATTTAAATCAGAGAAAGGGCAAGAGTGCTTACTGAAAAGACTTCCCATAGGATTAACATTCTGAATAGTATTTCAGAATGCTTAGCCAAAAACTCTTAGAGATAGTTAGTTTCCTTAATGGCATCCTGTTTATCTTCTTGTTGTTGTTCTTTCTGTTGTTTGAATGCTGTGTGGCTCTGTGAACCATACTGTTGAGCTGCTGTCCCAGTCTCCTGAATGCTGGGACTACAGGTATAAGTCACATACCCATCTTCTTAGTCATCTTTCCTGTTCCTCAGACTAATTTAACAGAGTTATCTATATTTTTTTGTAGAGATTGCATATTGTTTCCTGACTACCCAGACAGGAATAGTCACACAAAAACTATTTGAATTACAACACTGTTTGACCAGTGGTTTCAGACATAATCCTAGCTATTTCTTACATGTTAAATTAACATATTTCTATTATTTGATAGTTTACAACGAGGCTCATGGTTTGCTACCTCTTGCTTCTTGGATGGTTAGCTACATAGATTCTGCCTGACTCCACCTTCTTTCTTCCTCTATATCTGCTTGGATTTCCTACCTTGCTATATTCTGCCCTGCCAAAGCAGATTCTTTATTAACCATATGTAATAACACATATTCATAGCATACATAGGAGAATCCCACATAAATTTTGCTGTATTTTTGTCCTTCTGCCTCTCTTTTCTTTGCAAACAAGTCTTAGATTACGGGCGACCAAGCTGCTTTGCTGGTAAGCATGTTTTCTCTCTCCCTTTCCTATCATGGGTGTCTAGAGGTGTCTCCTCTACTTTCCCTGTGGATACTGGAAGGTTAGGCCCTTCTACTTAGAAACATCTACATCTTTAATCATCTCGTATAATGCATATGCTCTGATGAGTCTCTGAATTTCATATAGAGAAGTAACTGATCTTTCAGCTCTGAGTTTTGCAAAATGAATACTAAAGCATTAAGAGATTTATATCAAATACCTCAAATTGCATGCATCCTAAATTTGCAAAGTATCATGTCTCTATTTTACTCCTAGCTACATTTTAGAAGAGTAGACATCTGTACTTTCTGATTTCTACATTTTATTACACACACACACACACACACACACACACACACAGCACATGAGCTCGGGGAGTTCTTTTTTCAAACATGTCTTTAATTTATTTATGTTTCTGGAGCCCTGCTATCACTGCTACATGACACTATCAATTCCCTTATGGTTTACAACAGTGGCCTATTAACTGATTATTCATTTTCTTAACTTTCCCAGATCAGAATGTTCTATAGCTAATGAGAAATATTTTGAAAATGAAAATCTTGCTGTGCCATGCTCTGATGTCAACCATTTACCTGATTCCCATCATTCAACTAAGGAATATAGTATGGTCAGATGTTTGCCTAAGGTCTGATCTCTTCTGACTGTGGTCCTCTGTCTCTGAGATGCACCCTGTATTTCCAGTAGAACTGCCTTATTCTCTTTTACTCTCTAGTCTTATCTAAAATGTCAATTCCTTTAGGTCAAAGGTTTTCCTACGTTACCTGTAGCTCCTAAACTTCATCCTAATTAGTTCTCTAGTTCTAAGTTTTTAAGTTTTTTTAGTTTTATAATTTGTATTATTGTTATTGAGTGTGTGTTTATATAACCAAACTCGCTTTTCATTAGGAATCTGGACACCGCAGAAACAAATACCTTCTTTTTGTCTTGCTCAGTACTTCAGTTGCTGTCCAAGGACACTGTCAGCGACATAATATTTTTCTTTGTTTGTGTTTCTATAGCAAAAATCTGAAACTGAATATTGCATACTGAAAAGGGGTATTAAGTTCACAGAGATTCAATGCTAGTATCAAAATTGCTAATAAAAACTCTCACATCACACTAATCCAGGCTGTGAGAACAAAAGGTCTGAGGGAAAACATTGATTTATTCATGAGAAAGTAACACCCCTCCCATGTCTTAATTACATTCCAGTGGGATGAATGATCTGTTAAGTCTATGGTTGAACACCAGCATACTGGAAACCTTATTTCTAGAAAGACAAACTTGGGAAGAATACCAACATTCAACCCTTATCCTTCTTCATCAGTATTATTTAAAGAATAAAAGAGGGATAGAATTTGATTTCATCCTTCACCCTTACTGAGTCTTGAGCACATATCCTGAAAAAAAGAAGTAATGCATCTCTCTTCTTTTGTCACTACTTTAGATTCTTGCTCAAATTAGGCTTGGTGGTCTAATTTGCATAGAAACTCACCTGAGTCTATACTGTGACTGTGAGTTTTTAAATCTGGTTAACTAGACATTTTCTCTCAGGGTAAAGAAAGCCTAGGTGATCACTCAGAGACCTAAAGTCCAGATTTTTCTGAACTGTAATAATCTACAGCCTTTGCCTTTCATATGCCTCCATGTAGGCTATGAATTACAGGAACCACTGAGACCATACCAGTTCCTCAGAACAGAACTATAGGAACCACTGAGACTGTACCAGTTCCTCAGAACAGGACTATAGGAACCACTGAGACCCTTTCAGTTCCTCAGAACAGGACTATAGGAACCACTGAGACCATTTCAGTTCCTCAGAACAGAACTATAGGAACCACTGAGACTGTACCAGTTCCTCAGAACAGGTGCTCCTTTCATCGAGGTGATGGTGATGGGGATCTGTGGTCTCCTTTTCCTGCAGGGCTCATCTCTGTTTGTTTGTCATTAGGAAGCACAACTGAGAAAAGAATCGGGACATCAAACCAAAACTTCTGGCAGTAGTTTTCTTTGGCCACATGCCATCAGAGTGAAGACATGAGCCTGGATTTGTAACCCCACTGGTATTAATTCATTCAAGCTACATCGTGGCCAAGATTGTGTACATTGGTCAAAACAAGAGGATAGAACATATCTTGGGTAAATGTGGATGAGGCAGGTACAGGGGGCAGAGAGAGAGGAGAGATACACAGAGAGAAAAAAATGTGAAGTGGTTAAAATAGAAAATGAATAAGAATGAATAACAACAATGAAGATCACTCAACTAAGATTCCAACAAACTGGACCGGGGTACATAAAGGTTTTTTTATAAGGAAATTAGCAGTGATTTGTGATACATGTACTGATTCTCATGTGGAATGCTTGGGGAGCTTCAGGATTGCAGTAAATAAAGACATTCTGCCCATTTTTTGGTTCATTGACAACAATGAATCTGGCACAAAGTTCCTTTTGAGTGGAACCTGAGTTTGAACAAAATGCTGAAAGGTTCAACTGTCAGTTAACATGAAGCAAAAGATTTTGAGCAAAATATAAGTTTTGGATACACATATTTCTTCATTGTTTAATATTTTCCTCAATTTGTTTATATTAATATTCTACTGTACTGGTTAATTTTAAGATAATGTGACAAAGACTAAAGTCATCTGAGAGGAGGGGCCCTCAATTGAAAATAAAAAAGCTTCTGTAAAATCAGGCTGTGAACCATCATGTCAATAGGATATATTTTTCAAATTATGAACTGATAAAGGAAGTCCAATTATTTTTTAGGTGGGGACATCCTGGGGATGTTGGTCCTGGGTTCAGTAACAAAGCAGGATGAGCAAGTCATGAGGAACAGAACAGTAAGGAGCCCCCTTCTCCAGCTCTAGAGGATACCATTTCATTGATCAAAGAAAATGTACCTTCCAACAAATTCTTAACACAAAATATACAAAAAATTTGGGACACCAAAGAAAGGACAAACCTAAGAATAATAAGGAAAGAATAAGGAAAAGAAGTCCAGATCAAAGGCACAGAAAATAAATTCAACAAAATCACAGAACAAAAAAAAAACTTTCCTAAACTAAAGAAGGGCATGCCAATAAAGGTAGAAGAGGCTTACAGAACACCAAATAGACTCCCTACAACAAAAATGTCCCCTCACCTCATAATAATTAAAACACTAAACATACAGAATAAAGAAAGAATTTTAAGAGCTGTAAACGAAAATGCCAAGTAGCATGCAAAACTATCAGAAATACAGCCAAATTCTCAATGTAAACTCTGAAAGCCAGAAGATCCTAGAGAGACATTCTGCAGACACTAAGAGACCGTAGATGACAGTTCACACTACAATACCAAACAAAGCTTTCAATCATTATTGGCAGAAAAAAGTAGATATTCCATGACAAAATTAGATATAAACAATACTTATCCACAAATCCAGCCTACAGAAAGTACTAGAAGGAAAATTCTAACACAGAGAAATTAGCCACACCTGCAAAATGCAGGTGATAGATAATTCCATACCAGCAAAACCCCAAGAAGAGAAACACATACACAATACCAACAACAGCAACAAAATCCAAAGTAGCAGGAAATAACAATCCCTGGTCATTAATATCTTTTAATACCAGTGATCACAGCTTATCTATAAGAAGACACAGGCTAACTGAATGGATATGAAAACAGGATCTATCTTTTTTCTCCATACAAGAAATACACCTTAATTTCAAAGACTGATATTACCTCAGAGTAAAGGGGGTGGGAAAGATTTTCCAATTTAAAGAACCTAAAAATCAAGCTGTTGTAACTATTCTAATTTTTCACAAAATAGACTTTAAAATAAAATTAGTCAAAAGAGACGAAGAAGGTAATTTCATATTTGTCACAGGAAATATTCAACAAGATAAAGTCTCAATTCTTAACATTTTTGCTCCAAATACAAGGGCATCCACATTTGTAAAAGAGACATTACTAAAGCTTAAATCAAACCCCACATACTAGTAGTAGGAGACTTCAACACTGGACTCTGATCAATGGACAGGACTGACAGAAACTTAACAGAGAAGTAAAGGAACTAACAGATGTTATGACTCCAATGGGTTTAACAAACATCTATAGAACATTCCAACCAAACACAAAAGAAAATATTTTCTTTTCAGCACCTCATGGAACCTTCTGAAAAACTGACTACATACTTGGTAGCAAAACAAATCTCATCAGATACAAAAACTTGGAATAACCCCCTGTATCATGTCAGATAAAATTCATGACAACACTAATTTCAGAAAGTCTACAAACTCATGAAAAATTGAACAATGATCAACTGAATAACCCCTGGGTTAAGGAAGAAATAAAGAAAGAAATTAAAGACTTACCATAATTCAATTAAAATGAATACACAATGTACCCAAACATATGGGACACTTTGAAAGCAGTGCTAAGAGGAAAGTTCATAGCACTAAATGTTTACATTAAAAAACAAAAACATAGGGAAAACTCATGCTAACAACTTAACAGCACACCTAAAATTTCTAGAACAAAAAGAAACAAATTTACCCAGGAGAAGTAGATGCCAAGAAATAATCAATTGAATACTGACATCAATCAAATAGAAACAAAGTAAATAATACAAAGAGTTAACGAGACAAAGAGTTGGTTCTTTGAGAAAATCAACAAGATAGACAAATCTGTATCCAAACTAACCAAAGCCACAGAAAGAATACCAAAATTAACAAAATCAGAAATGAAAAGGGGGCATAAAAACAGACTTTGAGAAAATCCAGAGCATCATGAAGTCATACTTAAAATGCTTGTATCCTATGAAATTGGAAAATTTAAAGGAAATGGACAGCTTTCATAGAACATTCATCCTGTAATTGATGGAAGCAGATGCAGATATCGACAGCAAGGCACTGGGCCACGCCCCTGGAGTCCAGTCACAGAGAGGGAGAAGTGATAATATGAGCAAAGTGATCACGACCAATGATGGAGATACCCACAGAAACAGTGGACCTGACAGCTGACCTGAGCTAGTGGGAGCTTACTGACTCTGAACTGACAGCAGTGGAACCTGCATAGGACTGAGCCAGGCTCTCTGACTGTAAGTGACAGTTGTGAAACCAATATTTATTCCTAGTGCATGAACTGACTTTTTGGAACCTATTCCCTATGAAGGGATACCTCGCTCTGCCTAGATACAGGGAGGAGTGTCTTGGTCCTGCCTTGAAGTGCTGTGACAGACTTTGTTGACTCCCCATGGAAGGCCTCAGCCCTTCTGATGAATATATGGGGAGTTAAAACAAACTTGCTCAATATCTACAATAGGTGAAATAGAGGCAACTGAATTTGTTAATCAGTCTGCACATGTGGTATGTGTGTGTGTGTGTGTGCACATGTACACATGGGTGTGTGTGTCATAGTTGGGGTTTATATTGCTGTGAAAAGGCAGTGACCATGGCAATAATGCTTAAAAGGAAAAAAATTATTTGAGCTGGCTTACAGGTTCAGAGATTGAGTCCATTATCATCATGACAGGAAGCAAGGTTGCACATAGGCAGACATATTGCTGGAAAAGAAGCACAGTCCCATATCCAGATCTGCAGGGAGCCGGAAGATAGTGACACTGGGCCTGAATTGAGCATTTGAAATTCTAAAGCCCATTCCCAGTGACTCACTTCCTCCAACAGACCCACACATATTCCAGCAAGGCCACATCTCCTAATCCCTGTCAAGCAGTTCCATTTCCTAGTGACCAAACATTCGAATATATGAACCTATGAGGGGCCATTCCTATTCAAACCATTGTAATGTGTGATCAGCACACAATTGTAAAGGTCAGTGCAGCCCTCACCTTCCATTCTGTCTGAGATGGTCTCTGTTGTCCACCCTATGTGCCCTAGCTCTCTCACGGGATCTTAGCCATTCCCTCTGTCTCGATCTCATCCCAGCCACAGGTCCCCTCTGTGACTGGAGACTTGCACTGTCACCCCTGGCTGCTTGCATGAGTTCTGAAAATTCAAACTCACGTCCTTATGCTTGCCTAGTATATCATTTTGCTGTCTGTTGCTGTTATAAGTACCCCTGTCCAAAACCAACTAAGGGAAAAGGGTTCATTTTATCTATCAGCTTATAGCCCACCACTGAGAGAAGTCAAGGAAGGAATTCGAGGCAGGAAACTGGAGGCAAAGAAGTAGAAATCACATATGGATGTACTGGCTTCCTAAAAATGTGTTCTTCAGCTTCTTTTTGATGCAGTCCATACCTCTTGCCCACAGTGAATTGGGTCTTCTAATGTCTGTCATTCATCAAGAAAACATTGCACCTAAAGACTTGCCAACAGCCCAACCTGATGCAGGCATCCTCTCAATTAATGCTCCATCTTTTCAATGACTCTAGCTAGTAACAAATTAACAAAGACGACTTAGCACACCTGGCAAGGGCTGTACCCATATCCCTACCTTCCTTCATCCTTTCTAGCAAGATCATTTCATTTCATTGACACTATGTCCTAAGCATCTTTTATTAGTGGATCAGTTTGTGATCACTGTGAATTAGAAACAGGATGATTTTTAAAGCAAGTTTTTAGCCATATTAAGAGCTACAACACTCTAATTTCAATTATTTAAAATAAAGTAATATGCACACAGCTTAGGGGATAAGCCATGTCTTAAGGTGACAAAGACTCTGCTTCAGTGAAATTGAAACAAGAATTATGTAAGTGCCACCAATGTAAGTCACATCTTCATGAGCTGCACAGATTTTAGTTAAAGATGAATATGAGACAACGGGTACAAACAAGGGAGGAAGCAGTTGCCTCCCAAGATAGTAGTGACAGGGACTACACTGCTAGGCTAGTGAGTGAAGCCAATCCATAAGGAGATCATCAGACACCGAATGGAGAAGTGACAGGAAAGAATGTAAGATTTATCTTTAAATGAAAGTTGGAGGATGCTATCTTCTTCCAGGAGAAGGGGGAGACGATTCTTTGGTCTTAAAATTCAATGAACAAGTTGATATGATAAAAGCATCCATTAAGTTTTATACCAACTATGAAGCTTTACAAAGATATACTATATAACATTTTTGTTTTGTTGCTGAAGGTTTATTTTCCCACTGTAGAAAAAGGGACATGGGTAGAACTCTATGTTAAAAAAATAATCTTAAGATTATACAAACTAATTATCCTCTCCTTAGGATTTGAAGAAAGAAACGAACACAGCAGAATTTTCAGCTATAGTAGGGCAGCCTTTGTGTTCACCCAGAAACTATAGAATTGCTTCAATTAGTCACAGAATGCTAGCACCAAGCCTCCTGCCAACTGTCTAAAGCACACATAGGCAACCCACTTAGACCCGGAGCAGCTGTGTATATTTCTGAATTATGCACTGAGGTTTTAAAGCCTTTGGCATCTTTCTTTCTATAGCATCCTTGGTGAGAAGAAATGTACACATTTTTTTTAACCCTCCCCCGATGTGAATGCTTTCACTTCAGTTCCTTCATCATAAAGGGTGGATTGTATATGTCACAGAGCATGTGATATAAATTAACAGTGGAGTAACAAATTAAAAAGCTCTTATAGAAAGCCGTAATCACTGTTTATGGCTCTCTGTCGTATTATCTAAACTTTCTAATGCACAAATAATTGCCACCCCTTTTATGAGGATGCGGGTACACATGACCGACTAAGAGGAGATACACTGAGTGGTGTGTTATACTCCAAAGTCTGAGCCATCAAGGTATTGCAAGGCCCTTTCACTCTGCGAGGCGAGGCACAGGGAGGGCATTTTCTGAAAAGTTGTCTGCATCTGTTCTTGAAGATGCACCTTCTCCACCCTGCTGCTTTATTAGTATATAATATAAATATCATCTTTAAAGTGAGCAGCAATGCCCATCCAGACATTATACAGTTACTTAATTTTATGGATCCTATTGACTTTCAGCTTGACAGGCTCTAGAATCAATGAAAAGATAAACAATTCCCAGTGCATGTTTGTAAGGGACTTTCTAAATTAGAATAATTGATGTAGGAAGACTCACCCTAAACGTGGGTGGTACCTTTCCATGGATTGGAGTTCTGAATTGAATAAATAAGGAGAAGCAGGCTGAAGATGAGCACCTATCACTCTGTTTCTGACTGTAGACACAAGGTAACCTGTTGTCACTACCTCCTGATGCCATGATCTCTCCAGTCCACCAGGTGTCTGGAACTAGGAGCCAAAATAAATGCTTTCTTCCTTACACTGCTTTTCTCAGATATTTTCTCACAAAATTATAAAAAGTAATGTATTTTTATCATTGTTATTACTATCATTAACTATTACTATTATTACTATTTTATATCATGAGGATCCTTATTTAGTAAAGGATTCTTTAGTATATGACATTGCTTGAAAATGACAAATTAAGAAGAATTTGATTTACTGTTTACTAAACATTTACTATCCATGTGGTTCATTTTTGTTTCTCGTTTGTTTTTATTGTGAATTGTCAAATGAGAGAATTACTTCATCAGTTTAGCCTCTAGGTAAGTCTATGTGACATTTCTTGATTAAGAACTGTTGTGCATGGGCCCGGTCCACCATTGGTTCACAATCCTATCCCTAAGCAGGTTGTTCTGAGTTGTATAAAAAAGTAAGTTGAGCAAACCCTAAAAACAAGCTAGAATCCATGTTACCCTATGGCCTCCTCTTAGATTCATACCTCCAGGATCCTTTATTGAGTTCCTGTCCTGCCTTTCCTTCATGAGAGAGCAGAGCTGCAAGAAGAAATAAGCCTTTCCTCTCCAGGTTACTTTTGGCCAGGGTTTTATCAGAGCAACAGAAAAGTAAACTAGAACACAGTATTTCAGCTGCTGTCTATACTGAGGAACTCAAAATTTGATGCACTGCTGTGTACGTGTTTATTTTTATAAAGACTAGAGAAAATGGCATAGACAGCTCTCCAAATTATGTAGTGTGGTATTGAAGGAGGGAAACAGAGACTCTGAATAGATCTGAGAACTGCAGAGACAGGGTAGAAAAGAAACTTGAAAATCCAAGATGTAGAGCTCATGCCAAAGGCCCTTCAGGTATAATAGTGACTAATTTAAAAAAAATCAGGAAGATAGCACTAGTGGGAATACAGTTTATACATGACTGGAAATTTTCCAGAATTGTTATTTGGACAGCTATTTGATGGAATGATATCAAAGAAAACTTCAAAGAAACATGGTGATTATTGTTTTCATGATGCCTACAGAATGAAAGCACCCATTTAGCATATCATATATTTTACAACCAGTTTGTGCAATGACAACACACAGATTTTGAAGTGTAACAATTGTTTCTGCCATGTCTGTTTGGTAATCCAAAAAAAGCATGAATTTTCAAAATATAAAAATAGTCATCATTGTGGCATGACTTGCATGCTTAAGGTGTTGATTAGTTTTGAATTGTCCAGTGCTGTCTAGAATCCCATAGGAATGGACTCTCAGTGAAGCATTGTCTGGAGCATGTTAGCTCCTGAGAACATCTGTGTGTGATTAACTTGAATGCTCTACTTGAAGCGAGAAGACACATTCTAAAGTGGGTAGCACCATTCTCTAGACAGTGAATCTTGGACGTATAAGAGTGGATAAAACAAATTGAGCACTAACATGTATATATTAAAATGTTGTTATCTGTTCTTGGCTGATAGTGTGATATGGCCAGTTATTCCAAGTTGCTGACATCTTACCTTCCCTACAGTGATAAGAGTAATACGCAGGAAATATGAGCTAAATAAACCTTTTCTCCATTAAATTGCTTCTGTCGGGGTATTTTTATTGATGCAGCAGTAAACAAAAGTATGATATAGATAATGTACCAATTGTCCTCAATTATCTGTGTTTCGATTCCCAGACACCCAAAAGAAATATTGAGCCACGTAAGTCATAATGGTCATTTAAACTTACACTCAGTCCATTATATTTCCTTCCTCTTTGAAAGCTATGTTGACATCATCCCACTGTGGACCCTGACAATTAGAAAGTATAGTCAGAAAGTTGCCATTGAATTAGTGACCATATAGTACCAATTGCCTCTCAAGTTGCTAGCATCAGCTCTGCCTCTGTCAGTGAGGCGGGACAGGAGGAGGACAGCTGCTAGTTTTTATGCTTTATGACCCCTTTCTTAACTTTAGGCAGAGCTCATCTAAGTACATGTATCAGTCTCGACGAAGAAAGAAAAAGATGCCAAGAGATGGTCTGCATAACTCATGTCCCTGATTTATAATACTGGAAGCCTGGTGGATATTGCTTGGAGCTTCCACCAAGAACTTTTATGTGAATTCTAAACAACTCAGAAATATTCGTGTACTTAGCAAGTTCAATTATTCCAGTTAAATGTGTACTGAGCAGAAGGTCTCCAAGACCCAACCAGAGAGAAAAACTTTCTATTTGTGCATGTTAAATTATTTTCTCACTTTCTGGGATCTGGTAGTTACTTTAAATATTAAAAGATTAAGAAGTTTAAAAATGATTGTCAAGGGCTCACCTAGATTAAAAAAAAAAGCAGAAGTGTTTATCAGAGAAGGAAAGTCTGATGTTGGAATGAGTTGACTGGAAGGCAAAGTATAATGCAAATACAAAAAGAGGGATGGAAAATTGATATCCACCATGTACAAAGTTGCAATAAATGTGCCAATCTCTTGGGTTAAGTTGATACATTGTTTCTCTATTCTTAAAGGGAATTATGAGAGAGACTGTCCGTGTGTAGTATGAACAAATGAATTATATGCTTTCTAAACAGCCGCAGTGTCTTTGAAACAGCCTTCATGGCTTTGTGTAGACAAGACCGTGATGGCTTTCTGCGTATTTCCATCATGGGCATAAGTCTGCTTCATTAGCATACAGAGGAGGCAGTTCTTTATAGCAAAGAAGTATGGAGGATAATTTCCAATCTCTAATGTAGATTCTTATGCAGAAAATCCTTGGGAAATATTTATTTGAATAAATGTAATAATATTTCAATGTCTATTATTTTGAAATGGCACATGTGTTATTATTTCTAGTAGGCATGGGATAGTTTGGATGCCATAAATTAAAATTTAAAAAGTTGATGGTAAAAAGTATATAAAATTGTTTAAAAATATATATGTCCTACAAACATCTATCCTCTGTTGTTAAATATTTCTTGTTCCTAAGGTCATCTCCCTTGTTCCTCCTCCTCCCAACCTTTCTCCCACTCCTCCTCCCCTTCTGTCCATTGTCCCTCTGTCCCCCCTCTTCTCCTTCTCCTTTTCATCCTCTTCATGCTTTTCTTCTTCTTCCCCATCTTTCTCCTCATTCTCCTCCTGCTCTTTCTTTATATCACATTTTATAACAATTTCATAAGTTAACTTTTAATTTTGTATAGAAATTCTAAAATAAAATCTATTTCTTAAAACAAATCTTAAAGTCTTGACCTCTTTGCTCATATACTCATTTCTTCCACTTTTAAACAAGACTTTGGGTGCTCAGTCCAGTGTTTTGATGTGGGGATGATAGGTTCACCTACTGAAACAGTCTACCTGAGCTATTGGGAGCTCAACAACTCCAGTCAGACTGGAAAGGAACCAGTGTAGGACCAAACTAGTTCCTCTGAATGTGGTTGACAATTACATGGCTGGGGCAGACTGAGGGGCCACTAGCAATGGCACAAGGATTTATCCCTACCACATATACTGGCTTTTTGGGATTCTATTCTCTTTGGATGTATATTTTTCTCAGCCTAGATATAGTAGGGAGAGCCTTGGACCTTCCACAAACAATGTGCCTTACCATCTAGGAGGATGGGATAGGAGTGGGATGGGAGTGTGTGTGTGGTATGGAGGGAATGGGAGAAGGGAAGGAGTGGGAAATTGAATTGGTATTTTTTTAAATATTTAATTAAAAGGAAATATAAAACAAAACACAAACAAACAAAAAATCTTAAGATACTTAGATAGACAACCTAGTAGGAGTCTCCTTTTTTGGCCATAAAAGTATAGTTTTTGTTTTTGTTTTTTATAATTTCACAATCAAATGTTTTTCAAAAAAAACTTTTTAGTAGTTTGAAGATTTGCTGACTGTACCTAAGAACTTTGCAAACCCTGCACAAATAAAATTCCATATAGATTTAGATGGTTGCCTTTTTATTCTGTTTTCAGTGACTTGAATCGGGTTACTGAAATGTTGATCCAAAAATAGCCACTTAAAAAATTCTGCTTCCTCTGGTTGAAGCAGTCCTGGCAAGAAAGATTCTATCACCATCAAGGTCTGGCCTATTGTGTCCTACCCTGGGTGACTTGTCTCAGAAAGACAAAGTACAGAGGGCAGGTTCTACCTGCTTCCTACCTCTCACGGTGAAACTGCAAGAGAGAGAAGGGATCAGTGAAGAGTTTTGACATCTGTGGATGAAAAGAAGTCTGTAAGTGAAAGACAGCATTGTTATTATAAATGAAAAGCCCACAGATGCCTGGGAGGTGATTCTAGAATGCAAATCATTTTCTAAAATATTGCTGTAGCCTTTATTTCAAACCGCCCAGGACAAACAAAGAAAACTTTTCTTGTAGCCACTAAAGTAAGCATTGGAAAGCTCTTTAAACTGTCTTTTGCTAATACCTTCAAATATTATATTATCGCAAAAATCTTAAGTGTTTCCAAATGGCCGCATATAACTGATCTTTTGGTTTGCTGTTTGGTATGTTGTTAATCTCACAGATGCAATAAAGACCACTGCCCCAAATCATAGTCAAATTAATTTAAAAAAAAACAATTTTATAGTCCAGGAGTAAGAAGTTTCAAAATGGGGGATTTGGCTGTCAAATAGGAAGGGTTACAGAATCAGAACATAAGTATAACAAGTTAGTCATAACAACCTGAAACAAAGGCATGGTTGCAAAATGGTCATAACAAGGTGATCATAAAAACAGGTGGTCATAATAACCTTTTGAAACAAAGGCATGATTGTTGTTTCCTGGAACAGGCAGTACAGAACCATTAGTAGTTAAGATTACAGGTGAGACATAGCCCAAACCTTGAAAAATTGAAGTCTAACCATAAATAGGAATGAACTTAGTTTGTCTTCACTATAAGATGGCTTTTAAGCCTAAAATGGAGGCAGATAGGTTTATCAGCTGTGCAGCCAGCATATAGTATAGAATAAAATTGAAGAGCAGGTAAATTTTGACAGCAAGAATATACAATTCCAATGTATTTCAAGGTGCATACTTAGTAACTTTGTTAAATTACTATACAATTAAAAGACAGTTGATTTTTTTAATTCATATTGCTACTTCAACCAGCACAGTTAGCAGGTTCCTGTCATAGTTTAAAAAACTGATATTTTATAAAGTTGTTAACAGCACTGATGAATAACCTCACAATAAGTGGATACAAGTCACGTTCTTTAATCATCTATCATCCTTTAATTAATCCCTCTTATTTCCATTACATTATTACACACAAAAGAAGACATTGTTCTTCCTGGTGGACAAACACTTAGTTGGTGACCATAACATCATTATAATATTGATGCAAGCCACATCCACATTTAAATTTAGTAGAGAGAATGCAGGCCCTCTTGAAAATGAATATCTAGAAACTCAGAACTGATCATAGATAGCAAATTCTGTGACACTGCAGAGATTCCAGCTCAGTGGTGCAAGTAGAAAGGCAACAGTTCCAGCGATTCTGCATTTAAATAAGCAAGATATGAAGAGGAGAAATGGTAGATAGTTGCAAAAGGGCAGTCAGTGATGGAATCTAGTCATAATTTTCTATATGTTCTTCACATATGGTTGCTACGTGCTGTAAGGCAGGGATTACTTAAACACTTCTTGACTTTTTCGATACTTTGGCTGGAAAGGCTTTAGCAGTCCAAATTTCAAGTCATCGTAGAAAAATAATAGAGGGAAACAAATGGCTGCAGCAAAAAATTTGCAAGTCAAATTGCAGCTATTTCTCCTTCTATGCAACAAACTGCTTCAAGTGAGAGAAAAGCAAACTGCAAAAGGAACCACCCAAGTTGTGCACACCTTCCACATACAGGAAGTCTCAAGTGGGTGCTAACTGTCACACTATAACATCTCTGCTTTTCTTGCAGTCTGATACAATTAATATTTTCAAATATTTTAAGTGTTTCATAATTTTCTGGATTCCTCGTAGTCTCTTCTGCAATCTGGCTGCTAAAGAATCCATTGTAATGAAATTGGTGCTTGAACATTTACAGGGCATTGCTTGCTTTTTTTGTTTGTAGAAGTCATGATTTGATCGGCCCTGCAGTTGAAGAGCATAACAGGTGTCTCAGCACTGCAAAATATCCTCTCAAGGATGCTTACTCTTTCAGATATGCTTTAAGATTTGCATCATTTCCCATCAAAGTGTGTTAGAAATGCCACCTAGAGATAATGCTTCAATATTCTGGGTCGACTGTCCTGGTGGTGAATTCATCACCTGAAATACATACAGGTGAAGGTGAAGTCAGTAGAAGCCACTGAGGAGGATGGCGTTTCCTGACCCCAAAAAAAGAGAACAGGTTATCCCAGAATTCTGCACATGAACTAAAATTTATTTCCTAAGCATCTTCCAGGATTCTGCCTGTGATAAAATCAATTTGGCATGTGCAAAGACACTTTGGCAGAGTGGATAGTGTTGCTATACCAGAGATGAGAAGGGGAGTTTTCTCCACACCACGAAAAGGAGTCTAAAAATAAAGGTCAAGGTGGCAGAGTCTCATTGAATCTGGCAGAATTTAATTAATTTTGAAAATTAATACATTGTTTGGTACTCATACAGACTTAGCCTGTATATACTATAAGCAAGTGGTACACTTCACTTTTCTTCTAAGGAGTCCACAAAGTTATATAGAAAAGGAAAAAGAAACAGCTCTTTTCTAAGACTATATTTGTTTAAATAACGACTAAACATTTTGGCAGCAAAGCAAACAATTAGAAAATAATTACAACTTCTCTGTGCTTAGGCACCACTGAAAATGCTACAAATAAAACATTAATGGTTATTTTACTTCTCTTCTTTCATGTTTTATTATATATTCTTCACCTTACCCCAAATTTTCCTTCTTTTTCTCCTGCACTTCTATTTTGCATTTGTCGTTATAGAGAAGAGAGGAAAAGTAGAGAATGTAGGGAATCCTCTTGAATTTGGTTCCTAAAAGCTTTTCAGAAACAGGTTTCAGAACTGCTGCAAGATATGGGGAGGACATAGGACGGGCGATTCGGCTATCTTTGAAAAGAAATTGGATTTTCTATCCCAGCCCCCAATTCCACACCCCATTTTATCCTTCCTGTTTCATTATTGTACTTTATCACTTTATACTACTGGAAACTTCATACCTATTGGGTAACTTCCATAGCACCCAAAGTGCTATTGGAAGGGATCTATGATCATCAGTTTTACCAGGACGCAAATCCTGAGAGCTGCAATAGCAATTGGCCTGGCAAGACATGCCCACAGATATAACAGTGTCATGCGATTAAACAACTTCTTTTGGTATTTAAGGCATGCTTCATAAATTGGAAAAAAAAATGGTGCCATTATTAGAGCCAAAAGCCTGTGGCTACACAGTCTCCAGGCAAGGAACTGCTATTGTGAACATATCGTTAAAGAACTAGATAGTATACATAGATCAGTGTAACTCTCAGTTCTCACCAGAGAAGACCCACAACTGGCCAGGGTGCAGAGAACAAGAGACTGTAGAATGCTCTACCCTAAATGGGAAAGGGAAGGCCAGAGATTCAGAATTATATGGGCAACACAAATTGTACTTGATGGGTTTGCAAAAAAAAGTTAGAAGATAGAAAGTTGAGTGGATAAAGGAGGATCTATCAGTGAGGAGTTAGAAGATAGACAGTTGGATGGGTAAAGAAGGAAGCTCTATTAGTGAGGAGTTAAAAACAGAAAGTTGGTTGGGTAAGAATGGAGGCTCTATCAGGGAGGAGTTAGAACTGGAGATGATTATGACAAAGATATACAAAAAATTCTCAACGATCTCATAAAATGAGAGAGTAAAAGAAATATGTTCATTTAACCAATGAAACAGACAGAAACGTAATGGAAGGAAAAATGGTGAAGGACAGAGAAAAAGTGGTGAACAGAAGAAAAAGCACGACCTTTGTCTTTCTCACACCCACCCCTGGAAAAGCCCCCATTAAGACAGACAGACAGGAACCCAGAAACATGAGGAGGTTCCTCAGTCTCTAGTGTGACCAGCAGCAGTAAAGATAACCCACTAATTCCATACTGCCAGGCAAACATGATAGACAGTTGGCAGATCTTAAGGAACTTGAAGAGCAGCATTGCTGTAAAGCACTGTCAGTCTGTACAGAACAGAGACATTGATACTAAAAATGCAAATTTGTCAATGCCTCATTGCAATGTCTGTCTCCTGCTCACCTGAAAGTCCATAAGTGCTCTTCAAAGACCCCTCTCTAATTCTCCTGTCAGTCTGTTTACTCAATCCTAATATGCTAGCATGATTGGAGATTTAAATAACTTTGTTCATGTAAAGCTCAGCAAAATGATCGCAGACTATATGGGAGTGCAAATTGCTGATTTTGAATTTGTTGAGCTCAGTTTTCAAATGATACACTCTTTTAGATCAGTTCCCTATGAAAATGGAAGTCAGAGGCACTGGCATATCTGCAGACAGTTTACATTAGAAGTCATCCCAAAAAAACCGAGTGAAAAAGAAGTATAGGTGAGACAGAAATGGAAGGAGAAGGCAATGAAATAACTGTTGCAGAGGTTGCTGCAGTATAAAATAGGGAATGAGTCTTTTCAGATTCCAGACGCATGGTAAAATCCTCCAGGCTTTGTGTACTGGATCTGATTCCTCACTGGCTGAAGGAAACACTAGCTCCCTGTGGACATTATATCTTTTTTGGATTGGCTAGTGTTCTGTGACTTTCAAAAGCTCCCAGAAGCAAAGAAACAGAACAAGACCTTCAGCATGTCTTTAGGTTGTTTATTTTCAGAATGAATAGAAATGCTCACCACTGTGGCAGCAGCAATCAGATTTAGGCCAGAGAGTATGAGGAATATAGAAAGCATCCAGAGTAGTTCCTGTCAATCACAGCTCTGATTTTCTAGAGCGCAGTACTGTACGGTTTTCTTTAAAGTTATACCAGAGAAAAACTCTAAGACGTGATTTAAAAAAGACCATACTACAGGCCCCACTATTACAGGTGGTGTAAGACCACAGCTTCCTACAATCTTCTCTTCTACCATCAGAATATTGCACTTGTCCTTAATAATACATAATAGCTAAGAAAAATCAACAAATCCTTCAATGAATTCCTTGAATGCTGGGAATATGCTATCCTGTAGCACTTCTCCCTATTATGCAAATATATATATCAATAGCTATTCTTGTAAAATGCTAGATTTTATCATACAAGAAAGCAGCAGAGAAAAAGGGAAGTGAACAAAAGTTTTATTCCTAACCAGGAAGTCATTTATGATTGATAACTGTTGGAAATGAAAAATATTTTTTCCCATGGAGTGTCAGTGTAATGTGGGATCCCCCTCTGTATACTATGAAGATCATTTGTTAATAAAGGAACAGCTTTGGGGCTATAGCAGAGCTATAGGGGAACAGAACTATGTGGGGGAAAATTTTAAAAAAATGCTGGGAGAAGGGAGGCAGAGTCAGAAAGAAGCCATGTAGTCTGCCCCAGACAAACGCTGAGAAATTTACCTGGTAAGCCACAGCCACGTGGCGATACAGAGATTAATAGAGATGGGTTAAATGTAGAAGGAGGTGGCTTGTTCTTCTTGGATGCCTGGCTGTCTTAGACCCAAAATAATCATACAGCAACTATATTAATTAAAATACTGATGGATCATTAGCTCTAACTTCTTATTGATTAATTCTTACATCTTAATTTAACCCCATCTCCATCAATCTGTGCATCACTACGAGGTTGTGGCATACCAACAAAATGTCGACACATCTGTCTTCAGCAGTGACTTCATGGCTTTCTCTCTGTCTTCCTTCTCCCAACATTCAGTCCAGTTTTCCTTGCCTACCTAAGTTCTGCACTATCAACAGGCCAAGGAAGTTTCTTCACTCATTAACCAATAAAAGAAACACATAGACAGAAGGACTGCCCACACCAGTTAAAGTAATATGCAAAAGTTAGACAATAAGAAGCTAGAACTAATGGGCCAAACAGTGATGTAATTAATTTAATTTTTGTGTGATTATTTTGGTTCTGGGCAGCCAGGATGAACAAAAAGCCTGCTGCTACATCAGTGTGTATATCAACCACGCTCCATAATAGGTCCAAAGAGTAGTTGGTCAAAGCAAAATGGACTTTATGTGTGTGTGAGGGGGGCTTTTTTATTTTTGATTTTATATTTTCATACTGTTTTAAACTTCATTTTTTTATATTTATTTATTAGGGAGAGAAAGAAAAAGAGAATATGATTGGAGTGGGTAGGAAAATGAAAAGGTTATAGGAGAGGTTTGGCAAGGGGAAGGAATATGATAGAAATATATTGTTTATTTTTTTAAATGAATATTAAAGAATTTGAGTAGTCCAAAGTGATTTGATTTAGGGGGAACTTTTGTATAGTAATTAGTAGAAGGTCACTAATTCAAAGAAGACTAAGATACTACAAAGTCTACAAAGTAGTTTACTGTAAGTGATGAAAAAGGAGTGCAAGGAGGGATAGAAGGATGGAGGGAAAGAGAGAGACAGAGACAGAGACACAGAGAGAGACAGAGAGATTTGACTTCTATCTGCTCTGTAGTACTATGTATTCTATCCAGTGGAGATTTTGTATCATATATGATCTACTAGCTGACACCATACATTCTAAAAGACAGAGACTAAAGACACCATGCATTCTAAATCCTGAAAGACAGAGACTAAAGACATCACACATTCTAAATTCTGAAAGGCAGAGACTAAGCCTAAGAATGTTATTCACAAACATTAGTGGAACCATTAGACTGCCTCCCTATTAGTCTGTTAGACTGTTTAATTAAATGTAACTCAGAACATGAAAGCTAAGTTATGCCATAATATAGCAATTATTCCTTTTGTTTTATATTTATAATACACCAATGGGTCTGAAGTGATTTTGCACAATATTTCATGTTGAGCACTAATCCATATCAATAACTCGAGCTTTCAGTATATGAACGCTTCTGTAAAAGGGGGTTTGAGGAAGAAACATGGAAGGAGACATCTAGTTTAAATGCTAAGGCCAGTAATAATCCTTAGCTTCCCAGTCCAGACTGTACATAAGATGACATCTTTAACTTTACTCAGAGTAATGAGGGATTTTAAAATTGGTGTCTTAGAGTCGGTCCATGTTGACTATTGCTGCATTTCTTTTGTTCAGCAGTTCCAGTATGTGAAACAACTTATTTAGAACTCCTTATTGTGGGAGTATGCAAAATTCCACCCCATACATCTCCATCTGTAAACCTGCTGTGGACCTTTTATTGCAGCAAAGGACTGACACTGACAGAACACAGAAGGACGAGTGTCCATCAAATGAGTCTTTATGTATGTTCATTGATATTCAAAATTACTTTGTGCTCACAAGAGTACATTTATGAATAGGCATCTTGCTGGCTTTGTTTTTCCAAATGTTTTTCGGTTAACTGATCAGACAGTAGGACTACTTGAAACCCTTCAGAAGTTCATGAATATCCCAAATTTATGACAATTCATTTGTGAACATTTGTACTAATAGGAGTGGTGCGCTGCACTATGCTGAAGAGTTTTGGGCCAGCTTCACACAAGCTGCAGTTATTTTGCAAAGGGGAGCCTCAGTTGAGTAAATGTCCCCTCCATAATGTTCCATGGACAAGCCTGGGGTACATGTTCTTGTTTGATGATTGAGGATGGAAAGCCAAGCTCACTGCAGGTAGGGTCACCTCCTGAAATGGGGGTTCTGGGTGATAAAACACAGTTTGGAAAGCATGAAGTGTAAACCAGGAAAAAGCCCTCCTCCATGGTCTCTGCTTCAGTTTCTTCCTCCAGGTTTTGTAAGTTCAGAGATTTGCACAGTGACAAGTTCACTTGGTTGGCCTCCTGCTAGTGGTTCAAGGTGTGAGCTCTCAGCTTGATGTTCCAGGTCACCATGCCTGCCTGCTGTCACACTTTCCCATCATGATAGTGATGAACTGTTACCATTCTGGAACTGTAAGTCCAAATAAACCCTGTGTTTCTTCACAACAGTAGCTGTATAGCCAACATAACCAATGATCTCTATAATGTCGAGCACTTTGTCTAGATGGAGATTTCTGGTGTTGACACTCTACTCTAGCTATCCTATTAATCTGTGGATCACAGAATCAGTGTGAGAATCCTGATAGCTGCTAAGAAAATTAGTTCCAAATATTTTTCCACCTATCATAGACAGCCATATTAAAAAGTATTTGAAGACACTGGCAAATAATTAAAACAGGAGACATATCATTCATGTAAAAAGAGAAATCCATTTAACAGACCACACTAATCAGACTGTCCCTTAAATGATCATAATTTAACACAGTTTGGAGAAGAAGCAGTATTAGTACACAGTACAGACAAGGTCAACTTCCATAGGCCTTTTAGGTTTGTTTATCACATGGGTAGCCAAGTACAGATTAGGAAATGTGGGGATTGCTTTAAAAAGATTAGATATTTGGGAACTTAACAAAGAACAAAGGATAATAATAACCAAGAAATAATTTATTCAGATATCATTATTGAGTAAGTTATTTAAATAATTGTTAACATTTTGTTGAAATGGAGAAAAAGAAGGTTAAAATAAAAGTAGGGTCACAACAAGAGAGATCATTCATATAAAATTGCACATTATAACCAACAACAATCACAACAAAAACCTTTAGAATGTGAAGGACAAAAACAATGTAAAAATAGAACACTGTGAGTGAAATAAAGTAATTTGGCCTTAATAAAATATTGAGTTCATTAATAAAGTAACATTTGGACAGAAAAAAAACCTTGAACTGAAATGGAAAGAAAAATGTCATGCTAATGCTAAAACAGAATACTAGGCAGGCATGAGAGGCCATGAGACTTTCTAGCTTCTGTAATTAGTGCTGTAAAAAGAGGGGAAAAGGACAGAAAGAGGAGTAACAATTGAAACTATAACAGTTTGAACTGTATTGAATTGGTAGAGAAATGCATGCCATTCAATCTAGTTCCCCAAGCAGAAGAAACACAGAGAAAATCAGACCAAGATATATCATAGTTGTATGTTATATCATAATCAAGCTTTAAAAACAAGCAAACAACCTTAAAGCTGCTAGAGAAAACACATATGTTATTTTTAAACAGGTATCAATAGAATTGTTGCCTGGCTTTTCAACAGGACTATGGGATTCAGAGAACAATAAAGCCACATGTTTTTGTTTTTGTTGTTGTTGATTGTTTGCTTGTTTTCTCCTTTTACGTACTATAGAGAAAAGAGAATCCAACTTGAATTCCACATCTCAGGAAGATCCTCCTCAGCAGTGAAGGCAATATAAAGACTTTTCAGGCAGACAAAAGCTAAGTGAATTCCTTAACAGGAGACCTACCTTTGCCTGTAATGCAAGAAATACGAAAGGAAGGGTTTTTCAGCTGAGAGAAAATGATCTTGAGCCCCGGCTTTAACCCACATAAAGGAATGAAGGATGGCAGAAAGCACGAGGACATGGGTGATCATGAAATGGCACTAACTACACAGGGCAATGATAACTATATCTTGTATGATGTACAGAGACAGGTGTTATATGGTAGAAACAATGAAATGTCTACAAGGGCTAAAGAGGGTTAAAGGCTTCATTATTCTGGAAATGATAAATAAATGAATAGCATATATTAAGTAGTCAGTGAAGAAATAAATATACACATACTATATACTATATCTATAAATTTTATTTATATGTATTCATATACTAAGAGAACAATGCAAAGGTAAAACATACAACTCAAAATACTCATTTAATTCAACTTTTGTAGCCTAGTGTGGGAGAGATAACCATAGCATGTATACACTGACCCTCTGTGTGTCCTGAAAGAGAAGACCCTTATTTTGCACGCATTGCTCGTCTTCCCACAGCTCCACACAACTTTGAGTGTACTGACACCCATTGCAGTTGGCACCTTGTATTCAACAACTCCTAGAAGCTATCTGTCTGACACATACCTACAGATCAGTTCAGGAAGATTTGCAGAAGGTGTCCGTTTGACTGTCAGTAACATCAGGATGCTTAGTAAAGCTGTAACTGGCCATTTATTCAATGAGTAGGAGCTGCATTTGAACCCAGGAAGGGGGAAATATTTTATTTTTCTCCTAAGTCCTCTGACACACCCTCCCTTTTCAGCAGCTGTCATTTTTCTGTGTGTTCAGATTAGGTGGTGCTCTCTCAGTTGCCTTTCTCTCTTACCAAAGAACCTCTGGGTTATTCCCCATTGGTTTAGATTGCTGAATGACAACCTAGCCTAGCTACTGCCATAGTCTAACTATCCATTTACAATTTATCATTGCCCTCATCTTGGATGCTAAAGTTCCTCAAATGATTGCTTTTATTTCTGTAGATAGTAAGGACCTTGGGTGAATGTCAGCCTTTCCACAGGAACCAAAACTGACTTTTAGAGGAAAGTAACCTCAGTCGAGTACATCAGGTATGCTTCTTTTAAACAAGGAGGTCCCCAAAATCTCAGGTATCTATATTCTGATCACAAACCTGACACTCGCATGTAAGAGCCTGACTTTACAAAGCACTAACTGCAGAGTTAGAAAACTGTTTCCTTGGGTGTTTTTCTGATAGTTAATGTGGAGTCTAATTTTCTGAGTAATGGTTATTTCATTGAAAGGCCTCTTTGCACTAGGAAGAATTGCAAGCTTTTGTGTTTATAACCTATTTAAAAGTTACCTTGGAAACTGTTTCTTATCACAGCAATAGAAAAGTAACTAAGACAGAAGTTGGTACCAAGAAGAGAGCTATGGCTCTGGCAGGCCTGACCATGAGGGCTTTTGGAGGCATATGGAAGACTTTGGGACTAAAGGTGTGTGCCACCACTGCCAGTAAGGCTGACCAATGCGACTGTTTTATTCTCTGAACTTTGGATGCATGAGGGACATAAAAACAGCAGTTCTCAATCTGTGGGTCTTGATCCCTTTGGGGTTGAATAGCATACATATTATGATCCGTAAAAGTAGAGCAAAATTGGAGTTATGAAATAGTAGTGAAATAATATTATTGTTGGGGTTCACCACAACATGAGGAACTATATTAAAGAGTCATCACATTAGGAAGATTGAGAAATCGCAGTACAAGAGTAAAGGAGTTGGAGTCACGGAATATTCCTTTTTGGTTAAGGGAAGTCACTGAGGCCATCCATGTGGTTTGAAAGTACCCCCATGGAGACCCTTAGAGGACAAGGTACAAAGCTATGAAAGTGAAACCTGGGTTGAATTGGAAACTCCAAGATGTTGGAGATGCCAGAGCCATGGGACATCTGCCAAAAAAAGATACAGAGAGGAAGAAGTCTGTAATCAGCGAAACTAGAAGAGCTGAGACATCTAAACCCTTTGATATCAGACACTGAGCTACAGGATTTGTATTTTGCTCTTCTGAGTTTTGGTCTTGATTTGTTCAAATATTTCCTCTTTTGGGATGGTAATTTTGTGTATTTAGTGCCATTGCATATTAGAAGTATGCAACTTAATTTTGATTTTATGGGGATTTACAATTAAGAAATTACTTTGAGCCTCAGAAGAGTCTTGGACTTTTAAGCCATGCTGATATTTAAATTCTATGGGGAATTGTGAAGTTGAAATAAATGAATTTGCATTATAATATAATCATAAGCCTATGCAAGCAATGAAGTAGAAATGTGGTGGTTTGAATGAGAATGACTTCCATAGACTTATGTGTTTGAAACTTGGTCTCCAAATGATAGAACTGTTTGGGACAGATTGGAAGATGTAGTTCTGTCAGAGAAGGTGTGTCATTGGGGACAGGCTTTGTGGTTTCAGATGTGTGCCATTCCAGGGTCTCTCTCCCTCTTTCTCTGCTTCATTGTTTTGGAACAAAATTCAAGCTCTCAGCTACTGAACTAGCACCATCTCTGCCTGGTGCCATGCTCCACACCTCATAGATTCTAACCCTCTGCAACTATGAGCCTCAAATTAAATGCTTTCTTTTACATGTTGACTTGGTCATGGTGTCTTATCATAGATGAAAAAGAAACTAAGCCACCCTGCTAGTTTTGGAATATAAGGCTACTTTGTGTTTGATTAGTCTTTGTAAAGTAATTTGACAAATGCAAAAAGCCCCATTTGATCATCATCATAGTGTATAAATTAAGCAGCCTCCTCTAATTGAACATTGTCACATGCAGTCTTCTCACAGGTAAGAGTGTTAGGATTGTGATACCTTTCACATTAGAAGTTATCATTGCCTGTTTGGTTTGAGCAAAGACAATATCCAAACAGTGAATCATCAAGTTCCAGAACCCCTTTCTGAGGCTGTGTCCTCGAGAATCACACATGGGGAAATTGTCACTGTGTAAGTATCCCAAAACTTCAAAGAAAACATTGTGTGAAGGAAACTGTGAAATGAGTGAGAAAGAAAATGAAGAAAAATTTGAGGATCAGTATTCAGACAGTCAGTTGTGGCCAAAACAACGCAATTGCCAATTCTTCTGATATCCTTGAAAAGCACTGAGAATACTTTCCAGTGATTCATCAATTAGCATGAGCATGTGCACTCCTTAAGCATTGTATCTAGAGGTAATTAACTCCTCTGTAGTTTAGAGATTTACAAAATTATGTGAACAGAACCTGTAACATGAAGGAGCCTGCTTGTTGGGGTATCTGTCCTGCCCGGTACCCCACAGCTGGCAAGCCCCAAAGAAAATCACACAGAGGACTCCATAAGATTATAAACTGATTGGCCCATTAGCTCAGGCTACTTATTAGCTCTTATAACTTATGTTAGCCCATTATTTTATCTATGTTTGCCACACGGCTCAGTACCTTTCTCAGAGTGGCAGCTCACATGCTGCTTCTTCAGTCATTTGGGCAGGACTGGGAGAAATCAGCTTCCTCCTTTCCAGAATTCTCCTATTCTCATTACATCACCTCTACTTCCTGTCTGGTTTTCCCGCCTATACTTCCTGTCTAGCCAATCAGCGTTTATTTAAAACACAATTGACAGATTACAGACAATTCTCCCATAAGAACCAATTTCCCAGTTGTGAGAAAATGCCCTGAGGTTTTGTATGTGTGTGTGTGTGTGTGTGTGTGTGTGAGAGAGAGAGAGAGAGAGAGAGAGAGAGAGAGACAGAGCCAGAGACAGAGAGAGAGACAGAGAGAGAGACAGAGAGAGAGAGAGGGAGAGAGAAAGAGAGAGAAAAGGGAAGGGGTTGGGGAGAGGAAGGAAGGAAGATAAGTAGATGATAGATTAGATAGATAGATAGATAGATAGATAGATAGATAAACAGTCAGACAGATAAATAATGTCATCCACATTGTGTTTTTATTTTCATTTTTAACTTTGTTATATAGTAACTCTGTTAACTGTTTTCTCTTCAAGGAGCAAATGTTAAAGACTTGAAGAAGATCAGAGTTAATGTCACTTCTTTTATTTTTGTTCAGTTATTTCATTTTGCTATTTAGTAAGCTTTGTGCGCTTCCTTAACTTCTAGGACTCCTGGCACAAGGAACCTGCAGCTGATACCCTTCATAAGAGGACCTGTGTCAAAGTTGTTGGTGAGATAGCTCCAGCATCACTCACACTAAACAGTGTTCTACCAGGTCACCTGTGGAAACCTATCTCTTTAAAGAGGCCCACACATCACATTGTTGAAATGATATCTTAGTGAATGTAAGAATCATATGAGAATGGTTTGAAGTTTAGAAATCTCTTGCATAGATGTGGTAAATGTAGGGCATAGAGCTTTAATTTCTCACCTCCCCACCATGCTTCCTTTTTCTCTTCTTTTTTGTGGTGGTTGTAGGGTCTGAACACCAGGTCTTGTGCATGTTAATCAAATGATCTACAAATGAATTTAGCTACAACCTTCCCTTTCTTACTTTTAATAGTTTGCATGGTGTTCTTACTAAGTGAACTTAAGAAAGTGTTATGTATCATAAAATTACATTTATATGTGGTATTGAAGTGTTAGTCTATATTAATTTATTCAATCTGTGATCTTCAAATTTATTTTCAAATAAATTTATTATTATTATAAAGGGCCTTACTAAATAGTGGTGGTAATTGAAACCATAATCATTCAAGGAGGCAAAATATTGAAAGTAGGTTCTATGTATTTAAAGATCTTACTGAACTTGACCTTAGGTCTGTTTGCTACAAAGGACCATCTGTAAAATGTAGCCAAGATGAAGAATCCTGCTTTCTCATACAGAGACTATTTGGTCAATAATCTTTTGTTGTAACATAATAAAAACAAAATTCAGCCTGTCATTTAACAGAGTCTAATTTCAACAATATACATGAAATCATCATGATGGCATTTCTTCAGTGTTTCAATAGTCTTTGTTTTCTTTCATTATCTCAATAGGAGATAATAATCCAACATTTGCTCCTAATAAAAACAAAATAATTGTTGGTTAAAGTGGAGGTATTGATTTTCAAGCCTGATGATTATAGATAGTCCTTCTGACTCTGAGGCTCATTACACTTCCCTTAGGAACTTTAGCTGTGGGTAGATTGCTGCATCCTTTCATCGCCAGTCACTTTCCAAACTCAGGTTGCAATGGCAAGAGCTGAGATCTCCAGACATAAACATTTCTACTTTGTGTTTGCAAATATCTTAAATCAGATATAATTCAGAATCACATATAGAAATTTTAAGGTATAATGTGGAACATTGTGTAGATAGACTAAGAAACTGAAAATCAAATCCTCCATGAAGACAACTACATATATACAAGAGTAATCAACATTAAGTTTTTGAGAACTCTACAAACTGACTGAAAGCATCAGAAATTATCCTAGAAGGAGCTTCAGTATTGGCCATATTTTTTAATAAATCATCTATGGATATGGAAGAAACAGCTTAAGAAACTATTTTCTAAAATATGACAATCATTTTTTATGAAAAGAATATTGATTAAAGACTGAGTCTGTGAAAAGAGATGAATAGAAATGATGGTAAATAAAGTTAAAGTTTTCAAATCTAAGTTTTGTCTGGAAAATAATAAAGGAACAAAACGTGTTAACATGATGTCATTTCAGGAATCATTATTAAAGAAATTTAAAATAAAAGCATAAATGTGAGCAATAAAGGATGCCAGGTGCGTACGTGTAAGTATTCAATGGAACAAAAAAAAAGCAGCACAATTGTGGAGATATAACCAGACATATGAACGTTATATAACAATAATACATTCTTATCAAATAAAAGATTATTGAAATAACTGTAAACTCCAAAACATAAGCCTTATAAATCTCAAAATAAATTAACTAAAAAACTTAGATGCTTTGAAATGGAATAAATAGAAAAAGAACAAACAAACCACTCAAACATTAACCCAGAAGGAAAAAAAGACATAAAAATAATATGCATTGTTATAGAAGCAGAAAAAAAGTATCATGTGATTTAAAAAACCAACTCTAACAAATGATGCTGCCGAGATGCATACAGAGGTAGAAAAATGAAGCCATGTCCCTTCTCTCACCCTAATCAAAAATCAATTCAAAATGGATGGAAGACCTTACTGTAAGATCTAATATTGCAAAAGAAGCGCACAGGGAAAAGACAGGATATTAGCATAAGCAAGGGTTTCCTGAAAAATACCCCAATAAGTCAGGTTTCATTTGAGAGAACTGACAAGCAGAATCCACACTGTTTCAAAGCTTAGGGAATGAAACAATTAGCAGACTGAAAAAATGGGCTACAACAAATCATTGTCAATGATGTGTCTGACAGGGGATTGCTAACAAGAATCTAGAAAGAACTCAGAAAAATTAGACAGCTAAAAGCAAGCTATTTAGTCAATAAATGAACAAATAAATTGAACAGAGCTCTCCTATGAAAAAATAAGAATGGTCAATAAATATATGTAAACATGGTCAATATCCTTAGCCACCAGGGAAATGCAAACTGAAGCATTTAATACATTTGGATTCCTTCCACCCCAGTCAAAGTAGCTATTAACTCACACACACCCAAACACATCCCCTGCACACACACGCACACACACACACACACACACACACACACAAACACACACACACACAGTGGTGGGGGGCTGGGGAGAGAGAGAACAAATGCTGGTTAGGATAAGCAAAAATGAAACCCTAACTCTCTGCCAGGGAAAGCCTAGCCCAGAGAAGTCACTGTTTAATTGGGAGTGGAGTTCCAAAAAAAAGAGAACAAAGCTACCATCTGATCCAGCTATACCTCTCCTAGGAACATATGCAAAAGAATATAAGGCCATATATTCCACAGACTGGTGTATAGTAATACTTTTTATTGTACTGCTCACAGTAATAAAGCTATGGAGTCAGCCTAACTGATCATGAAGGGAAGAGATAAAGAAAATATATCTTGTATGTTCATAACAGAGTTTTATTTGGTCACAAAAATGAACAAAAATCATGTTGTTTGCAGAAAAATGTATGAAATTGATGATTATTATAAGCCAGATGTAGATAAACAAACATTAGTTTTTCTCTCATAAGAAAAAATATATGCAAATATACATGTATCGTGTATGTAATATGAATGTGCATCATACATATGTCATACGTACATGACAAGGAAGTAAAGAGCAAATGTGAGGGGTATCTAAAAAGGGATGGTGAAAATTAGAAAGTAAGAGAAAACAAAAAATAATTTAAAAATATTTATTTCATGCAGAATCTAGATCTAATTACAAATATATGTATACATGTATTAATACATGGCATGAAAGCAGAGAGATAGCTATGTGTGAAAAGGAAGCAAGGCAGTGATCCAGGGAAGGAGAGAGAGGTGTGCAGACTGCAATGTAAGTACAGCACAATGAGACATCTGCAAGATATATTTTCTTGAAAATGCATCTACAAGGAATGGAGATGGGCTCAGCAGTTAAGATCACTCATTATTTTAGAGTACCAGGATTCGATTCTCGTCATCCACATGGTGACTCACAACTGTCTGTTACTCTAGTATTTGAAGATCTAATGTCTTCTTCAGACACTGATGGGAACCAGATATGCAATTAAGATATACATACATGTGAGCAAAACATTCATACGCATAATGAAATAAATCTATTTTTTTCTAAAAGGATCAAGTGGCCAAGAAAATATTAATTCTAAATTTTGGCAATCCATAATAAGCTTCAAAATTCTTACACAAAAACCACACAATGTAAAAAAGTGACTTTGATACCGAGCTCTATAAAACAATAAGGAAATCTATATCCCAATGAATCAATTCAGCTCTCTCAGGGACAATTTGATTGAAATTTATCATCATAATTTAAAAACAGGAAAATTACAACACATGCTTTGAAAATGATGTCTTTTGAATTTTAGAATATTTTGCTTACAATGCAAACCTGAAATCCAGAACTCAATGGACTGATAGATATGAGACTTTTGTGGCTGTAGCCTTTGTGTCTACAGGCAGCAAGAGGGAACTATCATGTTTTCATTGTTTCAGACTGAAAGTCTGGATATACCCATGCTCCCTTCTGGAGTCTTGAGCCCTGATAAGCTGCTTATAAACATGAGTAGCATAGTTCAGAATGTTAACAGAGCTCCTGAGTTGGTATTTCTGTCATTAAAAAGCTGAACATGGTGGCTAGCTCATGGAAATTTTTGCTTTACTTTGCTCCTCACAGTAACACTGAGAAATATACCTTCTCGGATAAAAAAAAAAAATAAGTAAATGACACAATACAGAGCTAGTGACCTGGACAGGAAATCAGACTCAAGCTTTCACTGACCAGCTCTCCTTTAACCATGTGCCTCATACTCATCCCTCCAAAGTCCAGTGTTGGTGCCACAGTGATGGGAGGCAAGGATAATGATTGACATTCCTTGTTTGTCTCATGCCAGACTCTGTATGTCATCACAATGTAGCAATTTTGTAAACCAAAGTCATAATTTTCTGCCTAATCTATCAGCAGTACCTTCCTTCTGGCATGGAAACATCATGCTTACGATTAGTTATGTTCGACATCAAGTTTTCACTTAAAGTTGTGTAGGTTTCTTATTCAAAAGAAAACTGATTTTTACCATCATATTCTAAATTGGTTCATTTGAAGATATCAGAACACATATAAAACCATTTATGTAAGGGAAAGAGAGTAACAAACTAGCTCTGCTCTTTTTGCCACACAGCTTACAAGATAGAAGCCAATATTGAAGCTCTGTTAGTCCCCAGTCACTCCCTCTCTCCTTTCCCCACAGAGATAATCACTATTCAGAATATATATTTACTATTCTGTTACTTGATAAAAAATAATGGTTATAAAACACAAGCAAGCATCCCCATAGGAAATACTCTTTAGTTTTATGTTTTTAAACTTGATATTAATGACTTTTGACTGTGAGTATTCTGTTGCAATTTCATTTTATCAAAAAATGTTGGGGATGTGATTTATTCATGTAGAAGCCAACAGACACAGTCCTTTCATTCCCAAAGTTACATCAAAATATATCTAAACTTATTGCCTGTTCTCATGATTGACATTTGATTTGTCTCTGGATTTTTGCTATTCTGAACAATTTTACTGCAATTTTTTTCCACCTTCCACATCTTTTAAAACTCTCTACTGTTGGCAAAGCAGACATAATGATCACAAAAATGTTTTCAGTTTATTTCACAAACAATGCCCCATTAGTTCCCAAAGCCTTTGCAGAGATTTGCATCTCTCCTTTAAGCTCATTACGAATTTTAACTAGTCTTTGTTATTACTTACTTGACTGATGCCTACTTGATTTTTCTTTGTTTCTTTCTTTTACTGCTTAGTAAGTTTTATTGGTGGGAGTTATATGACTTCTTGAATTTTATTTACATTCAATTTACATATCAACCACAGTTCTCCCTCCTCACTCCTGCTGAACAAACTCCCTATCCACTCAACTCCACAGAAAGGGTTAGCCCTCCTCTGGGGAGCCAACAAAGCCTGGCACATTAAATTGAGTCAGGACCAAGCCACTTCCCCTTGCATCAAGGAAGTATCCACGTATCCACGTATGAGTGAGTATATGCCATGCTTTTCTTCCTGGGTCTGGATGATCTCACTCAGGATGACTTTTTCTAGTTTCATTTTCTCTCGTTTGCATTTGCCTGCCAATTGAATCACTGAGGACAGTGGAGATGATGTGGAATAAGGGGAGCCCTCTTCTCCTACTCATGGGAGTGCAAACTCAACAGCTGCTTTGGAGATCAGTGTGGCAGTTTCTCAGAAAGCTGGGAAGCAATCTACCTCAAGACTTAGCAATACCTCTCTTGGGCATATATCCAATGGATGCTCAATCATACCACAAGGACATGTGCTCATCTATGTTCATAGAAACATTATTTGTAACAACCAGAACCTGAAAATAACTTAGGGTCTGTGCCTTTTTAACACCTTAATGTCCAATCATCTCTCTTTAGTAAGTTTGATAGAGTATTGCTCATTCTTTTTTTATATACTTGAGTTCATGCAAGAATTGTGATTTTTATGTCCCGGTTGTAACTGACCCCACTCCTTAGCAGCATCAATATACAATATCAGTATACCCTTAGTGGGTAAGGGCATCAAACACATCACTTAACATATACAACCAGTGCAGTTTTGGGTCAGTGGTCATCATATATAACTACTAATATAAATGTTGCTTTGGTTTGAAGAGGTTTGAGTTTTGTCTCAGGGGTCATATGCTTGCAGTCTTGGTCCCAGGGTGGCAATGCTGGGGGTGTGGTACAGAGTTTCAGGATATGAGGCGTGGTGGAAGGTCCTTATGTCAATCATTGTCTCCCTACCCCTTCCAGCTTTGTGGGAATTTCTTCTTTTGATTTATTTGTTTTAAATAACCCACCTGCTCTAATTTTTGCAGTCCACAAACTCCGGAGTATAGGGACTTCTGAACTTGTATGCGTCTGTATGTGTCTGTTCTTTATTTATTGAAAAGAGTTTTTCACAGAAATGTTCTGATCAGGGTTTCTTTCCCCTCTTCCATCTCCTCACAGATGTTTCCCACCTCCACATCCATCCTACTCATTACTCTCATTCTCTCTATATATTTAGGAAACAAACAGGCAAATAAACACAAACTCACAAACCAGAATAAAACAAAAACATAAGAAACACACGTACACAAAGTTAAACAACTACATAACACAAACTAAAATCCACATAAACAAATAATTTTAAACCATAATATGCAAGAAAAAGACCAGAAAGAGAAAAAAATGATAAAATGAAGCAATATGAAATAAAAAAAATAGCTACAAAAATGTTGAGTTTGTTTTGTGTTGGCCATCTTCTGTTGGGCATGGAGTCTACCCTTAAATTCTGGACTGTGTATTCTTGACTCATTGACTAAGATTCTGGGAAGCCAGGGAAGGAAACCTTCGTTTAATTTACATTATTTCAAAATTGTATTGATGATGTACATTCCTGGAGCCAGAAAAGATTATACCTCAGTCCATTCAATTCTGAAATTAAGCTGAGGCTGAATGCTTAATTATTGTAAGAATTTGTCAACTCCCTCTATTCTGCCATTCATCATTGCTTATATAAGTGTTCAATCACTGAGGTTGCCTGCTATAATGAGACCACTCTTAAGTGAATTTGAGAATGCACTACCTCCCAACTTAGTAGGTAAAGGGACTGATAACCTTCCTTGAGTATATGTTTTGCAACAAATGCTTAAGCCTTAGCCAATGACAATAGCTGCACTTCAGCTGTTTCCAGGCTATCACATGATCAGACTGCCTCCTCCAATACAGCAACTGTAGAAACATCACCAATCAGAAATTTCTGTAGCTTACTTCTGGGCCTGGGAGCTCCAAGCCTTCCTTGAAGAGAGTTCTTGGAACCCCTGGTTTGAATTCTGCTAGATTAGTTTGCTCAAATAAAGTTTTCTTTTCTTGACGTTTTCATTTTACATAATGTTGATGGTGCTATTTCTCACACCGTAGTTAGAGGAAGGCTGGTTAGCCAGTCAGTGAATCTACAGTTAAAAGTCTTGGATCCGTAACTCAAGTCAAGAAATTCACAGGAAGGACTAACACTTTCCAAAGCACGGGAGCCTTCTCTGAAAATACTCTAATATTAGTAACTACTAGTAACTTGTGTTTACTGTGGTGGTTTCTTGGGGTTTTCTTTTCTTATTTCTTTCTTAGTTTTGTTTTTGCAGACAGGGTTTCTCTGTATAGCTTTGGTTCCTGTCCTGGAACTAGCTTTTGTAGACTGGGCTGACCATGCACTCACAGAGATCTTTCTGCCTCTGCTCCCGAGTGCTGGAATTAAGGGCAAGTGCTACCACCGCCCTGCTTTCTTGGTGTTTTCAATATTCAGATATGAAGATTTTACCTACAATAGTGACAGAAACATGTAAGGAAAACCAACCATTTCAGCTCATTTTTCGAAAATCTTCATTTTCTTTCTAATGCAAAAACAAGGAATAAACACTAAGACAAAGACCATCCTGTGGACCGTCTCTGTCAGCATTAGATACTTCTTTACACAATGAGAATCTGGTTTCTTAAAATAGCTCTGAATGTCTCTATGGTGTCTCCAATTGTTGTTGAATGTCAGGATTTCGTTAATTAATCATAATATAGTTAACAGATGGTAAAATTTAAATTTGTGAGGAAATATTTGTACAAGACTCTATGGTTACCTGAAGCATAATATGAATCCTTTAATGATACAAATATCAAAGCACTGAGTGTTTAATGCATGCATGTCAGAATTTTGTAATACCAATGGAAATAAGAAATATCATTCCAAAGTTGAAATATAAAACTTGCAAGATATTTTTGTATTCATTCACTATCAAAATAGTACTCATAGAATGGATTCAATTTTTCTTTGAAACCTTGTTTCAGATGTTGAGACAGATGGGTGGATTATTGCTGTCGTGCCTCTACCCTTTTAAATGTTAATTCTTGTTGTTTATTAGACATATTTCACTCTAAACCTGATTCAGCAGATGATCAATGAACACTTTTCAATTAAAGGTTGAGCTGTCCATCACTGTCAAAAGGAAGGACTCCAGGCGTGCCTTCTTAAAAGAACAATTTCTGTTTTAATTTTATTTTTAAAATAACTTACAAAGTAACTGCTTTGCTTTTGGGATCTTCAACATATATCGGTTTGGTTAATTCTCTCTCCCTCCCATTCTCCCTCTTTTCCTTAAGGATTCTTTTACCATAGTAGTCCCCTTTCCATTTTCTCCGGTTTTCTGGGAAGTTTTGTTTTTGCTGTTGTTTTTAATTGTATTGTCTTCTTAAGAATCTAAATATGCGGATAGTTTCTGAAACCTATTCTAATTTTGGATGATTATTCAATAATATAAGACAATGTAGAAAGAAAGTCCCAACATATCTGCATGGGAGCAGGGAGAGGGGCAACACTGAATGTACATGTATGTTTATGTGACTTGAAGTTAAACAGCTATGCCATGGTAACCAACAGATGCAGCAAGATACTTTGTCACCGACTGCCAAGCAGAAGGTATCAAAGGAAGGATATCATTCTAGTCTTGTCTCCAGAAACATTGCTAGCATATGTGATACACAAAAGAGCCTCTAGCACCCTGAAAATTTAAGACTATTCCCATTAAGGTTTGAAGAGATCATTCTCCAAAAGTTTCAAGTTTGTCTCTCAGATAGTGAACACCTGTTTTATGGTATACCTGCCTGAGGAGGGAAAGAAAGCACAGCTCTTGGGTACATGGTGCAGAGTATAATGTGACTGTCACATAGTGCACATTTCAAAACCAAAAAAATCATTTAAAATTACTTACTTGTAACCTGTGAGTTACAAAAGGGTTATACTTCAATAAATCCATCATAAGTTGAAAATACTATAGTTAAAATAAATCATAGACACCTACCAGACGTTATAGCTGAGGGACACAACACACAATGATGCATCTCTTGCTGAACCTTGAGACTCCGTGGATGGCTGAGACTTGCAGACTGACACTGTGCTCAAAAGAGGATCAGACTACATATTATTAGACTGAGAAAAAAAGGTCAAAATCCAAAACACAGTTTCTGCTAAATACATATTTTCACACTTTGCAAAGTTCAAAATCATAAATGGGGCCATAATAAGTTGAGGAACACTTGTATTTTATGTCTTTCTTTCTGCAAAGGCAGAAGGAAAGGGAAGCACTTAAGGATGAATTCTAAGAAAGCTCATTTCTGGGGAAGCAGTGCATCCTATCTGAAGAAATAAACACAAATGAAGATGCCTTTGCAATTTCTTGGTTTGTTGAGTGGAACCTTTAGAATGTGTTGTCTTTTTCCTGCTGGGATTCTTTCTGATTCTCTCCCTCTCTCTCTCTTACTCAGGAGAAATTTGCAGAGTGTGGCCATGGCTACTTGAACTATGTCAACTGTTAATATCCCCAGAGACTAACAACTGAGGGAAGCCATTACCAGCCTGATGATTCCAGGTGCGTTCTCACCACAGCTTTCAACCACCCCACAGGAAATGTAATTTTTTTATTATGTTGTTCGAGAATGCAAATAATTTGTGATGCAGTATGTTAAATAAACGGTCTCATTTGCATATCTTCAGTTTCAATTTCCTGCCTTCAAATTCCCTCTTGTGTGTGTGTCTCCTCCTGTTTAAATGGCAGAGAAGACGCTCTGGTGACACTAGAGGTCAGTGTCCCAAGGCACACAAGAAGGGCAGAATGTGGTCTCTGAAGGAGAAGAAAAGTCACCAGATAAAGCACCTCTTATGAGAAGCAAAAGTTAAAAGAAAAATGTTAGCATCTTATGTCCTCCAGAGTTTTAAACAACTACCAAATTCTGCACATTCAAAGAACAAAGAGTACAATATGGTTAGAGCATCTAGAAATAACATTATGTATGTAAAATAAATATGGTACATACTCGGATAGTGATGGCACTTAGTAAATGAAGTTTATCTTTTAATATTCAAACTGAATCAGGTGAGTTCACACTATATATGTTATAGGACCTATCTGAGTTGGCATCCATATGGGAGTTTCTCTCTCTTTGATGTCTGGTTTTTTGATGATAAATATAAATATGGCCAAGGTATTGTCAAATGCTTCATTACATTATTTGCTTCTGACAACTGTGATCCTCTATTTCAGCGTGTGTTATGACTACTGCTTCTAGAAACAAAGGAAGAAAAATTATTAAGCCATTAAAAACCTTTGAATATTCATAACAATATGGCCATGTATGATTATTTAGAGCAAGAAGTCTCTAAGAGATGAATAAGTGGAAATCCTTGCATTTTTCTTCCTTTAGCCTTATTCCGTCAGTTTTGAGGCAAGGACTTACAGTTAATCTTCATTATTGCTAAATTACTTTTCTTTTGGAATGTCAACTAGCAGAAGTCTATAGACTGTGGGGAGCTTTCCACATCAAAATGAGCACTTGAACAAACAAAAAACATTGCTTGTTGTATATTCATCAAGGATTAATGTGGATGGAAATGCAATCCGCTCAGTGAGTGCTGGAATTTTTCTTAATCAGAAATATGCTTGAGGAACGCTTTTTAAGAAAGGAAGATCAATTAATAGCAAACTTCCTAAATACAATGACAAAATAATATGGCAGAAGAATTTGTTACAATTTTATGAACTTTTAAAATAACAACATGCCCAAGAGTAATGCAACTATGATTTCTAAGACTCCTATTGAAATGTCCACAAAGGATACAAGTAATCCACATGCCCGGGAAAACTTTAACACATTATCTATTTAAAATATTTAATTATATATTTAATGTAGATGCGAGTAAAAATCTCAGGGGACAAAACAAACCAAATCAAGGTTTTGTTACTAATTTAACAAAAAATAGTTTACAGAGGGTGGAGAGATGACTCAGCAGGTAAGACCACTGACTGCCCTTCTGCTAGTCCCTGGTCAATCACTAGTACCCAAGTGGTGGTTCACAGCTATCTTTAACTCAAGTTCCAAGGTATTAAATGCCTTCTTCTAACCTCTTTAGACACTATGCATGCATAGGGTAAAATACAGAGATTTAGGCAAAACACTCATATATATAAATAAAATAAGTAATAGAAATTAACAGGCTAGCTATTTTTAACTTGTGTTTATACTTAGAATTTATAGTATTGCTATTAATGTTTTGAAAACTTCATCCTCACTACTCTAGTGAACATTCAAATATACTTTACTATCAATGCCTTTGTATTTATTGACAGTAATTGAAAATTCTCAGTATGTACAATGAATTCTATATCATAGAAAATAATTGAAGGCTGGGATCAATGGTAGGGATGCTTTCTGCACAGCCTGGAGACCTGCATTCTATTCCTGACACCCACATACTAAAAGAAGAGAGAGGGCTCCTGTGAGTCGTGTTCTGACCTGCTGGTGAGTATTGTGGCATTTGCTTGCCTTTACACCCACCAAATCTCTCCTCCACACACATACAAAACAAATAAATGCAGAAACAAGTAAAGGAAATATTTCAGCTAACAGTAATCACAGTGATTTGACTTCATAGATTTATCTTTTGAGGTGTAATTTGAAACAAAGGCAGGTGACATGCGCCATAGGTGCCTTTTCTTTCGGAGAACATGTTAGCACATTCGGCATTGGTACCTGCAGGACATCTCCTCACAGTGTAGTTTCCTTTAGGAAAAGAGAAACCTCAATAGAAACTCTTCTCAATCAGAAATGTGTCCAGAACACCACTAATAATAACCCAAAACTCAGACTGCCGCAGTTTAAACAAGCCTAAGGTTGTTTATTGACAATACTCAGGCATGCCAGAGATGGAGAGAGCTCCTCACCTACTTTAGGAAGCTTGAGGAAGGCTGTGGTTCCACAGATCTGCAGCAGAACTGCAGCAGCATGGGCTCTTCTATATTTGCTCAGGATAGAAATATGAGAACAAAGAACAGCAGCAGGTAAAACTTTGACTTTAGCTAAGAGCTCAAAAGTTTCCTCAGACATCTCTGAACCAAATTTGACGCGAATTGCTATTGAATTATCTGAAGAAACCTGAATGGAGTTGAGAAATAAATGTTAAACAGATGATAAAGTCTGGTATTTAAACCCAGGGGAGAATGAAACATCTCTGGGTTCCAAGTTTATTTTTTGTTTGTTTTGAAGTAAACATTTGCAGTCCTCAGAATCCACTCCAGTTGCCCATATTTTCAAGGGCAATAGGGCCTTAGACTCAATCACTAGTCCAATGTTTAAGCCAGGAAAGAAGTTACAAGGACACCTCCCCCCGCAAATAAATTACTATGACATGACAAAATAGATACTAGCTTAGAAACTATGAAACTTATATCATGGATCTAGTTATTTTAATAGCCAAAATATTAAAAATCAGATTTCTTTGGGCATGTTCTCCTCAAAGATATAAAGCTCTGAAAAAGATCATGGATATTTAGCTATGTTCTTCAAATTTGGCGTTTTGCAGAATCATCCAGTATTCCCCATGAAGGGAAAATACTAAAAAGAAGGGTCATAACATTTAGTTATAACTGATCAAAATGTGATCATTCTGGTTTATTTGTTGAGATCCCATAAGTGTTTCATCTATCAAAAATGTACAAAGTTATAAAAGTGATTTAAAAATCAGTGAACAATATTCTCTTCCAGAATGCCCCATGGGCTTTAACAGATATTTTAATAAAGCAAAAGAAAAGTGTAATGAAATCTCTCCCATTAAGATTTGTCCCATTCCAAGTGCACTTAATATGAAAATATGCAAGAAAATCCCCCAAATAAATTAATCATATTCTATTTGTATATGCTTTCCTAGTTTTGAGAACATACTATAATTGAAAGTGATTTCTGAATAAAAGCATATCAAACTTTTGTAATTCGATGGCAATATAAACTAAGACTATTTTCATATGTAAAAATGATTGTCTAAAAGACACCCAAGAGAACAACTATATTCTACAGGTGATAACTGAGAATACATCTCTCCATCTGTTCATCAATGTATCATTCCTATTTATCAACTATCTATCATCAATCTTTGTACAGTATACACACACACACACTCACACACATTTATACATCACACACACACACACACACACACACACACACACACACACACACACACATATGTCTACTGTATCAATCCCTCAAGCAGAGTTTTGGAGAGGAGGAAAGAACAGACGATTGCTTGTCAATGGATATAAAGTGTCAGAAAGTAAGAAAAACATTTTAAACTAATTGCACAATAGTATGACTATAGTGTAATAAAAATATATGTTTCTATATAACTAAGATAATAAATGACATACTGCAGAGACAGCTTAAATGACAAAGTGATTTCCTTGAGTTCCAAGTACCCACATAAAAAGCTAGGCATGGTGGTAAATGATTATAATCCCAGTATTACGTAAACAGGACAAGGTATATCCATCAGGCTTACTGACCAGGTAGTCTATCCTATTTGGTGAGTTCCAGGCCAGTGAGAGATCCTCTAAAAACAAAATGTGACCAGCACATGAGTTATGACAGTAAGTGACACTAGAATTGTCTCTGGATTCCAGATACATGTGCAACTACAAACTCCGCTCACAGAAATAAAAGTGATCATGTATGAGCATGTGCATGCACACACATATACACATAAATAATGGTAATCCTTTTCTATCTCTGGCTCTTAAATCTTTGTATCCCCTCTACCATATTCTGTCTGAGTCTTAAAGGTTGTGGTGTACATGTTCTGTTTAGAGCAAATGAGTCCACAGTCATCTTATTCTTTGCACTTTTGCCATTCATGAATCTTTGCACTAACTGATGCTCAATCCAAAACAAAGTATTTTTAGGAAGCCCAAGAGAAGAGCTAACCTATTAATATAAATGCAAGCATTTAGAAGGTAATTTGTCACCTTATCCATTTAACAAAACTACAGCAGGAGTTTCTTCTGTGAGTGCCTATGATCTCTCCCACCTCTCCTGGCTTGTGATCAGACTATAGTATCATCCTCAAGATCTCCTGTAAAATAGATTGCAAATTTCATCATAAATGCACCGGTGAGTGTATCTACCCAGGCAGGTTGTAATTTTAGCTTGTTGGTTCTACAGTTTAGTTGGGCTGTTGATGACTTTTCTCACTCTACACCTTGTGTAGTACCTTCTGCTTACATGAAACCTAGACATCAATGAATAAACTTCTAGCTCTGATCTAGCTTGATTTCTTACTTTTTTGAACCTAAGCAGGCAGTATCTTCTACAACTGGGTGGCATTTGGAGATGTCAGGATCATTGAACACAATTTCTCTCTTCAGCTGTGTTTACCTGCATCAGACTTGCCCAAAGTTGGGTTCATCGCCATTTCATCATGCATGAGGAAAAGGCTTATAAAACCCAACCCTTACTGTCTAGGAATGGTTAATATGTTGGAAAAGGACTCTTGTTGGTTCCTGGCTGCTTAGCCCCAAAATAATCACACAGAAACTGTATTATTTAAATCACTGCTTGGTCCATTAGCTCTAGCTTCTTATTGTCTAACTCTTACATCTTAATTTAATCATCTCCATTAATCTGTGCATCACCACGAGGTCATAGCTTACCAACAAAGTTTCAGTACATCTGTATTGTACAGTGGCTCCATGGCTTTTCCCTGACTCTACCTCCTTTCTTGCAGCATTCAGTTTAGTTTTCTCTGCCTAGCTAAGTTCTGCCCTGCTATAGGTCCAAAGCACTTTCTTTGTTCATTAATGGTAATCACAGCATCTAGAGGGGAGACCTACATCATTAATGAATGCTGGAGATCTGGTATTGTTTTCTTCAGTGGTATAGTCAATGATAAATGATATGTTTCTACTCACACATGCAACCAGAATTAAACCCAGGACTGGGCGATGAACAAAAAAGACAACAAAGTAGAAAATATTTTATTGAGAAGAAGGATTTTACTATGAGAAATCGGCGGGAAGGGGTGAAAAATGATCAGAAATCAGTATATATAAGATGCAGTTTTCAAAAATAAAATATTAAGTAAAAAAGAGTCAAAATGATAATTTCAACTATCTCATCTTATAAAGTAAATGAGTGAAAAGTAAATTAAGTGATAGATGTGTTAACTGGCTTGTTTGAATTATTCCATCGTCTATAGATATATCATTAAAAAATTTTGGCTTGTCAATTAAATTGACAGTGATAATAGAAAAGGCAAAACAATGAGTAACAAACAAACACCTACCTTTCCCAACAATAAGCAATATTATTAGTATACCCATTACTTTTGAACTCTGGAATTTTACTAGACATAACTGATATGTCACACTCTTAATAAATTTTTTTCTTTGAAATTTTCATTCTCTCAAAAATCAATGCTTTCTCTTTATTATCTTACCTTGGAAAATAGTAGGTCACTCTTCTCCCAACATTCCTTGGGCTCGGTTCCTTAAATGACAGTAGAATTCCCATTGTCCTGTTGTTTCTTCCTTATATGATGCCATCGCTAAGTCTATGTTAAGTTTCTTCAACAAAGGCATTCTGTCTTTTCTCCTGACCACTCTTTTGAGCTCCATAGCAGCTTTATGTGTACAATGTAAGCCTCCAATATAATATTCTACCCTGTACCTTAACAAATGTATTGTCACACAAATTTTCTTGCTTTCTCCTGTCAATCACACCTTTGTGGTTTATGGCCTGTTTCATCTAAACCTCTAGCCTCTTACCAACTCTTCAATGTTTCCATTTCAGAATTATCCTGGTTTCTCTTTTTATGAAAATTCCTCTGTTTGACCACTTCCTCAGCATCCCAATTAAAAAGAAGCACAGTTTCTATTTCAGTGGCTTACTCACCCATTGGTATAAAAACCCCACAGCACTTCTCATTTTCCTGTCTTGAAACTCTCTCTTTTCTGACACATAGTAAGAGCTCTTAAAGAAAAGATGAATCAACCAATACTTTTAAAAAGTATTGCTAGATTTTTATAACATCACTTGCATGTTCAATTAATTTAATGTTCTCTCACAACGTCCCTTCACCTGGAGCTTACTCCCTGCTTCCATTGCTAGATGCACAGTTAGTGCATTGCTAAAGTTTTACATCTCACTGACAGGCTTTAGTTGCTTCACTGTTTAAAATCACCAATAAATCATTACAACTGGCACACAGCTCTGACCAGGACTTTCTGTAGAATAAAGACTTTCCTTTGATCATTCTGCTGCACTTCTTCATGTGCAGGACCCAACATATATTTCTGTGTTCCTACCTCCACTAATCTTGTTCAGACTAGAGGCATGTAGCTACATGTCGTTAGTTTGACCTATTTTATTTGCTATTTTTATTCTCTTGTACTCAATGTTCTCCATGATTTTTAATCTAATCTACAAATATGATACTCTTTATCTTAAAGCTTAGACGAAATGCTTGAATGCATACCCAGCACTTTACGCAATGCCTCTGTTGTTATGATAGAATAATAAATGTTTCAATATGTATAAACTTATCATTTTCATAAATTAAATATAAAAAACTTTCTGAATTTTGATTATATCTTAATGACTGTTCTTAAATGCCTCATGAAAATCTTTCTGACTTCTTTAGTCAGTCAATTCAATTCTTGCACACATTTGTGTCAATACAGTACATACAAGTGCCTATCATTTAATTATTTTATTGACTTATTTAAAGCATATGTATTTAATACTAGTTATATGCCAAAAAACTAAGATTATAATGTTAAAACAGAGTATTATCACACATATCTCATAGCTTAGTTGAGGAAAGGTTGCAATTGTCAAGATTTATGAGTAGTACATGCCAATAAGAACCTAGAAGAAAATTAGTCCACAGGAATCATTTTTGTCTTAAGAGATGAATGATGAATAAATATGAAAATGTGTCTGCAAATAACGAAAGTTTAACTTCATCCTTTCCAATTCGAATCCCCTTGATCCCCTTATGTTGTCTTATTGCTATTTCTAGAACTTCAAGCACTATAATGAAGAGGTATGGAGAGAGTGGACAGCCTTGTTGTGTCCCTTATTTTAGTGGAATGGTTTTGAGCATCTCTCCATTCAATTTGATGTTAACTGTCGGCTTGCTATATATTGCTTTTATTATATTTAGGTATGATCCTCGTATCCCCAATCTCTCCAACACCTTTATCATAAAGGGGTGTTGAATTTTGTCGAATGCTTTTTCAGCATCCAGTGAAATGATCATATGGTTTTTTTCTTTCAGTTTATTTATATGATGGATTACATTGATAGATTTGCGTATGTTGAACCAGCCCTGCATCTCTGGGATGAAGCTCACTTGATCATAAAGGATAATTTTTCTAATGTGTTCTTGGATTCGGTTTGCAAGTATTTTATTGAGAATTTTTGCGTCAATGTTCATGAGTGTGATTGGCCTGTAATTCTCTTTCTTGGTTCTGTCTTTGTGTGGTTTTGGTATCAGGGTAACTGTAGCTTCATAAAAAGAGTTTGGCAATGACTCTTCTGTTTCTATATTGTGAAATACATTAAAGAGTGTAGGTATTAGCTCTTGCTGGAAGTTCTGGTAGAATTCTGCATTGAAACCATCTGGTCGTGGGCTTTTTTTGGTCGGGAGGTTTTAGATAACAGCTTCTAATTCTTCACGACTGACAGGTCTATTTAGATTGTTCACCTGGTCTTGGTTCAATTTTGGTATATGGTACTTATCTAAAAAAAATATACATTTCTTTTACATTTTCCATTTTTGTGGCATACAGGCTTTTGTAGTAAGATCTAATGATTCTCTGAATTTCCTCTGTGTCTGTGGTTATGTCCCTCTTTTCATTTCTGATCTTATCAATTTGCGTGTTCTCTCTCTGCCGTTTGATTAGTTTGGAGAGGGGTTTGTCAATCTTGTTGATTTTCTCCAAGAACTAGCTTTTTGCTTCATTGATTCTTTGAATTGTTTTCTGTGTCTCTATTTTGTTGATTTCAGCCCTCAGTTTGATTATGTCCAGGCTTCTACTCCTCCTGGGTGAATGAGTTTCTTTTTTTCTAGAGCTTCCAAGTGTGCTGTTAAGTCTCCAGTGTGTGCTTTCTCCATTTTCTTTAATTGGTCACTTAGTGCTATGAACTTTCCTCTTAGCACTGCTTTCACTGTGTCCCATAGGTTTGAGTATGTTGTGTCTTTATTTTCATTAAAATCAAGGAAGACTTTAATTTCTTTCTTTATTTCTTCCTTGACCTAGGAGTGATTTAGTAGTTGACTGTTCAACTTCCATGAGTTTGTTGGCTTCCTGGGGGTAGTATTGTTGTTGAATTCTAACTTTAATCCATGGTGGTCTGACAAGACACAGGTGGTTACTAATATTTTTTTGTAACTGAGGAAATTTGCTTTGTTACTGAGTATGTGGTCAATCTTCGAGAAGGTTCCATGAGCTGCAGAGAAGAAGGTATATTCTTTCCTATTTGGGTGGAATGTTCTATAGATGTCTGTTAAGTCCCTTTGTGCTTATTAAATGTTATCTTTTTACATACAAAGACTTTATAAGCTCTAAACTCAAATATTTTTGACTCTGTTTTTTACATGATAAACTAGAAATATGTGCTGGGTGAAAACACATTACAATGGTACCCATCTATCCATCTTGAAATCATCACTTTCAGGGATCACTTGAGGGATGGGTCCAAATGAACTAACTGCTGCTAATACATATAAACAAGAGATTCTCAGCACTGTGCCAGTAGCAGCTGTTTCCAATTAGTTGCAATGTGTACTTTGTCATTGGTGGAGTTGCTGGTGAGCCATGCTGTACTCTGGAAAATAATACCATCTTAGCTGACACGTCTTTGTGTGTCAATATTGTGCTACAATAACATAGGTGTCACTTTCAGTCATCAGTTCAAATGGAATTTGCTTCATGAATCTAAATAGGCAGGCATTTGGGTGTCTGGCACACAGCCAAGCAGGTTCTCATAGGTGAGATCAAATGTTGTCACAATGCAGTAGCCCCAAATGTCCTACATACCACAGTCTTGAGTTGTGCTGATCCCACTGTAATATTATGTTCTCACATATAAGCCAGCGGATGTAGCTTTAATCATCTGTTCTAAAGTGCCATGAATAGGTACCCATTGCTGAGAAATGACTCAATAGATTGCCTTGTTGAGAGGCAGGGACTTATTTATCCAGGAATCTTAACTCATAAAAGTACAAAAAATACTTTTTTTTTCTCCTCTCTGTTGGGACCTATTGGGTTCCTGGCCTTCAGTTTGTCTTCCCTACTAGAGCCTTCTAATTGAACTTACTAAAAGCTGTGCTTTGCCTAGAAGATCAGAGGATGGGATTTTCCCCTGTTGGCCATAGACTGCAGGGTATTTAAGCATCCATGGTGCTATTAAAGAGGGCCTTTGTACCAGTGATTGGTAGTCCGTGTACTGGTATGTCTCTGTGTATGTTCCCTCAACCTCCAGCCCCTTGCCTGAAATGAATTCTAGCACACAGAGCACAGACAGGGGTCTGCGGTACGCGACACCTCTCCACAACATACTTGGACCAGTCAGTATTTGTTGCCTGAAGAACACTTGGGACTATTGAAGTTTGTGGCAGACTCAATAAAACAAAGATCTTTTAACTCTTTTCAATCCTTCAGCCACTTCCTTTCCCTTAAATATGGAAAAGCTAACCGTGCCTAACTTCCCATTTTTTTTCAGTGTTATTTCATCATCTCACATTTGAGTGACATTTAATCCAATATTCTCTTTTAGACTCTGAATACACCATCCTTCCAAGGACATTATTACTACCAGTTCCATTTCCCCTTTATCTTCTCATCACCCTTCCTCATTCTAAGTCTGAAAGAAGAGACACTGAGTGATTTCCCAACACAACCGACCTCTGTCACCTAAGCATTACCAATTTATCTAAAATGGGAAAATTTCCCTAACTCTCAAAAAGTTAAAGCTTAAATCAGTTATGAGGAGGCCCTGTAATTTCCTACAGAACATACAGTTTCATTATTCTCCCTGTAAAACATGTAAATAAAGCAAAGGATGGGTACTTAGAATCTATAGTTGCTTGATGTTTGGGTGAATTCCTTATCACAGTGTGTATGGAAATACTAATACTGATGAGTCAATATGCTGCAAACTCTAAATTCATTAGGAAATGGTTACCTGGAGGTGGGAGATCATTATGAGAACTTTCAGAGACATATTTATAATGAACTCCCTGAATTAAAAAGTTTCCTAGACCATTCATATCAAAAGCTCTAAACCATTCAGATTCTGGATCCATAGAGCAAAGGACTGAATAATGTACATTTCCAATTCTCTGTTGCCTTAAATTCAAAATAGGCTGTGACTTTATGTAATTTCTTGTGAATGTCAGACTTTTACATTTTGATCTATACATACATATAAGTATTTGGCGGGGGGAGATTATGAGTGCTACCATACTTTTGGTGAAAATGTATACCATAGCAAGTACGTAGAAGTCAAAGGACAAGAAGACAGCTTTGTGGAAATACTTTTCTCTTTCATGTGGCTGTGGATATTGAGTTCAGACTGTAAGGCTTACAAGGTAGGTATTTTACCGACTGAGCCAACTCTCTGGCCCATGATGAAGTTTTTTGGATTTTTGTTTTTTAATTTAACTAATTGTATTAGTGCCATTTGGCATATCTTAGTTTATTTATATATACAAAGAATTACATTTCATAGTTTATTTTCAAATTATACAGAGATAAGGCTTTTTGATGTCTGTTGGTCTTTGATAAGTAAATATTTGTCAAGATATTTCTAATTGAAATTATGATAATTGTTCACATTTGTAGAGTGCAATAATTTTATACATGCATAAAATATGTAATTATAAAATTGGGACAACTAGAATTTTCATTTTCTCAAACAATTTTATGGGTTGATAAATTTTTAACTCAACTATTTTGAAATATATGGCAAAATATTATAAGTTATAGTCACCCTGGTGTGTTGAAGAAATTCAGTCATATTCTCTAATGAAGTCTATGAGTTCATTCTTTTTATAAATTAATCATTGATAGCAATTCCACATCAAATATTCCACTAAGAAACACCAGCTCTGTCTTGAATATTTGGTTATTTTCTTTAATTTTTAAAAAGAAAGCAGTCATTCATATTTTAATTTAATGTACAGTGTAGAGAAAGTCTTTTAAAATTCTTGTTGAAAAACAGTCTTGCCAGGAGTGAAGGAATCAAAGAGTTTGTTTGGCTTAGTTTTTGAAAGGATGAAGAAACATTCAGAAACAAGGTCACTTTCAGGAACATCCAAGACCAATTATTCTATATGATTGCATTTTGATATTGAAGCTTACAGATCATAAAAATAGCTAAAGTGTTGTTATGACTGACATGGAATCATCTACCTGAGACTGCCTGGACATTTGTACCTGTGACAAAACCCAGGAAAGGAGACTGTCTGGGTTCTGTGGCTACAATAACTCTTTGTCTCCAAGTGACACAAGAGCCACACACTGATTTCTTCCAGGTTAGTTGATTGCATTGTCAGGACTCTTGTGGTTCTGAATTTAGGGGATTACGGAAGACAAATAAGCATTTTAGTTGGAATTTCATGGGTTTTCAAATGCTGCACTATTAAACAAACTGCTACCTAAAGGAAATAATATCCTTTATCTCAGGCTCATCACATCATGAAAGAGAAAATTATAAATGGAAAAAATAGTTACATATGCGAGTATTTAGTGAAAGGCATTTGGAGATTTTTTAAGGATAAATGTTGCATAGTTATGCAAACAGATATTAAATATTGATAAAAATGTTGTGTTAGTTATCAATTTATCTTTTTAACACCTCTGACTCTTATTTTAAATATTAGAATGTGTATCTGTAGAGTATCCTTTATCTACATTTGTTGAGGATTTCCAAAGTCTATATTTTCGAAACGTTTTAGTGATTTTAAGTTTTTGCAAAATGAGAAAAATGGGGAGATTAATTGGTGCTTCACTGTAAAAATGTTTCAGCAAGAGTCAGAAGTAGATAGAAGATACCATTTCTTCTCACCCCAATTCATGTCATGAAATATGCATATAAATATGCTCAATGACACAGTTCCTGGAATTGTTAATTAGGAGAGCTATTAAAATATACTCCCTCTCAATGCAAAAGAGAATTTTTCAAAGTTGAGTATGTTTCAATAAAGAGCTTTGTGAGATTGCTATCAATTTGTTAAGATTTATGAATTAGTTCCCCACTTAGGGACCATTTAAAACTAGGTGAAAGCAATTGCACATAGTTACCTTGAGATATGCTTATTGAGTGTGTCCCATCCTTTTTTAACGCTGGGAGTCTATGGAAATTGCTTATCACTGATGTGGGAGGTCCTTCTTTCTATGTGTTGCTTTTAGTGGTTAATAAATAAAGAACTGCTTTGAGCCTATGGCGAGAAAGAACAGAACTAGCCGGGGAACGCTATGTTGTATACTGGGAGAAAGAAGGGCAGAGTCAGAGAGAAGCCATGGAGCCACCTGAGACAGACACTGGAAACTTTAGCTGGTAAGCAACAGCCACAGGGCAATACACAGATTAATAGAAATGGGTGAAATCCAGATGTAAGAGTTAGCAAATAAGAAGCTAGAGTTAATGGGCCTGTCAGTGATTTAATTAATACAGTATCTGTGTGGTTATTTTGGGTCTAAGCTAGCCAGGTGGTTGGTAACCAACAAGTGGTCTCCACACTACAAAACTCAGTCTGCAGAGGAAGCAAGATGAGAATGCCTCACTAATAAAGGTACCAAGCCACATGGCTAACATAGACAAGAATAATGAACTAATTTAAGATGTAAGAATTAGTTAATAAGAAACCTGAGCTAATAGACCAAACAGTTATAAATTAATTGTATTATAATTAATATAGACCTCTGTGCATTTCTTTGGGTTTGAATAGCTGTGGGACTGGGCAGGACAGAAACCTCTGGCGACAGAATAGTGAAGCCAAAAGAAGACTAATACCTTAGTTGGGGAACTGGGTGTGGTGGTGTGAATGCTCACTGGACCTGGGCTGTAGGTGCATCCTGGCAGGAGGCAGTTCCTGTGTTTTAAAAGACTGCCTGAGGACAAGTGGGCCCTGTGTCAGCTCAGTGACATTCCTGACCAGCAAGGGGTACTGACTTCTAGCAGACAGCCATTGGAGGGGTGAGTTTGCTTCTGGCCCGTGGCAGGAGCACGGCTAGAAAGAGTTCAAACTTTCCTCGACCCCCTAGACACCCAGGTCACCCTGCAGTGGTGGCTCCACCCTGCTAAGCTCTCCCGCCTGCCATCCCTGCTTCCATCCAGAAACAACTTCCTATATTTCTCACTTCCCCCTGGGGCAGTAAAATTTCCCCAGCTCAGCTGCTTTGCACACTGGGCTTGGGATGTAGGCGCAACCCGGAAGGAGGGAGTGCCTGTGTTTAAATAGACTGCCTGAGGAAAAGTAGGCCTTCTGTCAGTGAAGTCCCTACCCAACAAGGGAACATGACCCGGTACCAGAAGATCCAATAGAGAGCATTTCAAGGAAGAGATGGGCAGACACCAAGGAAAGAATTCCTCCAACAATCTGAAAAACAACATGGAAACACCAGATCCCAACGACCCTACAATAGAAGGACTTGAACAACTTAATTCAGAAGAAGTGGGAAAAAGTGCCATTATGAAAACAATAGAGTCCCTTAAACAGGATATGAATAACTCCCTTAAAGAATTGGATGAGAAGTATAACAAAAAGTTTGAAGAAATAAGTAAATCTGTGAATGATACCCTGGGAAACCAAGAAAAAACAATCAAACAGGTAAAGGAAACCGTTCAAGAATTGAAAACTGAAATGGAGGAAAAGAAGAAAACACAAATCGAGAACCGGCGGGATATAGAAAACCTAGGTAAACGAATGGAGACTACAGAATCAAGCATAACCAATAGAATACAAGAGATTGAAGAACAAATCTCAGATTCTGAAGATACCACAGAGAAAATAAACACTCTGATCAAAGAAAACGGCAAATCCAACAAATACTCTTCACAAAACATTCAAGAAATCTGGGACACAATAAAAAAACCAAATCTAAGAATAATAGGGATTGAAGAAGGAGAAGAATTGCAGATCAAAGGCCCAGAAAATATATTCAACAAAATTTTAGAAGAAAACTTTCCCAACCTAAAGAACGATATTCCTATGAAGGTTCAAGAAGCATACAGAACACCGAATAGACTAGATCAAAAAAAAAAAAAAATCCCCTCACCATATAATAATCAAAACACAAAACATACAGATTAAGGAAAGAATATTAAGAGCTGCAAAGGAAAATGGTCAAGTAACTTATAAAGGTAAACCTATCAGGCTTACACCAGACTTCTCTATGGAAATCATGAAAGCCAGAAGGTCATGGATAGAGGTACTGCAGAAAGTAAGAGACCATGGATGCAAACCCAGACTACTATACCCAGCCAAGCTATCATTCACTATCAATAGAGAAAACAAAATATTCCAGGATAAGAACAAATTTAAAGAATTCGTAGCCACAAACCCAGCCTTACAGAAAGTAATAGAAGGAAAATCGCAACCCAAGGAATCCAACATTTCCAACACTGCCAACAATAACTCAGGCATCTAGCAACCCTTCACAACCACAACACAAAGAAGAGAAACACACAAACTCTACAATACACACACACACACAAAATAATAACCGGAGTCAACAACCACTGGTCATTAATATCACTTAATAATAATGGACTCAACTAACCTATAAAAAGGCACAGACTAAGAGAATGGATACAAAAACAGGATCAAACATTCTGTTTACAAGAAACACACCTCAACCACAAAGATAGACATCTACTCAGAGTAAAAGGTTGGGAAAAGGTTTTCCAAGCAAACGGACCTAAGAAACAAGCGGGTGTGGCCATTCTAATATCTAACAAAATTGACTTCAAACTAAAATCAATCAGAAGAGATGGAGATGGACATTTCATACTCATAGCAGGAACAATTCATCAGGAGGAAGTCTCAATCCTGAATATCTATGCCCCTAATATAAAAGCACCCACTTATGTAAAAGAAACACTTTTAGAACTCAAGGCAGTCATCAAACCGCACATACTAATAGTAGGAACCTTCAACACACCTCTCTCACCAATGGACAGGTCAATCAGACAGAAACTCAGCAGAGAAATAAGAGAATTACTAAAGGTAATTAATCAAATGGACTTAACAGATATCTATAGAACATTCCACCCAAATAGGAAAGAATATACCTTCTTCTCTGCAGCTCATGGAACCTTCTCGAAAACTGACCACATACTCGCTAACAAAGCAAACCTCCACAGATATAAAAAAATATTATAACCACCTGTGTGTTGTTGGATCACTATGGAATAAAGTTAGAATTCAATAACAATCGAACACCAGAAAGCCGACAAACGCATGGAAGTTGAACAGTCAACTACTGAATCATCCTTGGGTCAAGGAAGAAATAAAGAAAAAAATTAAAGTCTTCCTTGATTTTAATGAAAATAAAGACACAACATACTCAAACCTATGGAACACAATGAAAGCAGTGCTAAGAGGAAATTTCATAGCACTAAGTGCCCACTTAAAGAAAACGGAGAAAGCACACATTGGAGACTTAACAACACATTTGAAAGCTCTGGAAAAAAAAAAAAGCAGACTCACCCAGGAGGAGTAGAAGCCTGGAAATAATCAAACTGAGGGCTGAAATCAACAAAATAGAAACACAGAAAACAATCCAAAGAATCAATGAAACAAAAAGTTGGTTCTTGGAGAAAATCAACAAGATTGACAAACCCCTTTCTCAAAAGTAATCAAACGGCAGAGAGAGAACACTCAAATAAATAAGATCAGAAATGAAAAGGGGGAAATAACCACAGACACAGAGGAAATTCAGAGAATCATTAGATCTTACTACGAAAGTTTTTATGCCACAAAGTTGGAAAATGTACAAGAAGTGGATTGACTTTTAGATAAATACCATTTACCAAAGTTGAATCAAGACCAGGTAAACAATCTAAATAGACCTGTTAGTCGCGAAGAATTAGAAGCTGATATCAAAAACCTCCCGACCAAAAAAAGCCCAGGGCCAGATGGTTTCAATGCAGAATTCTACCAGAACTTCCAAGAAGAGCTGATACCTATACTTCTTAAGGTATTTCACAATATAGAAACAGAAGAGTCATTGCCAAACTCTTTTTATGAAGCTACAGTTACCCTGATACCAAAACCACACAAAGACACAACCAAGAAAGAGAATTACAGGCCAATCTCACTCATGGACATCGATGCAAAAATTCTCAATAAAATACTTGCAAACCGAATCCAAGAACACATTAGAAAAATTATCCATTATGATCAAGTAGGCTTCATCCCAGAGATGCAGGGCTGGTTCAACATACGCAAATCTATCAATGTAATCCATCATATAAATAAACTGAAAGAAAAAAACCATATGATCATTTCATTGGATGCTGAAAAAGCATTTGACAAAATTCAACACCCATTTATGATAAAGGTGTTGGAGAGACTGGGGATACAAGGATCATACCTAAATATAATAAAAGCAATATACAGCAAGCCAACAGCTAACATCAAACTGAATGGAGAGAAACTCAAAGCCATTCCATTGAAATCAGGAACATGACAAGGCTGTCCATTCTCTCCATACCTCTTCAATATAGTGCTAGAAGTTCTAGCAATAGCAATACGACAACATAAGGGGATCAAGGAGATTCGAATTGGAAAGAAAGAAGTTAAACTCTTGTTATTTGCAGACGATATGATAGTATACATGAGCGACCCCAAAAACTCTACCAAAGAACTCCTACAGCTGATAAACACCTTTAGTAATGTGGCAGGATACAAGATCAACTCCAGAAAATCAGTTTCCCTCCTATACACAAAGGATAAGAAGCAGGGAGGAAAATCAGAGAAACTTCACCTTTCACGATAGCCACAAATAGCATAAAATATCTTGGGATAACTCTGACCAAGGAAGTGAAAGACCCATTTGGACAAGAACTTTAAGTCTTTGAAGAAAGAAATTGAGGAGGATATCAGAAAATGGAAAGATCTTCCCTGCTCTTGGATTGGGAGGATCAACATAGTAAAAGTGGCAATTCTACCAAGAGCAATCTATAGATTCAATGCAATCCCCATCAAAATCCCATCAAACTTCTTCACAGACCTTGAGAGAATAATAATCAATTTTATATGGAAAAACAAAAAACCCAGGATAGCCAAAACAATTTATATAATAAAGGAACTTCTGGAGGTATAACCATCCCTGACTTCAAACTCTATTACACAGCTACAGTATTGAAAACAGCTTGGTACTGGCATAAGAACAGAGAAGTCGACCTATGGAATCGAATAGAAGACCCAGATATTAACCCACAAACCTCCCTCAAGACCCAGAAATTCCACTTTGGGAATATACCCAAGAGATGCCCTATCATACCACAAAAGCATTTGTTCAACTATGTTCATAGCAGCACTATTTGTAATAGCCAGAACCGGGAAACAACCTAGTTGCCCCTCAAAAGAAGAATGGTTAAAAAAGGTGTGGAACACATATACATTAGAGTTTTACTCAACGATAAAAAACAATGACATCTTGAATTTTGCATGCAAATGGATGGACATAGATAACGCTTTACTGAGTGAGGTAATCCAGACGCAAAAAAGGAATATGTTATGTATTCATTCATAAGTGGATTCTAGCCATAGTTAAAGGTCTTTAAGACTGTTATTCGTGATCCTAGAGAAGCTAAATAAGAAGGTGAACCTGAATAAAATCATGGAGTTATCCTCCTGGAGATTGGAAGTAGACAAGAGTGTCAGGCAACCTGGGGTGCATGGGGGTGGGTGGGGAGTTGTTGGAAGGGGAGAGGGTTAGAGAGAAGAGAGTAAGGGAGGAATGGGGAAAGATCGGGGGATTGGGATGGGGGGGAGGAAGGATGGATATGAGATCAGGGAGGTATATATCTCAACTAAGGGAGTCATTTTAGGGCTTACAAGAGACTTGATTATAAAGGGGATCCCAGGTCCAAGGAGAGATACCCAGATTGTTCTCTGGACAGAGGAGAGGGTGCCTGAACTGGCATTGGCCCATAACCATACTGATGAATATTTTGCATATCACCATAGAACCTTCATCTGGCGATGGATGGAGATTGAGACAGAGACCCACATTGGAACACTGAACTTAACTCCCTAGTTCCAAACGAGAAGCAGAAGGAAAGAGAACGTGAGCAAAGAAGGCAAGACAAGAGGGAACCTTCACCGGTTGAGGGATGGAGATTGAGACAGAGACCCACATTGGAGCACTGGACTGAGCCCCCAAGGTCCAAATGAGGAGAAGAAGGAGGGAGAACATGAACAAGAAAGGCAGGACCGTGAGGAGTGCGTTCACCCACTGATACAAGGGGACTGATCTAATGAGAGTTCACCAAGGCCAGTTGGACCGGGACTGAACGAGCACGTGATCCAACCAGATTCTCTGAATGTGACTGGCATGGGGTCTTTCTGAAAAGCCATTGACAATGACACTGGGACTTGTTTCCTCTGCATTGTTGTGGGAGTATCTTCTGCTGCCTCAGCCAATAGTCGCTGAAGCAGGAGCCCACAGTGCAGCAGGGAGCGACTTCCGCTCCGTCAGCCAATAGCCGCTGAAATACCAGCCCACTGGGGCGTGGTATATTTCTCTTTTAAAAAGAGACACAGATCAGGATCAGGCCCTCTTGGTTCCAGTGCTTGGTCCCAGCTCCTGCTCCCGGCTCCTGCTCCCGGCTCCTGCTCCAGCAACTAGGCTCCCTTCCTGATGGTTTATGGTGTATGTAAGTTTTACCCCCCAAAATAAATAACCCCTTAAAACATAGCAGGTGTGGGATTGATTCGCCAATACTGCATATACTGGATTTTTGGGATCCAGTCTGTTTGGATGCTCACCTTCCTGGACCTGGAGGGAGAGGGGAGGAACTTGAACTTCCCACAGGGCAGGAAACCCTAACTGCTCTTAGGGATGGAGAGGGAGGAGGAGAGGGAGTGGGGGGAGTGGGAGGGTGTTGGGAGGAGGGGCGGAAATGGAAACTTTTATAAATTAATAAACTTTTATAAATAAAAAACTTATTTTATTAGATTTCTGGTAAAGTCACTTTTTTCTAATCATAATAGACTTTGATAACCTTTTAAATAAAAACATCTCCTAAAAAAAAAGAAAGAAATATCAGACTCACATGTTCTACAAAAAATGTGAGTAGAAGAATGTTCTACAAAGGGGGTTTAGGCTCACTACACGTGGTGTAAATGCACTGGCCTAAAAGAAATAGAAGTCAGAGTGATATAAATTTTGATTTCCAATAAAGAAGAGATCCCATCAGAGATGTGCAAAAATAGAATATGATTTGGCCACTCTGCAAGGGGACAAGCCCAGACTCTGCTGTTGAAGGGATTTTAGCTTTGGATAAATCATTGGTTTAATTGGAATTTAAGATCCTTACAAGCATAAAGATCCCATTATTCTTGCCAAGATACATAATGAGGCAATAATTTCTACAGTACAGTCAGGACTCAGAAAAGGAGAAATGACTGTGGGAAGAAAGAACTTAAATGGAGGTTACAATTTTCACAGATAAAATGGAAGAGTAATATCATTGTTTGAGATTACTGTTGATTGACTGGACTTATACTACAGGAAGAATAATATCATTGTTTGAGATTACCCTTGATTGACTGGACTTATACTAAGATCCTAACTGTGAATATATTCAGACTGTCAAAAACAATATTCTCAAATGTTTTAGGTTATTTTAATGAAAACTGTGTTTTGACAGGAAAGAAACAGATATCTGAAGAACAAACATTAATGGCCATATCCTAGTTGGGTCATCACCATATATGTCTTAAATGAGCAGATTCATTGAAATAGGTTGTCACCAGAAGAGGCAAGGGAGAGACAAAAGGATGAGTTCTCATCTATTAAGCAATTGAGTTTGATTTGTGTGGCTCAAAGCTCTGTAAATCTTCCAATACGTGAATATGCTTGATACTATGAGGATGAGAAATTTAATGTTTCTTTAAAAAAAATTCACCACAACACAATAATATTATTTAAGCTTTTGGAAAATTCATCTTTCCTTTCTTTAGTGACTTTCATATTTGTTGGGAGTGCTAAGTGGGTTGTAGTGAATAAGATTGTTCCTCTGTGAACTGCCACAGGGTGAATACTCATGAAACTCTTCTGTTATTTCTCATTTTTCCCCTTCTTAATATGTCTTGAGATAATTTTTGAGAATTCCATACACATATAGATTGAACTATGATTTTTCTGTTTTAACTCACACTTTATGATTTTATTCTAACTCTGTGCATGAGTATTGTGCAACTTGTATGTTTAATACTGCCCTAACTAATGTAAATGATACTGTCCTAATGTGTACACATAATACTCTTAAAACTTGTGTGGTATCTGACTACACAGTAGAAGATATTTTAAAGCTCTTGAAAATACCATTTTTTCTTTCATTCTGCCTTTTGCTTTCTATTTTGTGAAAGGAAAGGATCATGAGCTGAGGATATGATTCAGAGAATAAAGGTGCATATTAACCATACTGATGACCTGAGATCATTATCTGTGCTCTACATGGTGAAGAAGAGAGCTAACTATTACAAGTTGTCCTTTCAATTCCATACTTATGCGCACACACATACATATACACAAACACACGCATACATACACACAGATATGTACAGATAAAGAAATAAGGAAATAAATGAATGTAATTTCAAAAATTAAAAATGAACTGATCATATTGCTAGACAAAGTTATGAGAAATACCATGACAATTCAAAATGATAAACCATAAATGAAACAAATACATCATTAACAGACGACATTCTTATAGCTGGTTCAGAGCTCTTTTTCTATGTAGGATGAAGGCTGAGGCAAGAGAACCACAAATTTAAGGCTTTCATGGTTACAGATCAGATTCAAGAACTGCTTGATTAACATGATAAAATCATTTCTCATCATAAAAGTTTAAAACATGTCTAGAGAGGCAGCACAGTACTGGGGCACTAGCCTGGTATACGTGAAGGCTTGTGCTCAGAAACAAACTAAACAAAATGGAGTTCAAACAACTTGTATAGGCATCCACTGGTTATTTGTTGTTCTCCAGAAATGGATGGGATAATTGTCTTACCAACAACCCAAATGTTGCTTGAATTCTAATTTCTTAATAATAAAAACCCAGAAATCGATATCAGGGTAAATGCTAAAAGATCAGAGAAGCAGAGCAGCTAACCACTAGTTCTTACCTCCATTAAATTCTCAGAACAAATTTGTAGAGACAGGATGTCTCTACAAATCCTCCGACTGAATGCTGTCTCTATGAAACCTCAAACTGAAATCTGAGTTTCTGTCTCCTCCCTCTGTATATTCTTGTCGCTGCTCAGCCATATCCCTTCCCCTTTCCACCTGCCTAGTGCTGGGGGATCAAGGTGTGAGCCACCACTGCTTGGCTCTGTTTTTCTTTTAGACTGATTATATAGCCCAGGGTGGACTTGAACTCACAGAAGTCCTTCTTCCTCTGTCTCCTGAGAGATGGGGTTAAAGGTGTGTGCCACCACTGCCTGGTCTCTATGGCTGATTATTGTGACTAGCCCCACACTCTGATCTTCAGGCAAGCTTCATTTGTTACAGCACAAACAAAATATCATCACACCGAAATTTTCAGTGTCCTACAAGGTCACTTCACAAATTTAGCTCCTGCTGATTGGAAGAGAAAATGCTGAAAGGTTTGATGAAGAGACTTTGCATCAGGCTTATCTTTAGAAAGGTTAGAGGTCATGGCACATGCTGAGGGTTACCCTTAACATTTACGTACTTTCTGATGTCATCGTCCCAGTGGACTGAACAGGTAACTGTGTCCTTTAATGGGAACACTACTAGACAAATATAACAAAGGCACCATCCTGGTTAGCTCTGAGGTCACCCTGAAAATCAAAGGGAAGGACGTGGCAATTTATACAACATTTTAAGCAATAAATCAAAACAATTGAATCTGTATGTGACAAGCCTAATTTATCTGTGCTGAAATCTGGAAATCTCCTTTGTTTAATGCCCATATCCAAAAGTGTTTCATTTAGTTTATTTGTATAAAACTTTAAAAGTTCCTGCTTAAAACTACTTTTAGTGTGCACTCTATCAAACTGTGCACTCGGTTTCGTTTAATTCAAAGCTATGCTTCTCATTTAAGCCTCTTCATTCTTCTGTTTCTTGTTCACACTCTCTCCCTCACAGGATCTTCTCCCAGTGTCATTGTTGGTGCTCTCATAATGATGCAGTTAAGGCCATGTCAAAAATATACTCACATAATAAGGTAAACTGCTCTTTTCTAGGATTTTCTAAAATCAAAGCAATTATTTCCAGTTAGAGAACTATTCTGGCTAATGGACTCTGAGCAGAACCTGAAAATATTCAAATTCACTGGTGGAATGAACTTGGCCTTGGCAGGTAGGCAAGTGTGAGAAGTAAACGCTACATCTCATCTAAATCTCATAGTTAACTCCAGAAAGGATGAGACAGGGGAGAGGATTAGATTTTACTTTGCAGAGAGATAAAATGCCTTTCTTACATTCGTGCCTGTACATTAAAGATGATAATTAATGGATTCCCCACTGCATCTGCAGAGAATGACTAAGAGAAAGGATTTAAAGTGGAAGACGACATTTTCAGGTGTTCGGGAGCATTGTGCGTTTCCAGACTTCAGTTTTATCATAATGCTGTTGATGAGTGTATTGAGCCTGATCAAAGCATGGGAAAGCAATTCAGTTTTAACCTTCACAGCTATCATTTCTCTATGATCAGCAATATGCGGTGACTCCATTGCCAGAAAACTGTGTTTTAGTTACTATGACTGCCATACTCAAGAACAAGCCTGTTCGCAATGCAAACACGAGTAAAAACTGACTGAAGAACAAGGGAGTTAATGTGACACAGTCATGCACACACACACGTAATACAGGCATGTACACACCTGTATGTACACAAACATACACACACACTCACACACACACACACAGACACGGACACCATAAGTTCATGAAGAGCTGAAAGAAAAATGCCTACTTTTTATTTTCTTTATTTAAAAATTACTTTAGGTCAACATAAAAAATTTTGCGCTTTTATGAATTACCAAGTGACCTTTGAATACACTGCTATGTATTTTCACTACATGCATTTTTGACAAGGCATAGCAGGTTTTACATACTGACCTTGAAATATCAATCCTTCGGCCACAGACACCAAGTTGCTAGAATTACAGATACAGCTATACATGTCCAAATGTATACATTTGTACACATACAAATACAGTAGGGTTCAACTCAGCAAAAGTTTATCCATTTGTTTATTTAAATATCTGTAATTTCTTTGTTATTTAAGCATTTGAAATCCTATATTCTAACTTATGCTGAAGCATACATCAAGTATCTATATTCAGCCTACTGTTTAATACAACAGTAACATATTTTATCCTATGAAATGATTACTTAATACTTTCAGATAAAAGTTAAAACATCTACCATTTTTCTGGCACTCTGGTGATCACAATTCTACACACAAGTTCTACAAGAACAACTTGTACATGTTCCGTAATTGGAGATAATTTGTCTTTCTCTATGTGTCTTAGTTCACTAAATATAATGTCTACATTTCAACCCAAGTGCCATACAAGAGAAATAAATGATAAAGGACAATGTTTCATTCTTTGATGATAATATAACTCTCTCTCTCTCTCTCTCTCTCTCTCTCTCTCTCTCTCTCTCTCCCCCTCTCTCCCTCCCCCCCCCTCTCTCTCTGTGTGTGTGTGTATGTCTGTCTGTCTGTCTCTCTGTGTGTGATATCACATGCTTTATTCATCCATTCACTGAAGGACACTTATGCAGTTAGGTTAATAACATTTCTGTGATACCTTCAAAAGTGCTTCAACACATATAGTAGTACACACACCTCTTCAAATGTTGCTTCCAGTTCCTTTAGACATTGACTCAGTAGAAGAACTCTAATTAGCATGGTGGTTCCACCTCAGATCTCCAGGAAACTCTCCCCTGTGCTCCATAATGGTGATACTGCTTTACACAGATACTCAACACTTTTCTAAGCACCGGGCTTTGGGGAGATTCTAGGTGCTGGTATTTGGTCTTGTCTTGGTTAGACAGGTGTTCTGTTGCTTGTTTTCACTTTCATTTCTGGTTCTTGTCTAACTGTTGACTGTTTTGCCTGGTAGGCAGTGCTTCTGAGATCATGACAGGTGTGACCACTGGGGGTTCCAGGTAAAATGTGTTCGGACGTATTGGGAGTTGACATTTAGAAATGGGGATGGGCTATAGGGGTGTATACAGGGGCTCCATAGGAGCGATGAAAACATGGTGTTTAAGCAGGATCTGCTTAGTCTCTTGGGAAAAGGAGCAAAGAGCAGGGAGAGGCCACAACAGGTGGTCTGCTACAATACTATGATTGAGACTGGGGAATTAGACTTGTAAGAATGCTCTACAGAGGCCTTGAACCAGACCAGTGATTCAATGCAATTAACAGTTGCCAAACAATGGTTATACTGTATGACACACTGAAGCCTCTGATACTGTCAGGACTAACAAAGAGGTGATGGAGAGGCAGGAGAGAAAGAGAAGCAGAGATTTTGCCATTTCAGGTGTATAGATTCTTTTGGTGTGGGGGGATTGTTCTGTTATGGTTTATTGAGAATTTTTTTAATTAGTTTGTTTTTTTGTTGTTGTTTTTGTTTGTTTGCTTTCTTGCTTTGTTTTGCTTTCTTTCACAGGGGTGGGGGATGCAACAGGGATGAGGTGGAAATATGGGGGAACTGGGAAGTGAACAGAATTGCTGTTCATGATGTGAAACCCCTAAAGATTCAATAAAGGAGTTTAGAAAAAAAGAATGGAGGGAAAAGTGAAGATCTGCAGCTAGTCTGCCTGCTTAACTGACTAGAGTGGGCTTGGGGATTCCCAGGGAATGCCTGCTTGAGTTGAGGTTGGGATAAGTAATGAGAGGCTTGAGGGAAGTTAAGCGGGGAAGATTCGTGTGTCCACTGGAGATGGGGCAGCAGTGGAGTGGGAGGGAGTTTATAGCAGTTGGTCTGTTACAGAGCCTGGGATAAGACATGGGGATTGGTTTTGCAGGAGCTGAGGGAGAGGTGAAGACCTGAAGTCTGTTTCCCTAACTGGAGTGGACTGAGGTTGGAATAAAGTCATGAATTGGGGGAAGGGAGCTTGGAGGAGAAGATGTGTGGACATCAACCAGAGGTGGGGGTAGAGAGGAAGGGCAGGCCATGATAGTTAGCCTGCAATGGATTGAGTGATTCAAGTGGAGGACTGGATTTGGAAGAGAGGGGGGATATTCATTCTCCTGTAAGCTTCCAGTGTTCCTCAAACAACTTAGTGAAAATATATTTTTCTCTTCTTAAAACATACAAATAGCACCGTCAGCAAAGAGTATTAGCTTCAAAGTTTATTTCTTGATGGAACATTTTTTGTGTGTGACAGCAAAAATTCATTGTGATCACTACAGCGTTATACAACATTACGCAGTAATTGGAATAAGATGCCCTATTTCCTGTGTTTTGTCTCTTTATTTTTAATAAACTTCTATGTTGTCCAATGATGTTTTTGGAGAGATTTTTATATGTGTCACACTGTATAGCTCTTTCTTGGGACTCTAATAACTTCTTGTCAGCTATATAGCTATATAAGCACTAACATGCATCCTCTAAACTGTAGACCAGTAAGGCTGTGGCTTTCTGCTATCCCCAAACATCCATATTCAGAAAAGAATCTTCATTAAAGAGACTACCCAGCAAGTAACTGGAACAAATAAAATTTTGTTGTTCAGGATTGTTCTGGATTGAATGCTTGTGCATTCCCAAAGGAACTTTGCTAAATCCCTAACTCCAAATTTGACTGCATCGGTCAATGCATTCAGTCTGCACACCATCAGGAATGGTGGTATCCAACTGAAGGAACTCATGAGTCTGTAGCAATTCTAGCTTGAATTCTCTCCTTCAGAGCATACAAAAAAATTAGAGGTGCACACAGAATGGTGAGGTCTAACCACCCATAAAGAGAAGAAGCCTCAGAGTAAAGTCCTGCCTCATTCTCCACTGTAAGGCATGGATGACTACTGCTTAGACCACTTACTCTATTGTATTTATGTTAGCTCAAGTAGATGGGACAGGCATGTTCCCGCTTCACTCTCTGCTTGTTCTCAGAACCAGCAAATATGCTATATGCTTTTGGATAGGTTAAGTCATTGTTTCCGTGCAAGAAATAGTCAGTCTACTGCTATTAAAATCAGAGACTCATTTTTTCTTTCTGAAATTGCAGTATAATTACATCATTTCTCTTACTCTTTCCTCTCTCTAGGTCCTCGTATTTATCTTTCCATGTTCTCTTTCAAATTTATGGCCTCTTTTTTTCATTAATTCTCACTTTCTGTACATAATGTGCCCAGTCTGTATTTGTATGTATTTTTCAGGGATAACCCCTTAGTGTTGGGTAACAATTTGGCATGATCTTTCCTGGGGAAAGACTTTTCAACCAACACAATATCTTCAATTTAAAAATCATGTTTCAAAAAAATTTGTGCTATAGGATGTCTTAAAAATGTCTGAATAGATATTTAACTATGCGTAAAAATAAATGAGAGGATTTAAACCAAACTATTTTAAGATTAATTTTATATAGAGGTATGTCTTTTTTAACTTATCAAACTTCCTGTTTTCTTATGTTTAGAATGGAATATTATTTAATATTTAAAGAAAATGGAGTAAAATACCGAGAAAATGCAGATTCCAAATAAGCACACTGACACATTTGTTCCTATTTATGATAAATTTGCCTCACTATTATCCAAAATAAAAATAATAATTTAAAATTATGCAGCTAATTTATATGTATTTAGCAATTGTATTCACTACTGGAATTACTTACTTGGTGCTAGAATGAGTCAGAAGCATTCTTATTATTCTGTAATAATAGTTATAATTATATTTTGTAATAATAAGAATATATATTTTTATACACTTTATACAGAGGAGTTGCTCTAGGATAGAGGGAAGTGAGGGAAGGGACATATAGGAGTGTAAGGGGGAACTGCAGTAGCGATATAATGCATGAGAGAAGAGCTAAACATATATGTGTCTATATATACATATGAATACGCACCACTACTTTCCTATAGCCACACATTTAAAATACTTGACATTTTCTGCTTAGATATTGTGATTACTATTCTAGGTGTGAAATTTCTCTTTTGGTGTCTGGAGATAGGTTCTAATTTATCCCAGGTAGGCCAAGAACTGGCTGAAATGGAGGGTAAGTTTGAAGTTCTGATACCAGATCTGTGTGTCTCTGCCACCCATTTTACATGGTACTAGGAATTGCACCCAAGGCTTCTGAAATGTTAGATGAGCCTTCTGCCTCCTGAGCTACATCCCCAGCACCAAATTTCTACATATACAATCTACTAACAGTCTCTCCCCCCGATTTTTCCACATCATTTCCCCTTTTCCCTCCTTTCCTCTTTCCCCTTCCCTTTCTGTCAGCATTTAGCAGGTTTATCATAAATGCTGTGCGAGTCTTTGGGCATCAGGAATAAAAAGCACCATAGGCTCAGGTTTCAGTTTGGAGAGATGATAAGCTGTGAGCATGGCGTCTGTGGCAGGCGAGTGTACAGCAGGCTGGAGAACTGCAAAAGTAGGCTCTGGGAGTTTCTCCCAAATCAGGAAAGAGAAGGCTCTTGTTTCCCATGGCTTTTTATAAGAAATTATGTGAATAGGACCCTCAGGTTCTTATGTGATTTCTCTCCTTACAGTTGTCTCCAAGCTGGAATTTTTCATTTAAGGTTTTCTTTCAGGTGAAAGAAACAAAATTCACTTTTATATCAACTAATTGTTTTTTTCTATAAACGTTGATTATGCTACAAATTATTTTATTTACTTTTTAAAGTCTTAAAAGTTCCCAGATAGACAACGGAGAGAGACTCACACTTACCCACAATCTGTATGTTCTACCTGAAAAGCCGAAATAGGTGTTTTTTAGCTGATGAGATATTTGTAAATATTTAAATGCCTCCAATATTAATGCTTGGATAAATCTTTATTTAAAGAAACATAAAAAAGTTTTTCACAGTAGATCTGAATCACTTTTAATGTAGTTGGTTGATCTCCTACATTAGGCAGAGGAAACTGTAATACTTCAGGGAAATACAACATGAATAAAAAGCTAGATACTATTCATATACCATGTCTGGAGGTCCCACATATTTTATTTCTTTCATAGTTCATATAATGAGCCTTGAAAACACAGTGCCTTAACGCACACTTGAAGTGAAACTCCCTTCTGACTCGCCTGGATAAAGCATGCAAAATGACAAATGTACTTAGCCTTTAAATGAACCCAACTCACAAAAGTGATGGGTGCTTCAAGCTAGTGATGGAAAGACTATGAGAATCGGGGGAGTTGGTACCAGCTTCAACACTCAATCTGAAGCTAATGTGAACTGTTTGATTCAGCGCTGTGGGGTTGAGTGTCTCCTTGGAGCCGGAAGTAACACCTTCAGCATCATCGTGGTATTATTGAAGCTAACATTTGCAGGCAGATACATTTTTTATGTTGAACATAAAAATAAGGTTTTTCCCCTATAATCTACAGTAGAGATCCATGTGGAAACATAAATCTGAAATATTGTGAATGTTGAAAAAAAGAATGTCAAAGATGAATGACTTCTGAGAGAATAGCAGAGAGCTTCGGTGTGATTCATGCTGACAGGGAAGAGATTATCCCCTGTAATTTGAAAGGGGGAAAATGTATATTTCTTTCCTTATAGTCATGAGGAAAAAAAACTTGAAAAATAAAGTTATCATCCAATTTGATTTAATTGTTTAAAAAATATTTATCTTCTGAAGGAGTGAACATAGACATAGGTATGCTGTTTATACCCACACGCATCCCTTAGACGAAGAGAAAGGAGGCTCAACTTAACCTTAAACCTTTTTTAGGTTTAAACCTTAAACCTAAAACCTTAAAATTTTTAGTTTCCACTCACAAAATATGTAAACCTGCAAATGCTGATGTCTGTGGAGTACTACCATCAGTATTGCCAAAGGATTGACATGTAAGCCAAACAAAATTTCATCCAAAAACAAGAAGTTTGATTTATTTTAGAATCTAGGTACTTTTAGTCGTGTGGAGCAGTAAATCAGACCAAATGATGAAGTAAACAGAAACGTGGAGTTGTCCTCAGTTTCAGCAAAGAACATATTTGTTCTTCACTCGTTAGAGCGTATGTTTTCTGTGATGCCTCCCAAATCTTTCTTCTCGTTTGTTCCTAACTGTTTGCTTTGAGCTGTAATCTGACCTGTTCGAGATTTCTACAAGCTTCTTGAACCAAATATGACTTAGGTTAGAAAGTCAGTGTATATTTTGTGAATTATTCCAAGTAGGTAGAAGGTTGGTGCACCCTACAGTGTGATGCTGACTCACTGCATGGTTCATTTACAAAACACCCTACATTTTGAAATGTCACTCAACACTGGCAGAGAGCAAATGAGATTTAAAAAAAGAAAAAGAAAAAAACAAGGTGGGGAATTCAATCAATCTTGACTCTTGCACAGTTCAGTAATGAGTTTTGAGAAATGTTTTGCTATAGAAAAAACTATCAACATTTAGGACAAACTAAAACACAAAAACAGGGGTGGTGATGAACTGCAAAAAGAATATGGTTAGAGTTTGTTTACCAGTTCAACCAAGTCAACCCTTGGCTTCAGCTGCTTCCTACAATGCTCTGGGGTCCACACTTTCATTTTCCATATACATCCTCGATTCATTCTGTGACACTGTGAAAGCTAAAATAAAATAATAGCTACAATAAAACTTAATGATTTTGTTTGTCACAGTTACAAAGGTCCCTATCTAGCAAACATCATGATCCTTAAAATCATCATTTTTATCAGATGTCACTCTTGATTTTTATGCCACTTCTGCCTTTGTCTTTGCATGCTAGCTAGACAAGTCTCTATATGTCTCCAGACATTTGTTTTTCCATCTATGAACCATCAGAGATGGATTGAGTGCTCTCCTGGGCTTCCCTACGTCCATCCATCTGACTTGAGATTTTTTAACATTCTGTTCTCCTGAGAGTCACCACTATAGCACGTTATTTTTTTTTTTAGAGTTCCAAATTAGCAGACATTGTACAGGGAACCAAAATGGGGAATTTTTCTGAGAAAATAATTACAGCAAGAACAGACTGATAAAAAGAGCATATCAAACACCTGTTTCTAAGGTCTGCTTTTATGCGCATGCATTCCCCATGAAATTGTCCAAATTTCAATTTAAAGAGACACCAAACTGGGTTCAGAAAGTTGAGTATTTTATGAATTTTTGTCTCTACATAGCATATGCCTTTCTGCCTAACCACAAAAACAGATTTGTTCAGTGCATGGAGTGGAGCATTACTGATGTAATTGAGTAATGCTGGCACAATGTGTTCAGTTTTAGTTGATGATACTGAATAAATCTCTTGGAATAAATTGAGTATTCATGGAAATGTCAATGTACCTGTGAACACAGCCCAGTCTAGAATCTGAAGCTTGATCTGATTGCCTTGTGCAGATTCAGAAGCATTGTGAATAAGAACTTAAAGACAGAGGAAAATGCAATAGTTGAAACACAGTCGAGTGGTGACTTCTTTTCTAAGCAAGCAGCTTCCCTGTGGAGAGAAAGGGGAAGATTGATGGATCCATGTGTGTGCCTTCTTGTGACACCAGAGTTTGTGTTGAGCCCCAGTTCACCCATATCTCAAGCCACACCCACAATGGGAGATTTGTAACTCAAGTAGAAGATCCTGCTGCCTGAGCTGTGGGTGGGGAAGCTTTTTAAATATTTATGTCTCTTTAGGAGCAACCAGAGCTTGGAACAAGTAACTGTATAAAAAGCTTGCATTTTGCTGGAAACAGTGACCATGATCTGATTTTTATTTCTTTAAATGACATATCTTTGAGTGATAGCAGAACAAATACAGAAACTAAAAGGAAAATAAGAATTTTTTTGGCTTAAAGTAGCCTATGCATTTGATTTGACTACATATATAGAAGATAAACTGATGTCTAAAAACTACCCCACCCTCATGGGTTCCTCGTTAAGTGGAATGGGGTTTAATTAGTACATAGAAGGTAGCAGGCATCTCTATGGATAAGACTCCAAACATGCATGTTAAAAAAAAAGTAGAACATCCTTATGCTGAGCCCAGGATGCAATGCAAGCAGCAAATAGACTTCATGGTTGTTGATGCAGGATAAGCATATTTTTATTTCAAATATCTGTTCCTAAATTTGCATAGTGTGGCTAAAGGAAAAAGTCAATACACTGTTCACTCCCAAGCAATATAAATTTACATTAGTTACTGTTCAGAGGTTTGAAGCTAAGGTCCAAGTCCTTCAGGGAATGGATTGTTGCTTCTATTAAAAGTATAGAGGCAGTAGAATATGAATTCATGGGAACCAAGGACCTTACTAAATTTCAGTGTTAAAACTGGAAGAAATAAATGACGGTGGCTGTAAGTACAAATATTTGGGCTTATAAGCATTGTTGCTCTAGATTTGTAATATTAGGTTAGTTAAATTGCATTGTTTAGATTTGGTTTATCTACACAGTGGAAATCTTGTATTTGAGAATTGGGTCAGCAGTTAAGAAAACTTGATATTCTTCCCAAGGACATATGTTCAATTCCAAGTACTCACAAGGCAGCTTATAAGATCCCTGGAGATCTTATGTCCTCCACAGGCAGTAGACACACATGTGGTACACAGACATACTTGTAGTTAACACATGTAGTTAACACACACATATGCATAATAAATTAACTACATGTTTAAAGGGGGTAAAGTTTGTATATGTAAATAAATGTACATGAAGGTACTAAGGCTTACAGTATAAATGACAGCATGTGTTGCATTTAGCCACATGAAACCTGGCAGTCAATACCAGATGTTCAGATACAAACTCTGAGGTTTAGGAGCAATATGATTTGAGCAATTTTCTCAGTTTTCATATGTTTATGTTTCAAAGTGATAATAGACTATGCCTTATTACATTTTGCTATGCATTCAAAGAAACTACTACTTAGAATCCTTGAAAAGCACAAGCACACAACCATCTTGCTTTTTAAACTCCCATTAAGTATTATTTGTGTGTGTACTATGTATGTATCTGAGGGCTGTGTTCAGACATGTCCACAGCACAAGGTGCATGTGAAGGTAGATAACTTTTTAGAGTCAGTTTTCTCTTTCTGAAATGATTCTAGGGATTGATCTCAGGTCATTAGGTATGTGAAGCAAGCACTTTCAGCCTAGCTATCTCAAAGGCTCAGTAGCTTTCAGTCACTATTTATTTTCTTGATTATACAGATGCAATCTTCCTCATTTCATTCCTTCAATTTTAGTCTTCCCATTTCTTTCATCTGATTGTTCAATTATTTTTGAATTATTGTATTTATTTTGTCAACAATCCTTACTCATGTATATTGATGTGTGAATAGATAGGTATATCTATTTTTAAGGATATTTACCCTTGACTCAAGTCTCCTGAAAACTCTTGGGACTGGATATGATTACAGAGTCATATAGTTTAACAACTTGAGACTTGATTTACCAGACAGACACACTGACTCTAAAAGCTCAACAACTCCCCCTGCCTCATCAGCATGAACATTCTTAGAATTTCAGAACAGAATTGTTGGATGATGGGTGAGAATGCATTAAAACTCTGAATCAGTAAATTAAAAATAGAAATCATATCATTATTTTCATACCTAAAAATCTGCATATAATTTCATGTATGAGTGTATTTGAATTTTTCTCATTAGTATATTGTAGTTTGTACATTTCTCATTAAATCTTTGCCTATGTATTGAAGGTTGAATATTAACTTTATAGGAAGTTCTCAATTCATCTTCTCTACTAAAATTGTCTCATTTGGACCATTTGACTAGAACACAGATCATGAGCAATTGATAATCGCTGTCTTCCTTTTTAGATAAGATTACCTCTGTCTAAAAATACTGTGATTACTTCAGTCACAACGAAAGCAGAGGGTATTAGATGTCCAAGCTGCTGAACAGGGAGTAATGTAGCCTCATCTCATTTCTTAGTATGATCTATTATTTTAGTTACAGACAACTATAACAAGAATAGCAGCAACAAATGATAGGATATTAGCACCAAGCTATATGTTCATGTTTTCCTATCAAATACTTACTTTAACTAAATGTGACTTACCTCAGATGTAACATAATAAAAGCTAGCTAAAGTAGTCCTTTTCTTTGATTTTTCTTTCTTGCCTTAGATTTAAACCCCATCAAGAATAGAGGAAATGGACTTGGTGATTTTACATTTTCCTTGGAATACGAAATTTCAAAGATACAGAACCAAGCTACTGAGCTGTTTTCAAGATAATGCAATAGAAAACTTTTGATGGTTCAGTAACTGGATGACCTTGATGAAGGTAACTTTCTACAAAAATTGAAGTTTCCTGCATCTCATTCTGTAGCAGAATCTAATTTCAATACAAATGTACTCAGAACTCATAGCAACCTGAATTCGACGCAGCTTTGGGAAGAAAGAACACAATTGTCAATGTAACCTTAGCAGTGAACACCATCTCTGATTAGTGTGGCCCAGTGAAAACCTTTGTGAGGTTTAGAACTGAAACGAAAGAAATAAAATATCTCCGAAAGAAATAAAATATCTCCCTGAATAATCCTTAAAGTGAAGGGCCTGTCAGCATGTAAAAACAAATAATGGTAATACAGGAAATATTTGTTACTTTTCTTGAAAACTGTTGCCTAGGTCCCTCAGCCCAAGTACACAAAGAACAAAGACCAAAGCAAACTTTATTTTTCCATGGTCGAGGAAATGAGATTGGTACCAGAGAACTGGAGCAAGGAAGAGAAGTTACACTAGGAAATAAAAAGTCCTAATAGAAAAGTATTATGGTGGCTGTTCTTCCAAATAATTAACATTTTTTAAAATTACATTTATTTAGAAATGGTCATCAAGGAGAAAAGGGGAAATATATTTATCTAGTGGTTTTGGTCAAGGATGCTTTCACAATGACTATTTTTTGGACAATTTTGGGAGACTCGGTTTTAGTACTACAAGGTTCCAAAAGTCACCTAAAGGCACACTGACAAAGATGCCATGAGCGAAATAAGAGAAAGAGAAAGCAAATCTCACATTAAATGTAACAAGTCGCCTCCCAAGAAGTCTATTCAAAACCTGTATGAAGCTGGTTACAAAATCAGGGGCTGGAAAAATCAGGAATGCTGGAAAGACTTAAGGTCGTAAAGAAATGTGCAGTCCACCAGGGTTTCCTCACCACTGATGGTAGCCTTTCTAATCTCAAATCAAATGGAGTTTGCTAATTAGTTGCCCTTTCAAAATTGAATGTCAGCCTGATGGTAGGTAATGAAAAATGAAAATACTCCCTTTACTCCCAATCTTTTTCTCAAGCTCAACCAGTTGGACTTTTAAAAATGATATCTCAAAGTAAGTGTCATCACATCAATGCAAGATATCAATCTTCCCTATGACTTTCATGTTTTTCATTTTAATCCACTTCCTTTTAAGGAATGTCAAAGTATTTTCTGAGTAGAGCAACGGATCTGACAAAAAATGTCTTATAGCAACACAGACAAAAAAATTAGTTACAATCCTACCAGTAAGTAATGAATGTCACATGCCTTTGTTATGTTCATTGTTGGGATTTTGTTGTTGTTGTTATTTGTTTGTGTTGGTTTTGGTTTTGCTTCCTTTCTTGTAGTATGTAAGGAATGCAGCTAACTATGAGCCATACCTCTAAATTTATCAGGTTGGATACTCAGACAGGATATTGCCATGAGTTCAAGATCAGCCTCGTCCACAGAATAAATTCCAGGCTAGCCTGAACTATACAGCGATTTTATCTTAAAACTGTTATTTCTTTAAAAATGAAATTAAAAAGACTACAAACATAATCAAAATGAACTTGGGCCTCAGAAATAATTTGTGGAGGTGTGCACGCATGTGCATGTATGCAAGCACACACATGCGCGCGCACACACACACACACACACACACCAAAAACAAAACCAAAACAAAATAACAACAAGAAAAAAACAGGTGACCGTACAAAGACCCAAGGTCAACAGTTATTCTTAATGACAATCTACATGGAAAAGGTAATAGAATTTGCAGTGAGCACCTATTCAAAGCACCAAAGAAAGAAGTAGTTGAAGAATTAAACTTCTTTTAAAATCTTGACCAAATTTCTAGAAGAGAGACAATGTGATATAACTTAGGTTGAACACAGAACAGAAATTGTGTTAAACATCAAGAAAAATAAGAGCTAAATCCCTCAATGACACAATCCAATAATAACATCAGAGTACAAGATACTAAGTAAGGAGGCATAGGGATGACGTGAATACATTTCATACATATATAAAATTTTCACAGAGTAAATTTCATAAAGAAAATAGTGTAGGGTAGATGTTTTAGTTGATCGCTAGCAAACTCAGTTCTAGAAATTGGCTTATACTAGCAATAAATACCTAGGGAAAAAATAGCTTATGGGTCCTTCTTTTGGTCCATAAGCTAAAGAAACCCCATCCTTTCTAGAACCAAATGTTATTCCCCAAACCATTTTTTCATGAAGAAGAAGAAGAGGAGCTGCTAAAAGCTGGATGCAATCAACAAATCAACACACACACACACACACACACACACACACACACAACTATATTGGGTGATTATATTATAGAGGAAGAGTGTGAGATCTTATTTGACAATTCATAGTTCTTCTACAACAAACACAATGAGCAGAAGGAGAATTCATCAGGCAGACATACTCAGTTTTAGAAAATTACTCTTCTGTATGTTCTCTATGACTGTATGGACTAGAAAAAATAACGATAAAAAATAACAATAAAAAGTTTAGTATCTGGACTTGTAACAAACACCAAAAGGTTCTATCTTGATGATAAAGTTGGAGAGGAGATGGAAAAAATCTAACTTAATCAAATTGCATTTAAGAGCTTAAAAATGTCCTTATAGGAGAAAATGCAGTTGACTTGGAAGAGGAGGCAAGAAGAGCTACACATATGCATGTCTTTAATCTCTTCAATAATCCATGTTTCCAGGATTTGCTCCCAAGAGTGGTGTTTGGGAGAAATGGTAAAGCTGGAGAATGAGGACATGGGGAAGTTCTTTAAATATTGTAATGTCTTTTCAACAAAGGTTTGGTCATCCCTATTTCCTCATCCCTCCACTCCTGTTTTTGGCATGAGTTTGTTCCCAGTTTGTTCCATCATCGCTAACCCTACACCCTCTGCCTTTGCTATTTGTTATCTGCCTCACTCAAGGCAACTTCTCTGACCATTATTTGACTTAAAGCTTCAACACTGCTAACTAAAATAAATATTTTCTATTTGCAAGTTAATTACTTTAGGTATTTCATTACGGTGACAGAAAGCTGGGTTGCACAGTGTCTTTGAGGAAAAAAACTTCATTTACCAATTATCCTTTCTGCCATTTGATAATTTAAGTGTGCAACTGAAGCATTTGAATTTTATTTCTTGATATAAGGTATAATTGTTCTCTGTCCTGCCTGAATTACAACACTTTGTCTCTCCCCTAAAAATTTTGACGGTCTAAAATTGTATTTATGTTAGCTTAAAATTTTCTCAACAAACAGGAACTCTCCAACAACATTACCTACATTAAAATATTTCATTGTAAGCATCCTTCATACTAGCTGATTTGATGCTTTGAGAATGTATCTTTTGTTCTCAGAAATTTGGGCTTCAGTCTTTTATGAACCACAATAAATTATACATACAACATATTTCATACCCTTATAGCAGGAGAGTAAACCTGTCATCATACAATTGAAAATAAGTCCCTGATTGATATAGTCTTTGCAGAGTAGAGCCTGTGAAGTGGCTGGCTCTCTTGGGATTTAAAAATTCTCACATCTCAGCAGTGATTATTCACCTGTCCATGCACCACTTTATTTGACATTATTATTTTTCTGTTTGATTTAATTCAGCTAACCTGTATTAAGTACACCCTGTGCATCTGCCATTGCATTTTGTTGGAGATGTGAGACTGATCCTGTCCTTTTGGAATTCACAGTGGAGTGAAGGAATCAAAGGGGTGTAGATATCTTCATTCTAAGTTAGAATCAAAAGATATCTCACAGAAGTGTAAATCAAACTTACCCTAAGATGAGGAAGAGGAGGTTCTATTGCAGAAATCTAATAAAAACGACACCGAACTGGGTATGGTGGATTGTGTAAGAGTTTCTTCATTGGACAGGCAGAAACCATTGCCCAAAGTTTTTAGGGTTCAGATTTTTCTAAGACAAGAGAGTAAAGGCGAAAATATATTGAGGAGTTAATAACACTTGCTGTGTTTGGAGGACTGACAAAAATATTCACATAATTAATTTTTAAAAATAAGTATGAAAAGGAAGGAAATAAACCTAACTGTGAAGGGTGGCAAAGTTCACACCGAGTTTGGAATGTTTTGCATGAGATAGCAGAAGACATTGTAACATCTCAAAGCTAAGCATACCAAGCATGAAGCAAAAGTTAGATGTGTTCTTCGTACAGCCTACTAAGCCTCTTTGCATATCCTTAACTTTTTTTAAATTGCAGGAGTGTCCCTGGGTTTAATTATTTGAAAGAGAAAAGCTTTACAGGGTCAGGAGTAGACTTCATATCAGACATTCCTGTCCATTATCCTCATCTTTGACTTTAGGAAATGTAATTGGCCCTGTCTGGTCGCATTAGAGAACTAAAGCTTTCCATTTCACATTATAACTACCTGTGTAAGAAAAAGTAAATGGAGAAGATTCCAGTATTTGATTGCTCCCAAACTCTAGTTCTTGGAAGAAGAGAGCTAACATAGGCAGATCTCCCTTTTGAAGGGCAAAGAGATGGAAAATAAAGACGCAGTCAGTAGACAAATCTGTGATATCTGCCAAATGATGCTCCAAATGTTGTGTCAGCACCAGGCTCGTCCTGGTGACAAGCAGAATGACTCCATTTAGTGGCAGAAGAATCTTGAAAATATGCAATTTTTGATGGCTAACTCCAGTTTCTGTTCTCTGAAAAAACTCTCTTACCTTTTCAAACTTCTTAGAATTCTCTTTGGGTTTTGTAGCCACAAATAATAAGAATACAGGGAAACAAAAGAAAACATCCATAGAAGCAAAAAGAAGAGTAAACATAAAGGGTGATTTCTAACAGCTATCTTCTGGAAGAGGTACAGGCTTAGATGTTATTGTGCACATGTCAGTAGATTCACACTCAGTGTAGCCACAAGAATCAGTATACACTACCAATCAAAGTGCACAAGTACTACAAGCTCATAAATGATGCCAAGAGATGCTTAGTGTGGTTTTCACACTGGGAACCAGATATTATAACAGGATTCAAAAGTGAGAATAGGGGAATGAACATTTATCAACTAGCATTAGGGGTTATTTTTAGTCTTCGATGTTAGGTGTGTTAAAATCAACACCCCTCCCCCCAGGAGTAACAGAAAGGGTCTAACATTTGGCTTCTACCTCACACCTCTGCATACAGAGATACATGTTTGGTGAATTGTTTTTGGTAGGAGGTAAGGGGTCTGTTAGAGGACAGTAAGCACTGATTTGTTCTCTCCTCCTCTATCTTCTACCTGAACCCTTCAAACCTAAAGTCAGGATTAGTTATGGCGATCTCACACTCTCCTTCTTGTGGGACCAAAACTAAACTGGGGAATATCAAAATCATAGTAAAGAAAGGGATTTGGAATTTTCTTTGTTCCAAAGCATTACATACACAATATTTTTCTAGTCAACATTGTATATAATGCAGATATTTCAGTTTTTTTCTTTTCTATACTCCCCATCTACCCTTTCATTTAATAAAGAAGTGGAGAATGCATAAGGGTGTCATGGAAGAAATAGAATTTCATGGAGTAAAATAATCAATCCATAAGACTAAAAGAAATCAACTTCTTATACACACACCCCAAAAAATCCTCCATAAATATAAACATGATTGACAAGCCAAAACATCCTAGAGATTCAAAGGCAAATTAAAGAATCTGCACACTAGAGCAAAGCCAATAAGAATCCAGGCTAAAAATATGTCATACCTGTAATGATAAGATAGGAAAATAGGAAGGAGGACTCTACTGGCATCAGTTACCATGGTACCCAGCAAGTTTTTTTTTTTTTTTGAGAAAAGACCAGCATCTCTTGTCATTCTGAGGAGTCCTGTTGAAGATGAAACACCTACTCTCACGTCCTTTAAGAAGTACCCTTTTTGCAGCCACTGCTACAAAGGAATTTCCACTTTTCTCAACAGAAAAACTGTTTGACCGTAGAACCAAAGCTGCTCTGAGAGTAACTGCTCTAAGGACCAGGCTCTGCAGATAACCTCAGCATTCCTACATCTTAGTAACTGCAACCATTACCATGGTGACCTAGTATACACGCTGTCCAGAAGTCAACCTCTTATTTTGAATGTCCATCCTCCTAGCAACACCTCAGTCACCGTATAAATCTGTTCCCACACTTGAGTTGCTGTTACTATGAACAGGACTGAGCTTTAGAGTACTGCCTCCAGGATCCTGCACCAGCCCCTCCAATATCCCAAACACTGAAGCCACAATTCAATAGCCCATACTCTGGAAATTATCTTGGTGACTCTGCCCTGTCCCTGGAGTTACTTTAAATGTGTAAATGTCCATCCATTAATTCCTGACATCTATGCTTCACAAACAGCTACCAAGATGACATGGGTGTGCCCACTCCCCACCTCCCAGGTACATCATTTCCTCAGATCTCAGAAACTTCAGGACATATACTTTTGTTAAGACCTGTGGCTGTGTACCACGAAGATGGAGAATTGTAAGTCAAATAACCATGATGAGAAAACAGATAAAATTCCCAGAAAAAAAAACATATGCAGATCAAATTCACCAGTATATTAAAAGAATTTTTTTCCTGGCAAGCAGGAATAAGTCACAAAATGCAAGTTTATAAATATGCTATATCACATTAATAGAATAACAGACAAACCTTTTGATAATCTCAATATGAAATGAAAAATAACTGGAGAGATTTCAACATTCTCTCATGATTAAAATGCTGAACAAATGAAGTACAGAAGGCATAACCTCAAAACAATTAGCTCTGTGCATGATAAATCCACAGCTTGCATCATATGACACTGATAAAAGCTGAAAGCATTTCCTACTGAGGTTGTATGTAAAGGTGGGGGCTGGGAGAACAAAGGTAGGGAATGCAGCCTTGTACTCCGGGATAGAGTACACACGCACTGCAAGCTGAAAGTCAGAAACTGAAGCAATATTCATTAAGACAGAATGACCTACAAGGTTAACTCTTGGTTTCTTAAATGATATCTCCAGCAAACTCTGCTTACTTAAGGACAGGACAAGTGTAAATGCATTCACAATCCTTTCTCATCTCTAAATACAAACATGGCACCTCATTAGACCTCTGTACATTTTCATTTTTAAGAATTTTTTAAAGAGAAATGCCTCCATGATTTCTGCAATTACTTCATGCTCCATATTCACACATGCAGATTTGGGGCGAGAACCCATAAATAAGAGAGAATATGTGACATTTTCTTTATGGAACCAGGTTACCTCACTCAGTGTAATGTTTTTCAGTCCCATTCATTTACCTGCAAATCTTATGATTTCATTTTTCTTAGGATAGAATTCAATTGTGTGTATGTACCAGATTTTCATTACCCATTCATCAGCTGAAGGACATTTAGGTTGCTTCCATTTCCTAGCTATTGTGACTAGCATGGCAATGGACATGGCTGAACGGGTATTTCTGGAGCTTCTGGGGTAGTGTGTCAATCCCTTTAAATATACGACAAGGAGTACTACATCTGAGGTGTATGAAAGACCAACTCTTACATTTTTGAGAATTCCTTGTACTGATTTCCGTGGTGGCTACACCAGTTTGTAATCAACCAACAGTAAATGAGGGTTCTTCTTTTCCCACAACCTCACAGCATTTCTTATTGGTTGATGTTTGAACTTGTCCACAATGACAGGGGCAAGAACAAAAAATTTAAAGTAGTTATAATTCACATTTCCCTGTTTCCTAAGAATGCTGAACAATTTGTAAGACATTTCAAAGCCATTTTGTTACTTCCTTTGATAATAGTATGTTCAAATTTATAACTAATGTTTTTAATTGAGTCATTTATTTCCCTGATCCTTTGAATTTTAATTTTGGGGGAAATTCTTTACGTATTCTGGGTTTTAATCTTCTTTTGTCTATGTAACTGGCAAAGATTCTCTTCTGCTCTGTGGGCTTATGTTTTACTCAGTTGATTGTTTCTTTAATGGTACAGAGGCCTTATGGTCTTATGCGGGCTTGTTGATTTGCTCTAAATGCCTAATTGAACAAAGTCTTTTAGAAATGTCTTCCCTACCTTTCCCCCTGTATATAGAGACTACTAAAGAGATCCACAACCAATCAAGGTACAGAAAATAAGTGACTGTTAGAAGGCCATCTCCCACTGATAGATCTATAGCACACCTGATGTACTGAAAGCTCAGAAAACAGGAGACTAAGAGGGTGAAAAGCTGTAGGGTCCAGAGGACTGGAGCATCTGCTGTAAGGATAATGTCTTCTAGACATGTCTTCTAGACATGACAAGGAAACTTCACCCATGAAATCTCAATAGTGTAGCTGCTTAAACAAGATCTGTGTAATGACAATACTAGAGAACACGTCAGTGTGGATAGAGGACATCTTACTAAGTGCTACATCTAGATGAATAGGTAATATTAGGCTACTGAGTGAGTTTGTGCCAGTTTTCTCTAGGGATAAGCTGCTTGGTAGATTATACTATCCCAGCTTATCACCCTAAAGCCATGTACTTATCAGCAGCATAAAATGAACTCAGAAGAATACACACATACACACTTATATGTATATATATATATATATATACACTCTCTATATGTTTATGTTTGAAACAAAATTAACAAAGAAGAGATCATGAATCAGATAACACTGTGTATCCTTATCCTTAGAAAAGGTATGCAATCCCCATCAAGAATATGAAAGAAACAATAATTTATGCAGAAATAATTTGGAGATAATTGCAGATTGAAACAATAGTGAGAATGAAGACTTTGAAAAGTAAAACTGGACAGTGTTGGAGGGATTTACAGAAAAGAAACACTTTTACATTGTTGGTGGGAATACAACTTAGTGGAAGAGTTATGGAATATGATATTAATATATTCATAGCTAATAATAGAACTCTCATATAAACCAGTAGCATCACTGGGAATGTATAAAAACGATGTAAAATGAATAGTGAAAGAGACGTTCAACTTCATTATTTGTTAAAGAATTATTACAAGAGATAGAAAAAGAAGATCCTGCACGTATGAACAGATATTGATATAGATAGATCCAATACATATCCACAGTGAAGTACTTGGGATCCTTAAAATAGAAGAAAATCCTGTTGTTACAACAGCATTGGTCAAACCTGAGATCTCCACAATCTTACCTACATGGGGAGGCTAAAAATGTTTAAGTGGACTAAAAATATGTTGAGTAGTTGAAGTTGAGGCGTGAGAAGATTATGGAACACTTGTCAAGAGACACAAATTGCAATTGGTTAGAAAGAATAAGTTTAATAAAAATGTTTTTCATAATAGTAAACATGTTTAATGTTTTATACTTAAATATTATGAAGAAGATTTTAAGTGTATACATCATAAAAATAAGTGAGATGTTATTAATGTTAATTTAGCTATTCCACAATGTGTGTGTGTGTGTGTGTATCTTATGTCATTTATAATCCCATAAACACTTCCTTAAGCTTGGCTTAAATGCTAAACTTACTAGACTCCTTCCTAGCATTCATTGATAAGGTTTTTACTTTTCAATTAAAGACAAATTAATACAATGTAAAGAACTAAATAAATAGTATTCAAATTGAAATGCATATCTACCTCCCTGATAATAATGTTAATTGTCTTTTGCATATATATATATATATATATATATATATATATATATATATATATATGGCAATGGTAATGTTACAAAGTGACAGGATTATTGGATTAATTTGTTTAAAGTCTACATTCACCAATTTACTCCATGCTAGAATCCATTGGGCACAGTGACTAGTTTAAAACAGTCACCATTTTATTACCTACAAATTCCCTGTTTGATATGTGCATGGCTCACTTCCTTTATTGTATCCTTGGTAGGTTGTATCTGTAGTAATTACAATTGCAATTATCTTAGAAAACAGATAAAACAGTTAATATGCACGCTACTGATTAGACTAACACTGTACTGAATATAATACTGATTCATTTACTTGACAAGAGCAGCAAAGGAATTACTTCAATCACTTACTTCTGTAGTGGAACATGGAGAAATTGAGCTAGTTCCAAACTAGAAGCTCTAACCTTGCTAACATTCATGGTGCAGGAAGGTACTTTGCATGCTTCCAGAACAGAAAAGTAATCATCAATACCATCCATCTGCAAACCTTGAAATCTCTAACAGTCTGTTATAAAATATGCTGGTGCCAGAGTGGCACACATGTTATGGCAGTAACAAACTACTTTACCATTGTATTTAAGGCCCATTCCATGAGATGGAATCATACAAGACATGGTTAAAGTGACCAAGAACCTGAGATTAGATAGGCTGTAAACTCCAGTGGAAAATTTATTACTGTTATTTTGCTGGAGGAACACAGCAGTAAAAATATCTCTTAATGACATATTGTTATACTCCTAAATCAGAGCGGTGACCAATCACTATCAGAGAAGTTTCTTCTAGTAGATGATAATTAACCCAAACATGCACAACTGGACATTGTGTGGAGAAGAAGAGACTTCGGAACACATATTCCTAAATGAAATTTGTTTATCGAAACCCTCCACTACAGATTTCTTAATATACATGGAAATGAAAGTAGAAAGACTCTAATAGCCAGGGATGGTAGAAGGTTCCAATAAAAAAGGAGATCCAACAGGACTGATGCATATATTAGCTCACAAACACTGTGACAGTATTCACAAGACATGTACAGATTAGATCAGACAAAAATCCTAGCAGGGTAAAGGGAAATAGACACAAAGTCCCACCCTTAACCAAGATGCTAGTTGGAATTTGATACCTGCTAGAAAGGAAGAATAAGTTTTGTTTTTTACTCTAATGAGGTGTCACTGAGTAGACCATTCACACTCCAGTACAGACTCCAGGCTCAAGAGCTTGTAGTGTGAGAGTCACCGTTACATTCTAATTTTTAATTACCATACTTTAGAGATCCATGGAACAAAAATGCCTCTGATCTACAATGGATGTGTTTGAGGATATGAGGGTGGGAGTTTCACAGGCAAGAATTTTCTTCATGATATCCACTTGCCCAATTGGATGTAGGGTAGAGGTATATAAGTATGTATGCTTGACCCAATTGGACCTGATGAGAAATACTTAAGCCACTGCAAAGCATGACTTGGGACAATTTCCCTGGAAACCAACTATGGATCTGGCCAGGACCTAATCAAGGCATGCTTCAAATTTGGTTTTCAGTTGTGGTAGCAGACTTATTCTCTACTGGTGGGATTAACAGTAGTTGTAAGAGCAGCGAGGCAGAAGTATCTGGGAGGAGTGGAGAGAGGGGAAAGCATATGACTAAAATATATTATATAAAAAAAAACTAATAACAAGAAACCATTGTGTCTTAGAATCTGAGTAAAGGGAAATTAATGGAACTATGTTGAAAATGATAAAGGACTAGAATATTTAGCCAATACAAAATCTACTCATAAACTGTTAAAAGAATATGATTTTGGGCAGAGGACTGTATGTGAAGATGGCAGGTGCAGTTATAGTTCTATTTAGAGCCCTAATAGACTCAACAGATGCTTTCTACTCATTGTTTTGCTACTGCCTCTCTACTAAGAGAAGAGAATACCTTTATTATGATTACAAGCTGGCTGAGGGGAGTGAAGACATGTGGAGTGGAACTAAAGCTAAAGCAACTTAGAACTCAGTAAAGTGGAGCTGAGCTCAGCCAAATTAGACAACATTCAGAGGATGCCAAGACGTGAGATTCAGAGACAGATGGCCTTCATTGTATAAACTGATGTAATGTGGTTATTTGTCATATAGAATTAAATAGCTTATTCACAAACCCCAAAAGTTCACTTAAATATTGTACTTTCCTTTACAGAATTTTATCACAACACAATCAATCATTGCACTCAATACATTTAGCATCATCAGGTAACTCTATCCATACTAGAAAATTGACTGAGCATAGGATTGTCTTTTAAGTCACACACTTTGGATAAACTCCAGAATTTTCTCACTCTTAGGTTCATTAACCACAAGTTGAAACTGAATATTTGGAGATACACCAACAGTTCATCTGACTATCTTAAAACATGCATGGTTCAGAAGAGAACGTTGTCTTAGCAAATGACTCTTAATTTTTCATGCCATAGTCAGACTTTCTGAGGCCACAAGCTTTCCAGAAATAGTTTTGTTAAGAAAAAATAAGCACCATGATTTTCAGAGTGGCTAAAGAATTACCATAGTTGTAGCATAATTAATGTGCCCAACTTTTTGTCTATCTTCTGGAGAACCAGGTTACCTACCAAGAAAAATTCAAGATTCTTTGCCTCATAAGACTGAAAGAATTACACAAGAAGTATATATATAATGGAACGTCCAGATTCTCACCCAGATCCTACCTCTAGAGCCCACAGATAACAGTGTAACACCAATATGTCTTTTGCAGAATAACATTTTCAGCAAACACATGGGGAACTATATGAAAGCACCTTAGTTAGAAATGTGTATCTATCACTTTTTCTGGTGAAATCAGTGACTGTGTTTAAAAGATCAAGCAACTTCAGTTTTTGTGTTAAAGTTTACTACATCTACCTTTAGATAAATCATTTCATCTCTATAGTCTCGGTTTCCTCATTCATTAACTTACCGTATAATAGTCTCTGCTTCATAATCAGACAGTAGGGATTTCAGTTAAAAAATGTGAGGAAGGGAACACATTGAAACCACTGGTCAAAATGTTGTTTAACTTATTTTATAATTTTATTTTCTAACAAAAAAGCTGTCCCCTCGAGAGACATTTCATGTTTAACTGACAGTTTTGGGGGACATAGAACATTCCTACACAATAGACTAGATGAGATACAATCCTATCAAGTCGCATGCAGTTCATTACATGATAACTTCATTCCCTCTTTCATCCTAACACAATAGTGTCCACTCATGAAGAGAGGACAGCCATGGACTGAGAACAAGCAGAGTATCAACCCGGGTGTAATGCACGTATATAAAATGACTCATTAATTCTCACAGAATATCTTAAAACTAACAAATGGCTGGACTGGGATCTCTTCACAGTTCTGCTTTCAAAGCTTGCTGTTATTTCAAAATTCTCTCTTTCCAAAAGGTTTTGTTGACTTTGTCCTTTTATTTTCTCCCAGCCTTCTGCTTCCCTATTATACTCCTGAGCGAGTAGAATTGGACTGAAAATTGAAGAATATTCTACACAATAATTGGTAGAACTTCTCAGAGGAAAAGGATGAAAAAAATTACTTAACTATTCTTGTAGGAACAGTAGATATAATTCATAAGACAATAAATCTTACCTACTGAAATGATGTAAGTTTAACTTGGAAAGAAATAACCATGCAAATGTCTGCAAAGTGACAGTCTTGAACAGCACCTGGGAGTTCAATTCCAGACACACTGGCATCAACCTTGGAATGTATTAGGTGTGCATCTCTATTTTAAGAAATCCAAAAGTGATTCATTAGCATTACAGTTGCAAGGCTGCTGAACTAGACATCTCTCCTTTGCTAAGCTGGAGCAAACAGTCCTAAAATGAATGTACAATGGGACAAGATTGAAGCAATGAAGTTGAAACCTGGATTGTCAAGATTCCAAACTGGAGTGGTTCTATTGGACATGTGAACTCAGATGTGATGTATTGGTGACTTCTAATATCACCCTCTGAATGGATAAGGCCAATGTAACAACATCAGAAGTGTGGGACTGGTTCTCACTTCAAAATCTTACTGATTCTAGTGAATCAGAGGAGGCAACAGAAGATGAAGATGGCTGTGCTTATCTCCTGTTGACTTGACAGATTGTCTTGCACATTGTTGCTATTTAGGAATAAGGAATCTTCTGGAAGGGAACCAATATAGAACGGCCAAAGAATTAGTGTGGTGTATTTATACAGCTACAAACTATGTCAATTTATCGTTGTGTTCTAACTGCTGTGTGTGATTACTTTCAGAAATCATATTCATGTGTGGGGCGATGGAAAATCAAAAAAAAGGAAAGAATAACTGGGTCAAATGTATGCCATGATGCCTACAGACTCTGAAAATCTAGGTTAAGCAGCATTTTAATCTAATCCCAAAGAATCTAATTTACCTCAAACTTATAAACTACAAATTATTAAGGAGTTTCCTTGTTTTATAACTTAAGACAATTTTTGTGACTGAGTTTCATGTACACATGTTACACGTACATGCACACCATTACAATGCATTAATGGCAGTCAGAGGACAGAAAACTTTTCTGAGCCAGTCTTAATTTCCTTCCATATAATCAAAATGTATACAATAGTTAAGTAAAAGCTTATGAAAACATTAAATCTCAAATAAAAGAAAAGTAAGGAATAATGGGTTAAAAATAAATGAATCTAGTTACAGGAAATCAACAGGGAAAAAAAAAATCAATGAAACCAAAATCTAAAATCATGCTCGTTGAAAATACCAGTAAAATAGAAAAATGTCTACACAAGTTAAAAGGTAAATAGGATAGAGAAAGCAAAAACAAGAATGAATGAGAGAGAGCATAAATTAATAATAAAAATTATTGAGAGAGTATCAATACAATTACAAGTAATTAAGTATTATTATAAACAAGCTTATGTCTCAAAATTTGATAACCTAAATTACCTTAGAAAGACACAGTCTATAAAAACACATATAAGAAAATATAGATAATTTATTTTTTAATGAATTACTAATTTGTATTTTCCTAAAACACACAAGACTCAGAAGATTTAACTGGTGAATTCTAATAAATTTTTTAGCATGAATTAACCTAAATTTTCAATATTTACTCTAGTTAAAAAACACAAAGAGACATATTTTATTTATTTTTTTAATTTTATTTATTTATTTAAAATTTCCACCTCCTCCCCACCTCCCATTTCTCTCCCACTTCCCCCACTCCCCTTCCCCCTCCCTCTCCAGTCCTAAGAGCAGTCAGGGTTCCCTGCCCTGTGGTAAGTCCAAGGTCCTCTCTGCTCCATCCAGGTCTAGGAAGGTGAGCATCCAAACGAACCAGGCTCCCACAAAGCCAGTCTTTGCAGTAGTTTCAAAACCCAGTGCCATGGTCCTTGGCTTCACAGTCAGCACTCATTGACAGCTACATTCAGAGAGTCTGGTTTGATCACATGCTCCATCAGTCCTGGTCCAGCTGGTCTTGGTGAGCTCCCATTAGATCAGTCCCGCCATATCAGTGGGTGGATGCACCCCTCGCGGTCCTGACTTCCTTGCTCATATTCTCTCTCCTTCTGCTCCTCATTTGGACCTTGGGAGCTCAGTCCAGTGCTCCAATGTGGTTCTCTGTCTCTATCTCCATCCATCGCCAGATGAAGGTTTTATGGTGATATGCAAGATATTCATTAGTGTGGCTTTGGGACAAGGCCGGTTCAGGCACCCTCTCCTCTTCTGCCCAAGGATCAAGCTGAGGACATCTTCTTGGACCTGGGAATCCCGCTAGAGTCAAGTAAGAGACACATTTTAACTCTGCTTCTAAGAACAGCATATATTAACATCAATACCCAGGATTAAAAAGTATTGCAAGAAAAGAAAACTACAGAGCAATATATCTTATGACTATGATTGCAAATACTCTCAAACAGTGTTAACAAAAGAATTACAAACCATGACCAAGTATGATTTATCTCAAGGCTTGTCTGAAGTAAAACAATTTATAATCATGTCAATGAAAGCAGTAAAACCTGATATGATCATTTATCATAAAAACCCTCAGCCGCACAGGAAGAATAAAATTCTCCTTCAATTTGATAGTGCACAGTGGCAAAGTAACTAGGTAAAATCCCAGTTAGCAGTGAGAAATTGGTTGTGTTCCTGATGATATCAGAAACTAGGCAAAATTAGTCCTAAATAATGTGATAACACAAGAAAAAGATTTAAAGTCTACAGTTAAGGAAATAAGAGAGCCATCATTGTTAGCAGATACACTATTAAGAATCCACATGGAAAACTTCTTGAAACTATTATGTTATTATTATAGCACAGTTTCAGTATTCAAAATCAATATATAAGTCTATTGCTTTCCTATACATAATCAATGAATAATTAGAATTTAATTAGAAGATTACTCTTCGTTTACATTATTTTACACCCAAAAGGTATTTAGGTATGAATTAAGAACATATTTACAAAATCTGCATATAAGAAACTATAAAACTCGTTTGTTTTTTGATTTATTAGTTGAGACAGGGCATGACCCTAGGTCAGGCTGGCCTGATACTCACTATGTGGCTGTATATCCTAAGCTTTCCTGGAACTCACATTCTTCATGTTTCAATTGCCAAATGCTAGGATTATAGATGATCTCCACCTTTTAAGAAATATTATGTAAAAGAAACCAGAAAAGATCCAAATAAGTTATGATATATACCATATTCAAATGGATTACTCAATATTGTCAGTACAATGAGTTTTAGGCTTATTAAAGTGTCAATAACTCTGTTCTATTCATTCATTTATCTCTGATAATAGCCTACGTAGTTCTCTCTCATCTCATATGCACGTCCTTCTTTTGGTTTTCCAAATTAGGTAACTGTAATTGACCTATATTCTATTTTACTATTTTAATATATGTTGAATCTATTAATAAAATTTTTATATATATATTATTGTGCAGATTTAATTTATAGATTTCCTGCTTCTGTGGGCTTCCATTTCTCTCATAAAACTTTGCAAGTCATGGATGTTATAATTTTTCTAAATAATTATTTAAAAGTTACAAATACTCACTAGAACAATTTTGAGTCTAGGCTTCTTTCCTTTAGCTGTACACTAGTTGTTATAGATTGAACACATGGTCTTGCATATGCTGACCAAATGCTCTATCTTTACACTATACCCCTAGTTGTTGCTTTTTCAGGATTTTTAATTACATTTTTTTGGTAGTTGTTGGCAGTTGTCACTATTTTCCTTAACAACGTTGTGATTTTTTTAAAATTCAATATAAGATTTTGTAACAACTCATGCTGTGTAATAGAAAATGAGATACATAGCAATGTTATAGAAATTTTGTTATTCTCAATCACTGAATATAATTGCACCAATTTCATTAGAACCTATCCTTTGTCCTATATCTGTAGCAACTTGTGCAGGAGAGGGTATTGTTCCTTGCAACTCTTAACATCAGGAGATTTCTACATCATTACCATAGAATCAATGATTCTAGTAAGAGAGTAAGAAGTTCTTATTGACAATTAATTTATTTTGTATTATATTTCTTTCAAGTTGGTCCCTTTTAATTTTAAGCTTTTGGGAAAATACTTTGAGTCAAATGTAACATAGAGATCTAAAGCATCAAACAAGGCGCATACTTCTCTCCCCACATTATCAACTGTCACAATGTACTTTTATCCTCAAATATCTGGTTTATAATGTCTCTGGAACTGCATTTCTGAATCCTGCACATTATTCTTAAATTTTAATTGGAGACTCATTTTGCTTTATTGGAACCTGTTCCACATGAGACTGGTTAAGTATCATCATGGCCATGGTGATAGGCAATCCCCTGGAGCATGCTTCATGATTTCTAAATCCCATACGTGAATGGCTTGTTCTTTGTGTGGCAAAAGAAATCAATCATGCAGAACAATCTGTGTGGATAATTTAGAAATTACATATGAGGAATAGGATTGCACACACAACCACAATTCAAGGTCTTCTTGTCAATAGCCTAGTCTAATCAATCATAGCTCCTGATTTCCCCTAGTCTATTTATCTCTGGTGCTGAAGAGCTGAAAGCCAAGATTAATGACGGCAACAGATACTGTAGCTTCCAAAATGATGGTGGCATGATATCCTTGGAGAAGTTTTCCAGTGCTACCCAAAGTTGTATAATAGATTGGAGTTAAAGTGGGATCATATCAGTTACTCATGTTTCTAATTTGGGTGTAAATTTTTAAATTATATAAATTATTCAGGCAGATGAGTTTACCTTATTTTTCTATGAGTTAAGTGCTTCATTAATTTATATATGATCCGTTTGTTTTTATGCATTTTTGACACCTCTGTATTGATGGAAACAAATTCAATTGACTTTTCCAGGCCCTTTTTAACCATCTTTCATTGCAAATTTGTTTCATCTTATTTCAAGTTAAAATTTTAGTTGACATTGAAAATTGAGATGGTTCATAACAAATAGAAATCATAATTACTATACTAATATTGCTAATTGTCTCCTCTGACTTGGCAGGGACAAATTCATCAGCATATTCATCATGTGGATAACACCATGGGAAATAAAAGAAAAACACGACTTCCATTTTGGCACCTGTATGTACCCTATATGGAAGAGGCTGATAGGATTTTATAAAGTTTCTCAAATTTTGTGGAATAAAAGTTTGCATTCTTATAGTGTGTAGTATAGGAAAAGCCCTACTAAATGTCCTACTATATTTTTGTTCTCTCCGTCAATGTTTCTTTTTGAAGATGCAGTTATTTAAAACTCAGAATTTAGTTGACTCCTGACATGTGGTACCTTTCCAGGAACTGTGTTTATGTTTATGTTAATTTCTTTGTTGCTTTTACTCAGTTGTGTATGTGTGTGTGTGTGTTCGTGTAGGTGTAATTGCACGTGTGGGTGAGTTCATGTGCATACAAGTAAATATGCATACATGCATATGGAAATCAGTGGACAAACTTTGATCTCATTCCTTCTGGTCTTCTACCATATATTTTGAGATGTAGCCCTAAATGATTGGCAGATGGCTGTTCATTTCTGGATAAATCTAATCTCTTTCTACCCTACCATATGCCACTCTGTCTTGTTTTGATTTGTTTGTTTGTTTGTCATTGCTGTTGTTGTTTTTATGAGGACTCTGGGTGTTGTAATAGTAGCAGCGGGCTGCGTTTCTGCCGCCTGGCTCCTGGCAGCCTGGCTAGCATTACCCCAAAATAACAACACACAAATTGTATTCATTTAAACACTGCTTGGCCCATTAGTTCTGACCTCTTATTGGCTAATTCTCACGTATTGATTCAACCCATTTCTAATAATCTGTATCGCCACTTGACTGTGGCTTACCAGCATGAGTCTAACCAGCGTCTGTCTCAGAGAGAAGAGCCATGGCATCTGCCTGATTCTGCTTTCTTTCTCCCAGCATTCTGTTCAGTCTACTCCACCTATCTAAATTTTGTCCTATCAAAAAGCCAAGTCAGTTTCTTTATTTGACCAATGAAAGCAACACATAGAAAGAAGACGCTCCTACACCATCTGGGTATTTAAAGTCTTCAGACGTACATTGCAGGCTATTTACCAACTGAACCATCTCTCCAGGAACACTTTTGATTTTTATAACTATCTTGGTTCAGAGTTCTAGTAATCCAATAAATAATGTGATATGGGATTCCCCTCTGTATGCTGTGATTACCAATGACTAATAAAGAAACTGCTTTGGACCTATAGCAGGGCAGAACAAAGGTAGGCGGGGAAAACTAAACTGAATGCTGGAAGGAAGAAGGTGGAGACAGACACAGGAACTTTACCCGGTAAGCTAGAGCCACTTGGCAATACACAGATTAATGGAGGTGGGCTAGTTTAGGATATAAGAGTCAGCCAGAAATACACTTAAGCTATTGACCAAACAGTTTTGCAAATAATATGGTTTCTGAGTGAATATTTTGGGACTGAGCAGCTGGGAACAAACAAGTGGCCTCCTACAACAATAATAGATCGCATATATATCAAAGCCAAGAAGACACAAGCTGTTGGTTCTCAGATCTAGCTGCTGCCACAGAAGATCTCACCAGATTCCAAGGATCTACTGCACTCAATAAGTCTAGTTTACTCAAAAATGACACAAACTCAAAAATCAATATGTAGAACTAGAACAATGATTTTCTAATTTTACAGGCACCATTTAACAATCGGAAAGAATAAACGGCAATTGTCTCCCTCAAATTGTCTCCCTTTATATTGGTTATGTAGAGCCTCAAGTATCAGAAGTATACTTGCTAATCAGAATCAGATAAAGAGTACTTGAAGCTATAATATTGGCTGTATAACTAATGCAGTAGGTTCTAATTACCTGCCAGGTACCCAGATATTAACATCAGTCTCATGCAGTCTCCACTGGCCAGTGTAAATATGCATCAGCAGTGTCTTATTTTAGGCTTGCCTCTATCAGCATTGATGATCTACTCTCCTTGTGATTGATGTAGTCTTTCTCTCTGTATGGTAATGTCTTCAGCCAGTCTCCCCTCGCACATTTTTTCTGGACAAGCATCTTCACAAGGCAGTCAATTTTGAAGATCTCCACTGTGAACCATTGCAATAACATAAGCTGTTATTTATTGTAGTAATAAACGAAACACTGCACCAAGCATTTTCCTTTTTAAAAATTTAATTTTCTCAACAACCCTTGAGATAGGTGCTTTGTGTTAATCCTTGTTTCACAAATCATAAAACAGGTCCTGACGAATTTATATATCCTTCTCAGCAACAGAGTACTAGAGGAAAAGTCAGACAAACAACCCGGCTCTGCCTCTGAGCTGGATATATTAACCTTTTTAAAATTATGACTTTATTTCATTGCTTAACTCTCAGAGGTCCAGTGTGTTCCTATTTGCATATGCCTGAGGAGTCGTTGTCACCCTGTACCTCAAAACACAGTTAGCATTAGAAACTTCACAAAGAAGGGCAGTGTATCTAGGAGAGTCAGTGAAAAGCTCAGACTGCAAGCTATGAAGTCACATATCAGAGTCCATTTGAAAACTTTCCTGGCTTGACTTTTATTTCAAAATACTGATTAAAAAAAAATTTATGCCAGTTTACCTGAACCAGAAAAGGAGTCTTTTCATGTTCAGTTGGAAAGAGGTTTGTCTAGTGTAGCACAATTAATTGAAAAAGCAGAAACAAAAAAAATGGGTTAAGCTAAAGGTCAGAAAAGCAAAACAGCCAGCCACTGGCTCTTACCTCTACCTCAGTCCAAAATGACGATCCTACCTCCAGGAATCTCAGAATGAGACTGTGTATGAAAACTGTCTTCTCTCAGCTTATATTCCTCTCTAGTACTGGGATTAAAGGTGTGCACCACTATTACCCAGTTTCTATTGCAAACTGGCATGGCTATTGGGGTTGAAAATATGTGTCGTCACTGCCTGGTCTGTAAGGCTGATCAGTGCCATTCTTTTAATTTCTAAACTTCAGACAGGCTTTATTTATTAAAATACAAATGAAATATCACTACAGTCTAGTGTCTGAGTTGTAAGGGGACAATATTGTTTCAGTCTGGTGACAAATTTGGATATCAATTTCTTAATTTCTATTACAATTTAGATACTGACAATTTAAGTTCTTAAAATTGGGAGCTTAGGAGACATTCTGGCAGTCTCGTGCTTCCTTTGTGAGCACAACAACCCACCCAATTCTGAACCCTAGAACCAATGAAAGTGGAAAAAAATATCCAAGTGTGGTATGCTGCTGTAATCTCAGTGTTGAGGAGGCAGAGGCTGGTAGACCTCCAGGTCACTGGTCAATAACTTATCTGACAGGTAGGCTCTAGGCCAATGAAAGACCTTGTCTCACAAATACACATGTATGGATGGCACCTGAATAAAGGACACTTACTTGATAAGTGTGTGTGTGTGTGTGTGTGTGTGTGTGTGTGTGTATACAGGTGGAGGTCATTAATGTACATACACACACTTACACAAATAAGCAACCTTACAGTCCTTCAGTTGTACGTCATAAGATGATGCTAACTTGAGCTTCATCTGTTTTTATTGGTTTATTGGTAATATTCACATTCAAATTCCACAGTTCTCTCACACAGGATAGATTTCTGTTTACACCTTTCTATATGCAACATACATGGTACACTTCAAATTCCAATTATTGACAAATAAATATCTTTAAATATCTTAATGTGTATAGATGACGTCTCTGGTTGAGCAATATGTACAATCTTACCGGTTTATTTCACAACTTTTTCCTGAGACTTCAAATGCAGGAATAGTTGTTACAACAGTTTTGCTTTTGTAGTTCTAACATAGTACATAAAAAGCTAAGTTGTCAATATTTATTCTAGTCACAACAGCAGCACATACAGCTAATGAAAGTAACAACATCACAACTACATGCACAAGGTATGAGCCATTAAGTTCTAATTATTTATCAGAAGCGGTCCCTTTCAAGTTTATAACCAACTGATAGACAGTTTCTGAGGGAGTTCAGTCTGCAGCAGAGAGGGGAGGGAGAGACAGGAAGACCCAGAGGAGCAGGGAGTTTGCTATGAGATTGTGTCTCCTAGGAGTGTTAGACGTTGCAATTGCCACAGCAAACATACCAGGGAACTAGAAGCTCACTCAGACTTGCTCCTCCTCCTCAGCACTTTGGGCTTCTTATGCCCTTAAAGCAACAGGCTGAGAAAGGAGTAACAATGTTAGGAGAGGTGATTGATCAAGATTACCATGGGGAAATTGGATTGTTTCTCCACAATGGAAGTAAGAATGCTTGTGTCTGGAGTGTAGGAGATCTTTTAGGGTATCTCTTGGTGCAACTATGTTGTGTTTAAAGTCAGTGACAAACTGCAACAGCCTAATCCAAGCAGGATGACAAAGGGTTTAGACCCATCAGAAGCGAGGGGATGGGTCATTCCTCCAGTAGTTATATATAAGAGATAAGGCCACTTAGAAAAGAGGAGGATAATCGACATGAATGTTTCTGTTGTATTTTTTATGAATATATTTGTCGAGATATTTGTGTTGTCTTTCCTCAATTTTTTTATTTTGTGACATAAAAATCAATTAAAAGACTATCAATGATTAACATACTTAAGTTTGAGATGACAAAAAACGTCCCTCAAGGAACATTGTCACCTATTCAAAATTTATAGTGCATTTGGGGTTATATGATAGTTATATCATGCTAGATATTATTATGACCTGGTTTTTATTTTCATTTGGAAACTGATCATAACATACAGAGATATGATTGTGTGTCAAGTTGACAAAGGATGGGATTATGATGGCTATTCTTGGTTATAAACTTGACTACATCTGGAATTAACTAAAACCTTCAAATGGAGGATACACCTATGAGGGGTTTTGCTTAATTTGAAGTAGGAATATCCACTTCTAATCAGAAACTTTGAGATAAGAAGACACACCTTTCATCCAAATATTTGGAGCTGGGAAAAGGCAAGGTTTTAATCTGAATATTGTGTTGAGAAGACACTTCTTTAATCCAAATCTTTTGAACTGGGAAACCTACCTCTAATCTGGGCCCTCCTGCTGGAAGCCTATGTAAAGACCAGGAAGAAGGAAGACTTTCCTCTTTGTCTGCTTGCTCTTGCCTTGCTAGCAAACCCATTCCTTCACTAGTCTTAGAGACTACTTCTTTGGGATTCTAGAGTATATTGAAGACAAGCTGAGATATCCAGCATTGTGGGCTGAGCAAAGCAACTACTAGATTTTTGGTACTCCCCTTCATAGTCAACCATGTTTGTATTAGCTAAACGGAGGCATATAAGTCATATTCATAAATCCTCCTTATATATTTTCATTAGTTGTTGTGATTGTATGCATGCCTAAATAAGTATATACAACCTCCTCAGTATACAATGTTATCTGTATATATGTTTTCAGTATTGATTATATTTATTGATATTTCTCTGAATTCATCGTATGAATTCTGTTACTATAGAGAGCCCTGACTAATACACTTGCCATCATGACTTCCATACAAGAGTTGAACAAGGATGAGATCAATAGATGTGATAGCATAGAAGGGGGGAAAACTCAGGAGGCCTCAACCTTAAACAAAGAACTATAGACAACTAAGGAATACCAATTACCTAACCAATTCTAAGTAGACTACACACACACACACACACACACACACACACACACACACATATATATATATATATATATATAGTTTTCAGGATATACATACATATCCATATTTATACCATTATACAAACTGAGCATTTTGTACTTACTTATGTAAATATACAAACAAAAACAACAATTAAAGAATCCAAGGATTTATAGAAAAGCAAGGAAGTGTATTTGGAAGAATTTGGAGACAGGAACAAAAAAATGAAGAAATAATGTAATAATATTTCAATCTCATAAGATAAAATAAATAATTTAAAAATACTATAAGAATGGGTGAATTGGGATAAAAAATGTAGAAACTTGGGTTTTGTAGCACGAATTTTAAGGGGTATTAATAATAGAAACCCAGATTCTGATTAATGCTGAAATCAGAGAAGCAGAGAGGCTATCCACCAGAATGTTCTTTCACCTGTATGAATGCTCAGACTGATGAGGTGAACCTGTCCTCAGACTGCATCCACAGACTCCATCTGTCTCCACCAACCCTCAGACTGCAACTGTCTCCACCAAAGGTGAAACTGCACTGAGTTCCTGTCTCCTTCCACCTTATATTCCTCGCTCCACCTGGTCATATCACTCCTGTCTCCACTTCCCTGGAGATGGAATTAAAGGTATGTGATTTCAAGTGCTGGGATCAGCTTTGTGTGAGCTTTCTTTCTCTTTTGTCTAGATTAGATCTTGTGTAGTCCAGGGTAGCCTTGAACTAACAGAAATCCCTCTGCCTCTATCTCTCAAGTCTTGGGATTAAATGTGTGTGCCACCACTCCCTGGTCTCTAGTGGCTTAGCTCTACACTCTTATCTTCAGGCAAGCTTTATTTGTTAAAACATAAACAAAATATCACTACAGGTTTTCATAAAGAAGGACATCTAGATAGCTAGGTTCCAGTTTGTGGTTTCCTTCCACATTTTAAACAGTTGAGTTCTCAGTGTAATTGTCTTTGCATCGTAGGGAGCAACAAATCCAGACGGTGCTCTGTGTTGAATGTAGGAGCGTGGTGATTACCCAGAGATGAACAATGTCAAGAAGCCATCATGGCCTAGAGGGCCAAAAAGAAAACAGTATTTTACCCAAGTTCCTGAATGTTGCTGCATCTCCAAAACCGCTTCTTATCAGAAGATTAAATCAAACCTGTGTACTCAGTACTGTCTGAGATAGTGTAGGAAGGTGGTTTGCTTTCCTTGTGAGGACAAATGAACCTAACAGAATATATGTTAATAGAGGGATGAAATTAGTTTTAACCCCTGTTCTTTCCTCATATCATCATACTAATTTTAAATATGAAATTTTTATTTTTATTAAATGAACACAGAATCAAACTAATCTCTGAATTAGCATTTCTTTGTGTGTCTCTCAGTGCAGCTCACACACTTCATTATAAAAGTCTCTTTGTGCAATAGATGGTCATTAATGTAGAATAAGTGATGATGGCATGCCCAGCCACAGGTAAGATGTCTACCCTTCCTAAAGTTCAGGAATCATTAGGGAAGAAGGAACTGAAAAGTCTAAGACAAAAAGAGGATGGTCAGGGTGAAGCCGTGTCTTCAGGCCAACAGGACGATTGCATTCTGAACTCACAGTCTCTGTGGTTACCTGAACAAGGTCAAGCCAGTCAAAATTTTATATGCGGTGAGAAGGTATTTGTGATCCCTAGCTGAAGAACTATAAATTTAATTATATATATTAATTAATTTCTCCCATGTTTGTCTGTATGTTACGTGCATGCCTGGTTCTGATGGAAGTCTGAAAAAAAGGAACTGGATTACCTGGAACTGGAATTATAAATAGCTACATCTATAGTCCTTTGGAAAATGGGTTCTAGGACTCAAACCTGGGACTTTGGCAAGGACAAATTTAGCCATCTGTCCAGTTAACTTCAATCAGTGTCTTTAATGGTGTGTCTACTGATAGTTCTCTCATACCCCATTATATGGCAATACATCCAGAAGGACATAAACAATTGATTTGGAGTCAATGGATTGTTGCATTTAGAAAGAAAGAGGGTGTGTGTGTCTTAGTTAGAATTTTTATTCATGATACTGATAAACGACACCATGTCCACAGCAACACTTAGAAAGTATAACATTTAATTGTGGTTCACTTACAGTTCTCAGTCTCAGTCCATTACGATCATGGCAGGGAGCATGGCAGTGTACAGGCAGATGTGGTGCTGGAGCTGAAAGTCCTTACATCTTCACAGTCAGGCATCAGGAAGTTGAGTGACTGTCACACTGAGGGAAGTTTGAGCAAAAAAATCTCAAAGCTTGCTCCCCACAGTGACACACTTCCTCCAACAAGAACACACCTCCTAATAGTGCTTATTCTTTGGGGGGCCATTTTCTTCCCAACCACCACATTCCACTCTGTGGACCCCAAAGACTTATAGCCATATCATAATTTTTAAAAATGCATTCTTTCCAATTTCTAAAGGTCCCATAATCTGTAACAGTCTCAAACTTGTTTCAAAATCCAAAGTCTCTTCTGAGATACAGGGTAATCTCTTAACTGTAATTCTACTTAAAAAATCAAAATCAAAGAGAAGGTTATATGTTTCCAACATATAATGGCACAAGACATGTATTATCATTCCAAAATGTAGGAAAGGGAGCATGGTGAAGAAATACTGGACAAAGCAAGACCAAAAAACAGCTGGGCAAACTCCAAACTCTGCAGCTCTATGTCTGATGACAAAACACTCTTCAGATCTCCAGTTCCATTCAGCTTTGTTGACTGTAACACACTTCTTTCTCTTGGGCTGGTTCCACTTCCTATTAGCAGCGCTAATTGGCAGATAGCCCAATACTCTGGCATTTCTAGCATCCTGGGTTCTCTAAGACAAATCAGGCTTCTACTTCACAGCTTCACACAATGACCTGTCTACTAGGTCTCCATTCAGTGACACCCCTAACACATGCCTAGCCTCAGTGGCCTTATTCCATAACTGTTTCATCTATCTTTAACTCTGAAGTCAGAACCACCTGGCTGAAGCTGCTAAGTTCTTCTGCTTACTGGTGCTATAACAATGTCCCCTAATGCAATCAGATCTTCACCAGATTTCTGTTTTACTTCACTGCCTAAGACTGAGTACCATAGAACTTTCTCTGGAGACCAGGCTGGCTTCAAACTCAGAGATCTGCCAGTCTCTGCCTTTCCAGTGCTGGAATTAAAGGTGTGCACCACCACACCCAGTTCTAAGCATCTCTGTAATTAATTAACTATAATTCTTGCTTGATATTTGTTTCGTTATATGTAATTTTACTATATTAAAGAAAAGCTTTCTTTTTTATTTAAATAGAAAATGGGAAATGATATGGAATTCCCTTTTATATGCTGTGAATATCATTGGTTAATAAAGAAACTGTCTTGGGCCTGTGCAGGAAATAGAGGTAAGTGGTGAAAATTAAGCTGAATGCTGGGAGGAAGAAGAGAGAAGCCATGGAGCCGCCAGAGACAGGCACTGGTTGGAATCTTACCAGTAAGCCACAGCCACATGACCACATGGCAATACACAGACAGATTAATAGAAATGGGTGAATTAATATATAACAGTTAACCAATAAGAAGCTAGAATTCATTGGCCAAGAAGTGATTTAATTAATACAGTTCCTGTGTGATTATTTTAGGGCTAAGCAGCTGGGAATGAAACAAGCGTCCTCCTCCAACAAAGTTTCCTCTTGCTCTCCTTCCCCTCCCCTTCCATTCTCCCTTCTCCTCATATCCCAGTTTTCTCAGTTCTTGTCTATTTTCCCTTTCAGTGGGGAATCCATGCATGTTTTTCTTAGGATTTTCCTTGTTTCCTAGCTTCTCTATGGTCATGGGTTATCTTAACTTTACATCTAATATTCATTTATGGGTGAATATATACTATGTTAGTTTTTCTGTGTTTGGGATCTCTCACTCATGATGGCTTTTTTTCTAATTCCATCCATTTGCCTACAAATTTCAAGATGTCATTGTTTTTTCCACCACTGAGTAGTACTCCATTGTATAAATGTACCATTTAAAAAAACAAACAAACAAAAAAACACTGTTCTTCAGTTGAGAGCCATCTTGGTATTTTCCAGATTCTGGCTATTATGAATATTGCTGCTATAAACACAGTTGAGCTAATGTTTTTGTTATAGGAGTGTGCATCATTTGGGTATATGCCCAAGAGTAGAATTCCTCATCTTGAGGTGAATTGATTTCTAGCTTTTGAAGAAATCAGCATACTGATTTCCATAGTGGTTGTACAAGTTCACACTCTCACCAGAAATGGAGGAGTGTTCCCTTTACTCCCCCATCCTCTCCAGCATGAATGTTTTTGATATTAGCCATTCTGACTGGTATAAGATAGTTTCTCAGAGTTTTTTTCAATTGCGTTTTCCTGATGGCTAAAAATATCAAGCAAATCGTTAAGTGTCTTCCGATCATTTGAGATTCCTCTGTTGAGAATTCTCTGAACTTGATATTTTATTTGGATTGTTGTATTAATCTTAATTTGATGTCTAGTTTCTTGAGTCCTTTAAATATTTTGGGGATTAGTCCTCTGTACAAAACTCAAGCCAAAATATATCAAAGACCTCAACATAAATCCAGCCACACTAAACTTCATAAAAGAGAAAGTGGGAAGTAGCCTTGAACGCATGGACAAAGGACACCACTTCAAATAACTCTTAGCACCTCTGCCTTCCATGTTCCCATTAGTCTGGCCTATTAAGTGGTTAAAGCATTCCACTGCTTTTGTAACCCAAAGATCCAAAGTCCAAATTCTTTCAAGCAAAAACATGGTTAGTCTTATCATAATAATATCCCATCCCCTGAAATCAACTTCTGTCTTAGTGGGTTTTCTTCTGCTTTGAAAAGATGCCATGACCACAGCAACTCTTCGAAGGAAAATATTTATTTGTGGTGTAGCATTTACAGAGGTTCAGTCCATTATCATCATGGCTGGGAGCATGGCAGTGTGCAGGGACATGTGCAGGCAGATGTCATGCCGGAATTGAAAGTCCTTCCATCTTCATAGGTAGGGAACAGGAAGTACAGTGAGTGTCACACTGAGGGAAGGTTGAATAAAAGAGGCCTCAAAGCCTGCCCCCCCCCCACAGTGACTACATACTTCCTTCAACAAGGTCATGCCTCCTAATAGTGTCATTCTCTTTGGGGGCCATTTTTATCCAAACCACAATAGGGGAGCACAGAACAGGGAGGGAGAGAAACAAACAGAGAGAAAGGAGGGTACGATGTTGAGGGTACAGAGAAGGGACAGATCTGGGAGAAGTTAAGGGGAGGATTTGGAGTGAATATAATGAAAATACATTGAATGAAATTCTCAAGGAGTTAAAAAAACTGAAGAACAAAAATATGTTTATATGGGACAAAAAGTTTCAAGGTCTGAGGATTTACTTCTTTGACTCACGGAGTATATAAAAGCACCTTGGTGTCAGAAGTTGGGTTGAACTTAAGATCTATATATTCTGAAGCTGTTTTTTCAGATTTTTCAAACCCTTACATTTTAATTAAAACTATCTTGTCTTCATTTTTATTGCTTTCTGTTTGAATACTGACTTGTATGTGGATTTTTTTTGTGTACAAATCATAAAACTATAACTGCAGGATGAGGATTGAAGTGCTTATAATGGTTTGTGCTCATCTTCAAAGACAGATGTTTGTCATATTGAGCTCACATTTAGGAATTAGCACTTTATGGTCCCTTGTTCTCTGTACCATGAGCAGGTGTGGGTCTTTGTGTTAATTTCCATCAATTGCAAAAGGAATCTTCTCAGTGAATGGTTAAGAGATTCACTATTCTGTGAGGTTATACCACAAATCAGTTTAATCTATGGCTTTTTAGCAGTATGACAGTAGTACCCCCCTCCCTGAAGGCCTGTGACCTGGAGCAAAAGAGAGAGAATGTGGAGACTGTGAGGATTCTGAAAATCACCATCCAATTATAGAAAACAAACCCCTTTGAAAGCCTGTACTCGTATTCATTTGAAGTATTGACTCATAGGTCCCACGTGATGCAAATTTACTTTGTGTATTATAAACTAATTTCTCAAAATTTGTCAACTAATCCAAGAGTTGTGGATGTGTGTGTGTGTGTGATTTATTATACAATTAAATTAGAACATGATCCTTGCTTTAGCCAGAGAAAGAGAAAGATAGATGAAGAAGCCCCATCTTAGCTATAACCTCAAGAAAATGCATATGCCATTGAAGTTACATTAACAAAGAACCATGTCATGGAATAGGATGGCGATATCATAGTATATGAAACTGTGAAAACAGTGAACACATAGAACTTGAGCAAGCCATCCAAACACAGAATGGAGTTGCAGGAGATTTGTTTGTATTGTTGTTCTGAGTTATATCTTAATTCAGAGGTTGGAGTTCTCATTAAACTGTCCAGAATAAACCACAGAGTTTTTTGATGACCCAGATGAAGATAGAGAGACGAAAAGACGAATCAGGAGGGATTTGAAAACATTCGGGGGGAAGTTTTCAATCTGGGAAGGTGGAAAAGAAGGTCAACTGATTATTTTTCCATCACTCTGTGTACTACAAGGTTTATGCTCCAATATATGACCTCTGAATTTTATGCAATAATAAATCAATTAAAAGTAACCACTATAGAGTGGTATTCTAGTGTGAACAATATCTGCATAATCTTGTCCTACTCTATTGTGCTATACTGTAGTGAGGCTGGAAGTACCATGCGTGCAGGTGAAGAATGAAGACATGTTCTAGAGGAGTCAAGAAAAATCAAACCAGAGGTAACTTTCTATCAGCACTAGTTCCAATCAAACCAACAAATACTGTTACAGTTTGAACTCCAAGGCAGCATACGCTGAAGATCTGCAGACTGGAAATGCTGGCCTCAATCGTTAATATGCATAACGACACGTTTACTCAGGGGATAAAAACAGCAATAGCTTCTTGACAGAAGGCTTGCTAAATGTAATCAGGACTAAAATATATCTTCAAACAAAAGATCAGGCCAGTGACAGTTAAACGAGTATCCACCAGTTAACTGACTTCCCATTCCCATCTGAATTAACAAACCTCTTCTTTTGCAAGCATACAAGAAAAGACTTGTATTGTATTGATGGTCCAAAGGAACAAATAAAACTACAGCACAAAAGTATTTTTCTCGTGTGTGTTCTTTGGAGACATTAAGTGACCTCTGCCACTCCTCTTCCCCAGCTCATCTTTACGTTCCCTTTCTCTGCTACTATAAGATGCTCTGAGTTCATCTTATATATTCCCTCTCCCAAGCACAGCATCAGCCCTTTCAATAAAAAGACAATATGGAAAAATGTTAATAACAATAAAAAACCTGAAAAAAATGATTCATATCTAAAACACAAGTACTCACTGTCAGCTCCCAAAGAAACCTAGAAAAAGACTCATTCAGTACCCCTCCCAGGACTTCTCACCTTGTCTCCTACTCTAAACCAGGCCAGGCTGGGCATCCCTTCGCTTCTGGCAGATATTGATTCCTATATAAACCAGTCATATTAGCTATATGCCCCCTTGGTTCTTCTACTCTACTCTGCTCTTTGTTCTTGGCCCTCTGTTCTTGGCTACAGGTCGGTTTTACTCTTGGCCTCTTTGCCTTCGTTGCTTTCTTCTTTCTCTCATCTCCTTCCTCTCTTGCCACCACTTCTTATGACCTGGATGAGTCTGGACCCTTTCAGGTGGCTCTTGCTGTGCTCTTCCTCAAATGAACAACAGAAACCTCTCCTCTACCATACTGTGAAGTGATCATGTCCTCATTTTCATTTATCAGAATACCTATGAAAGAGAAAGAGGATTTCTATAGTTCCAAGGGTATTCTACAGCTGCTTCACAAATTTCAGGCCTTTCTGGATACAGTGCAAAAAACTGTCTATTTCACACACAAACCTAAAGTAAACCAAATTTTTAAAAAAATTATAATGACAGAAGTAATAATTGGGGGCCTTGAGTATCAGCCTCAGCAGCCACTCAGGGCTCATAATAGGACATCTACAGCAAGTGAAAATCAGACTAATGGGGTTTGAGGGTAAAAATGAAATACATTAACTTATATAAATCCTTTCACTGGGACCTGGTGGGAGGATGGAAACCAGTCTGGCCCTCATGTTACAGAATGTCACCCACGTGGATAGCTGCATCCTCAGAAAGCCTGAGAAAGCTTGGGAAAGAATAAAGCATGTCTTCTTGGTAGCAGCTATTTCTTGGGTCTGCTCTGCTTGCTAGAGGCAAGCAAGTGCTCTCATTTAAGAGAGGCTTCCTGACTCAACTTTAGCTGCAAAGCCCTGCAGCCCTTTAAGAGGTCCTGCCACAAAATACTTAAATGGTGTTGATAAAAAGCTGACCACATGTTTTTTGGTTTTAACCATAGCAGGAAAAAAGCTGCACTATTTTAAAATGCAGACTTTCTGGAACGTTCTGCCAGGGCAAACTCTGACCCTTTCAGACAGGGAGTCTGACTAGAAAGCATTTGAGTGTGGTTTCTGAGCATACTGCTGCAGCTGGCTTGCTGGCAGGGACCTTGAAATGCCATAGAGTTGTCACAATAAACATGACAATAAACCTCTGCCATGAGGCTAGAATCACAGAAAGCTAAGGAATTGGCTGGGTCAGTCATCAAAGCCACGGCATTAATCCTACCCATATTGCTTAGTAAATTAAAGACTCATCTAGTCAGAAAAAGAAAGAGATACAGTAAAGTAAGATTCAAAGATGAAGAAAACCTCTAAATTGTTTACTTTGTGTTATTGAAGTTTAAAGTCCTTAAAAAAAAGAAAGAGAGTAGTTGGGTGTGGTGGTACACACCTTTAATTCCAATGCTTGGGAGGCAGAGGCAGCCAGATCTCTGTGAGTTCAAGGTATGGTAGCACATGCCTTTAATCCCAAAGCTTGAGAGGAAGAGGCATACAGACCTCTGTAAATTCATGGTGTAGTGGTAGACACCTTTAATCCCAGAACTGGGGAGGCAAAGACAGATGGGTCTCTGTGAGTTTAAGGATAACCTGTTCTACAGAGAAAGTTCCAGAACAAAGATACACAGATAACCTGTCTCAAAAAGCCAAAAGTTAAAAGTAAAAATAAAAGAAATAGAGGTTAAAATAAAGCTGCATAAAGATGGAAAATATACAGAGAATCTTGATACTGTATGCTATTATGCTCTCTTAGAACTGTTTGCATGCTGAGGAAGGAGCAACAGCTGCTACAACATATTTGCTTATAAATGCTGCTGAATTAATCCAAGATAGATATTTTGAAAATACATTGACTTCAAAATTGAAGTCAAAAGATATGTTACTTTGGAGAAGAGATTTTGCTTTTGTTTCCACAGGAAATGAGAGGCTGTGGATTCATTCTGAGTTAAGAAAAATCAGGTTTGATCAAGGAAGACCACCTGAGAAATCTCTGGTAGGAACAGATGGCCTGATATCAGAGTTCTACATCCAAAACAGATTCAATACTGCTGCCTGAGGTGATCAAGACTCACTGGATACTCCAGTCAGAACTTCATGATAATTGTAAATTTTCTTTAGGTCCCCATATGATTATCAGTGCTCCCAACCAGCCAGAGGTAGCCTGGAATACTACACCGACATTTCCAAAAAAAATGGACTATGGATATTTTCCTTTGTTTAAGAAAAAAAGAGAAGGAAGTGGTACAGGAGAACTGTTTGTATTCTGTCAATCATGTCTTTAATAAATGGTGATTGGCCAGGCAGGAAGTATAGGTGGGTCAACCAGACAGGAAGTAGAAATGGGGCAATGAGAACAGGAGAATTCTAGGGAGGAGGAAGCCCATTCCTCAGCAGTTCTTCCCAGACCATCAAAGAAGCAAGATGTGACTTGCTTGGCTGAGAAAGGTACCAAGCCGTGTGACTAACATAGATAAGAACAATAGGTTAATATAAGTTATAAGAGCTAATTAGAAGCATGAGCTAATGGGCCAATCAGTTTATAATCTTATGGAGACCTCTGTGTGATTGTCTTTGGGGCTTGCCTGCTGTGGAGTACGGGGCAGGATAGAAACCCCAACAAGCAGCCCCTCGTGTTATATTTCATCATGTCCAATTTATTCTTTCTATGGCCTCTCTAATGTCCATGCTGTTCCTCATTCTTTGTTGTTCCTGTTGTTTTTGCTGTGCTTGCTGCTGTTCTTTGCTGTTCCCCTCCCACAAGGTTTCCAGTCTATATAACCCACGTCCTTCATCCCAATCTATGTTGTGATAACTGGCTTTGAGAAGCCCAGACCTATTTGTCAATAAGGACAGTCTTGTTGTCTTCCTCTCTTTTTGAAATTCTTACATTGTCTATTAGCAAAAGAAATTGTGAGGAATTGATTTTAGGTAGATTTAACTATTAGAACAAAAAGTGAATGTTATCACTCTAAGGACCCATGGAAGGTAATGTAGTTGCCTCTACAAGAGGAAGCTACACTGTTGAGGTACTTTAGGAATAAATCCCATTTTGAAGGGGAGAAGAGTCATGGATTCACAAGGTTTTTACAGAATTGACAGCAGCTATCCAAAAGACAAGTGTTCCAAACTCTACAATCAAGTCCTGATGTGGGATTCCTCTCTGTATGCTGTGAATACCATGGGTTAATAAAGAAACTGGCTTGGTCTGATAGGGTAGAACAAGACTAGGTGGGGACAACTAAACTAAATGCTGGGGAAAGGAAGGCAGAATCAGAGAAGAAGTCATGAAACCACGGCCAGAGACAGATACACTAAAACCTTGCTGACAGGCCATGAGCCTGTTGGTAAAATGTAAAATAATGAAGATGGGTTAATTCTAGATGTAAGAACTAGCTAGCAATATGCTTAAAAAATTGGCCAAGCAGTGATTTAATTAAGATGGTTTCTGTGTGCTTATTTCGGGAGTCTGGGTGGCAAGGAAATGAACAAGAAGTCTTCTTAAGACAGGGTCCCCTACAAGTTGTGCACTAGCGGGTCTATCTAAGAATCTGGTGGCTGTACACCTACTGTACAATACTTGTCACTCCAAGAAGTAAGGGAGGGAGGGAGGGAAGGAGGGAGAGAGAAAGTAAGACAGAAGACAAAGAAGCAAGGAAGAAAGCAGGGAAGGAAGGGATGAATCTACATACAGACATCGGGTATCAGCATTTTTTAAATATATAACTTATTACAGGACTCAAATAACAGAGGAAGTTCCATAACACAGCTTCTCTGAACCCCACTTTCTACTTTAATTTTGTGTTAGTCTGCTCACCTCCTATTCTCCTATGTGTCAGAAGAGGAAAGAGTAGGACATTCTCTGGAACACTTCCTCATCCATCTTCTGCATCACTTCTAATTTATGCCTTCAAACAGGATGCTTTTGTTTTAGGGGAGTTTAAAAATGTCTTCCAATCATTGTACATGCCTTTCTGGGCTCTCTGGGCTCTTGAATTGTACAGTTCTTTTCACTAATTCTTAGAAGATAACCGCTTCTCTTTTTCAGTTCCTTGGCCATGCAACTATTATATTATCAATATCATGCATGAATAACCTATAAATGAGCTACCCTGGAGATCTAACTGCTGACCCTGTCAGTGTTTCATGCTCACTCTGGCTGAAACACACAAACAGTATTCTCCACCCTTTATTTTATGACCTCACCTTTACACAGGAATGACCATGACCATGTGCTAACATTTCACGTAAAAGAAAGCTGGCGTCTTCTATTTTCTCTGTCAAACTTTAGGCCGTATAACTGGCATTACTGTACACATGTTAAAATATCAGCTTTATTTAGGTTTTTAAAAGTCTATCTTATCTAATAAAATGTTGAATCTTGCTCTTTTCTGGCTCACAAAAGTAGTGACCTTTTGTTCTTCCCATTTTAATTTATTTTCAGAACTGGAGATAAATAAAATTATACAGGATGGTTTTCTGCAGGTCTAGCAATCCGGAAGCATCTCTGATACTTGCTGCTCTTGGAATAGCTCATCTCTTTCTATCAAAGGTTAAGACATAATTGTTTGAGCATTGAATAAATGGATAAGAAACACAAGTAAGAGAGGAAGAAACAAGATTGAAATGCCTACATCCTATGTTATTTCTAAAGGTTAGAACAGAATGCATATTTTCCTTCTAAATGTCAATTTAATCTGAATGGCAGTGAACCTCGAATAACATTTACATTCAATGTAGAAATTTTGAAAATGAAGCAATTGTCTGGCTAACTGCCTGTTTTGTGTTTGGGTGAACTTCATGTTTGGTTTTCATTTGATAGATGGCTGAAGTATCATTCCTATTTGGAAGTATAAACACAATCATTAGGCAGAAAAATGAAGCTTTATTTGTTGGCTAGTAATCAATCCAAGATTGCTGATGCCCAACGGGCAAGATAATGAGCAAGCTTTGTAGATCATCTAAATGGATGCCTCATTATGATTAGAAAGGACCACGTGCATCTTCTAACTCTATCTGTTGTCTCAAAAAAATGCTACTCCAAGATAAGAATCATAGAGAATCTAAGGAATCTAGGCACACTGAAGTGTTCTCTACAGACCATACATAAAACAAAAAGGGTTGACTAGCTGAAGAATGTGATTGGCTACAGGACAAGCAACTGCCTGTGAATTCTGGGAATGAGATGATTTCCTTTGTTTGAACATTTTAACCTTGACTGTATTGTCAACTGAAGGGTATTTTTACCCTGAATATTTATAAACTGAGCCTCTGTTTTATCTTTTAAAGAACAGATTAGCAAATACAAGTTAAAGTCTTAATTATGGACTGAACATTTAATGTCTGTGTATAAATTATACTAGGTTATTTCACAGTACCTTTATTACATATAAAATTGGTAAGAACTCTGTGATATAGCATAGAAATTAATATATTATATCATTTAATTTATGTTTAATAGTCACTTATCCTTTCATATAATTTGTTTGTTACTATTAGTCATTGACACATTCTTTATGGACACCTTCCTCTTGTTTTCAAAATAAGTCATGGTAGGCTACCAATATAAACTATTTTCCATGTTCAGAGGAAATTTTTCACTAAATTGTTATCTCTCTTTATTTTCTATTATTCTTATTTTCATTTTAAGATGGTTGTTTTAAATGCATACTATTGAAATCTACAAATATTTCCTTTAAGATATCTCTTTTATTTCAAATTCTTTCCTCTACAACTTTGTACATTCTATATTCTGTGATTAAAATCATTTTTATAATTGTTTTTAAAAATTGATATTTTAAACAGTTTGGAAGCTATAATTGTTTTATATAAGACTAAGAACTAGGTTTTTACTTAATTTATCATACTTCTATCCAGTTAATTAATATCATTAGTTTGTAATTAAATAATCAGCCCAAATTTTAATGTCCTTTAATAATTACTCCCTACTAACCTATATTTTATTCTCTTCATAAAAAACAGAAAGATTTTGATGTTTATAAATTTGGAGTGAATTCTAGTTTATGTAGAGATTTTGCTACTTATTTATCCCTGAACAAATCTTAAATCAAACATCGCTAGTGAACTTAAGACCTTGTTTCATTTAAATAAAAGAAATCATGAAAGAAGGCATGATTATCAAGTACAAATGTTCAGGAGAATATGACCTCTGGATGTACCACTTCCTTTCGTTTTCCATAGAAGGATACTTTAGGAAGCTTAATACTGAACAGATGACCTCCACAATCCTCTGAAGCTTCAGACTTTAACAAAACAAAAGTAAAACTCCCCCAAACACTGCTTTTCTGGGACCAAATCATGCTCTCTTAAGGAGATTTAGTTCATAGTTGTATGCATGATTATATCATGAATCTATTTAGGAAGAATTATGTAAACTCAAAATTCATTCAGAATATTTCATTTTTCTTTCTTGCTCTTTGAACAGAAATAACAATCCGCAGAAATTTGAGTTAAAACAGATTTATTTTTGAAGAATTTAACTACCTACAAATTTCATTTTAAATTATGTGTTCTTTACCATAATTCCTTTATACCTATTACTATATTAACATATATATATATATATATATATATATTATGGAAAATTTAATTTCAAAAGATAAACTTGAGTGCAGGAGGCATTTAGTTGTTCAAAGTCCTGCAATACAAGCCTGGAGACCTGGATGGCATCCCTGGAGTCCACAAGGTAAAAGGAGAGAACCAACCCCTGCCAGTTGCTCTCTTACCCCCACATGTGGCATGCACATGCCCTCCCCTAAACAAAGACATACACACTCTACAACTACACAAACAGTTAAACTTAAAAAGTGAGCTCTTACAAAATAGTTGACACAGTCTTCACAGAGAAGTCAAACAAAGGTTATAGGAACACACCCATAAAGCAATTGCAGTGATAGTTCAACAAATTTCTATGTGTGTTTTCATTTTCTTTGTGACTCAGATGATGTCTTCTCTTCCAGTAGAAATATCTTGGTCATTACACCTACACAGAGCTGTGTCCTGGTCATTTCACTGTTACCATTTTGCCTTAGCCTGCTGAGTTCTGAGGCAGAGTCAACTCTCTCTGATATATCCATATCATGCATCATTATGGGTAAAAAAAATTCTATAACATCCAAGTATTCCATTTTGTGCTGGAGTATGCTTGGTACGGTTGATTGAAAGACTTTAATAGGCAACTATAGTAGTTCTTGGGGAGTACTAGTTAACTACCATGTTCTGAGTAATAATTACTCTTGCTACCTTCATACAGATGACTGAAACGGGTGCCACCATTGAAGAAAATATGTACACAAAAACAGGAATAAGTAAATAGTTGAAAAGGATTCTACTTTATAGTTTAGAATATGGCTATGCATTGATATACACTTTATAAATAGACTGAGTGGGAGAATTTAGAATTTCTTTGGTAAGGGGTCTGTAATGTAAAAAAAAAAGGGGGGGTACAATTTTGACAATGGAAATGAATAGAACAAAGCCAAACCTTATGTGTTTGGTTAGGAATTATCGACTGAACATCCACAAAGTCTGTAGGGTTCAGTGAATACCTCGGTGTGAATGACAGACTGGGAGGAAAGAAGATGAGGTTGGGCACTGAGAAGGGGCTTAGGTTGTAAGGTAATATACCTAAATATCATGGATAGGAATGTCATTGTGGGTTACTGAGTATTGTAATCTAAGGAAAAGCATAAAGAGAAGATTACAGTGGCAAAATAGCAAAGATCTACAGAGTTCTGGTCATGCAACCTAAGGGGTAATAATGTCACTAAAGACTAGCAGAGTGTCGCAAACACTGATCTCTTGGGATGACAATGTGACTTGTAACAAGGGCGAAAAGAAGCCCAGTACGGGTCTGGGAAGGGTGACACCAGAAAAGTGAAGGACAAGAGAGTCAGAAACACTTCTTCAGTAGAAGGATTAAATGTGAAATCACATGGGGATATCTAAGAGAGAAGCAACAACAACAAGAAAACAAAATAAAACCAAACAAGAACAACAAAAGCAAAGCAAAACAAAACCCAGGAAGCTAGAATTGAAACTGTAGAACTCACAAAAGGCAGGAGCTGAGTTATAGGCTTTAATGTGACTGGATTTTAGGTCTGGAGAGAAGAAAATGAGTTTCCTCATGGGAAACAAAGAGAAACACTCCCAGAATGATGAATTAAAAAAGCCAATGTGTGGGTGGCAGATTCTGCTTTTAACTAGCTCTGTACCCTTGATTTAGTATTTTTCACAGTCACCAGGAGCTGCCTTATTGACACTGAGAGGTACTTTAAAAACACATTGAAATAACATGCAAAGGTGCTTATAGCATCTTCTGTGCTTCTGACTGTGATGTACGTCTTACAGCGTCTATATATTAAGGTGGTCATTGTAGCATGCCTATAATAGATTCAAAATTACCTAAATCACTGCTGCTACAGATCATTTATATAAAACTAATACATTCATTTATACATATTTGTATGATGCCAGAAACCTGTGTTGCTAGGGAGATCACAAAACAAAACAAAACAAAACTGGGCATTGTTTACATAATTGCACCAAGTGAAAACAGGGAATAATATAAATATAACACATTTATGCCTACAAAATTTGCACAAAGAATAAGCTAGAAAGAGAAGTTTTAAAACCTTTGCAATTGTTTCTTAAAGAAGATGATGCTATGGGTATCATCTATCCATGTTAATATAATTGCAACTATATTTACTATATTCATATTATATTGTTGTTTCATTAAAAAATTCTTCCATTTGTAAGGCAATGTTGCTTTAACATGTAAAACTATCTTGATGCACATAGAACATTATCAGTGTCGGGAAAGGAATTTAAAGTTGTTTCCCTGGTCTAATCATAGCAGATGTGTAAGAACAGAAACTAAGCAATGGCCCCAAGAAGACACACTCCTATTCCTACAGTCAGATTCCAGGAGAGAGCTCCAGACAAGGGTGAAGAAAAACGGATTTTCAGTCACCACAGAGGGAAGAGACCATTTCTCTCTAAATATTTAAGAAAATCCTCACAAGCAACACTCCACTTTAATGAGGTGGGCTTGCCTTTTCTGGCACTTCTTGTCACAACCTTCACGAGTCCAGAGTTCGTTCCCCTCTCTCAGTGTATTGCCGAATGAATGCACTGTAGTGACGCCATTGCCCGTAGGTACAAATGTGGGTGGGAAAGGCAGTTGCTTTCTGCAAGAGGTCCTTTTGTCTTTTTATTTGCTTCTTCTTCTTCTTTTTTTTTTTTTTTTGGTTTTGTTGTGGTTGCTTTTATTTGTTTGTTTGTTTTATTTTTTTTCCTTTGGGGGCAGATGAGGAAAACACCACATTTAATTTAGTTGACTGTTTCTGTTTTCTTTTCATATATTTTTTCTTGAGGATAAAAAATGGTTTTCTTTTACATTTCTTTGATGGATTCATTCTGGTGTTCTATTTAAGGTATTTTAAATGTAGTGTTAGGTAAGTAAAATTGTCTTTTTGACATTTTAAGGAGGCTAAGTGGTAAGATTTGAGGCTAGCTATCATTTTGCAGCTTGACAAAAATAGGGTGACATTTAGTGAATATGATAGCCAATGGTCAGAGAATCAATGTCAAATGTCATGATGACAGTCACATGAAGGGTGTTTTCATAGTTGCATGATATATGTTATTATTGGCTAAGTGTCAGGGTAGTTTAACAGAAGACAATTTATGTGGATGAAAAGTTATGATTGTTTCCATAGTTACATATCTGTAAAGAATGAAAACTATAAGAAACATATTTATACTTATTTTATAATTTATTATCATGTCTGTAACTCTCAAGAAATTGGTATTCAATAAAATAAATCCTTTCTGGAAGAATTGTGATTCTAACCCTACTGTCGTTAGAACTCTGATGTGTAAAACAAAAAGGCACGTGAGCTTCAGAATGTCTGTGCTGTATCCATGAGGGACTTGAGCTTCCAACAGCACCAGCCCATGTCTAGAACTGAGCTACAGAATAGTGCTTTTAATGCACCAGCTCTTGGTTTGTGTGACTTAAGTCACACAGCGACACAGAACACTGAACAACAGAACACAAGGTCTCAGGTTTTGTACTTTCAACATTTACAGATGACTTTAGATTGGACAGACTAAATGAGCAGCATAATTACCTTTCTTCAGCTTAGAAAAAGAAATTCCCATGTGGTAGCTGAAATAACTGGCATGTTGAATAAAATTTGTTCTGGTAATCTACAAAGACTTGAATTGAAAAAAAGATCAGTTCTCAAGACCAAGAATCATTTCATATTTGTTCCATTTCATCAGAAATCTAAGGCAAAGTTTAGTCGTCCATTCTTTACAAAAGTAAAACAAAACAAAACAAAATCCAAGTAATTCTTGAGACTTTGCTATGTTTTAATTCTTTGTCCTTGAGGGGACTTTGACAGCTATGATATTATTGGTATTCTTAGTAATAAACCTTATTGTTATTTTACATTTGGGGGAATTTCAAAACAGAGTTTCTCTAGGCGGGCTTACTTACAGAGATCCACCTGTCTCTGCCTCCAAAGTCTTTAATCTGCAGGGATTAAAGGTATGTTGCCACCACTGCCTGGCTATTATTTTATATTTAAGTATTATAGTTAAAATATGTTGTTGGTAGAAATACAATATCAATGTATTATAGGACTTAAAATATCAGCATTCTTCTTACCTGTATTCCAAGAAATCTTTATTTAAAGGGTTACATAATTGTCTTACATTAATGTCATCTGGTCTACTTCATTTTGCATCTTGCTTTCCTTTTTATTTACAGAAAAGTTCAAGTTCCTTCTTTTAAATGTGAAAAGATTTTCTTAGCATTTTAATGACTAGCTAGAATTTCTTCCAAAGATAATAATTACTTTTCTGTTTATATAATAACTGATCTACATCTATCATTAATCAACACTTTTCTCTTTTATGACCTCAAGATTTAGCCCAGTAAGGATCCTCTAGCACTGAGTAGCAGAGGATGCCGAAGTGTGGACTGCTGTTTTTCTTCTAACCTAATGATCTCTAGCATCTTATCTTCCGGCCTAGCTTATAATTGATACTGAGACCAACATAAGAGAGTGTCAGAAGAACAGTGATCCCTCATACCAGAAGTGTGGAAGAGGACACTGAATTCCTCCTGGAATCTATCAGCTAAGTGCTCCATCTCTTCTTCTTACAAGAACTTCCACATTTTAATCAAACCCCACCCTTTTTTTGATAATATAGTGTTTTTCCAGTTAAATTTTCTTTTATTTTGTTTTTGAAATGGTTACCATCTTTAAATCCAAAACACAAAGTTCAGGCATCTTGACTTGGGAAGCTGGTATTCCTTCATTTCACCTTTTATACCAATATCTAAAGTGTTCAGTCCACTATTTTTGTTATCCCAGCAAACCAGAACCATGTAGTCTCAGCTATAAAGAAATAAACAGTTGAGTAGTGAGAGGAACCCTGCCTCACACAGATAATACAAAACTTCGAGTGACAGGTGAGGTGTACATCAACCTTGTAGCTGGCATTTTGTGCGCTTGAACATGAAAGTATATTATAGTGATGATCATTATGTATTGCTGAAAACTTATTACATGTGCAAGACAACATGCAGCCTGCTATACTGAACAATCTTAACATTGATTCCTCATAGCCAACACACAAGAAAGCTTATAACTCTTTTTATTTCACAGAGGAAAAAACACACAGTGAGGGTCCAACACCTGTGCTAAGAAGACTATATAAGAAACTGAAGACTAGAATCCAAGTTTTCAGAATTGTTAATTTTTTTCTCCCTTAGGCTTTATAAGTTCAGTCAATAAAATAGTCTTTGAAAGAACTAAATTGGCAACCAGTGGACTAAGACAAAAGAAACTCCACAGAAGATCCATTAAAGTCAGGGTATGAGAAAATGCAGTCCTTTAGACACTGATTATAAGCTGATAATAACACTGATTAAGAGTTAATTAAAATCTGGGCAATGGTGGTGCATGCCTTTAATCTTAGCACTCGGCCTGCAGAGGCAGGCAAATCTCTGTGAATTCAAGGTCATCCAGTTCCAGAATTGACTCCAAAGTTACATAGAAACACTATCTTGAAAAACAAGAAACAAAAACAAGAAGAGGAGTTAAAATGAAATTGTATTCTTTAAATAACAGATAAATAACACACTAATTTAATAAGAGGGATTTTCCTCTGGGCTTTAAGGTCTCGAGAACTTGCCAAGTATTTTCTTGTGCCCCATTCATCCTGGAAGCAAAAGGACTTTGCTTTTCATTGAGCGATATGGGCTATAATACGTAATTCATCTTTGTTCAAAGAAAATTATGTTTCATGTCCTTCTGGAAGATTTAATCATTAGGGCAAATTCTATCTATATTTACTCTTTCTAGGGAAACTATATATTTGTCAGAATGAATGACCACCATCCATGAAATATACTCTTTGATACGGATTACAGTGGCTTCCTCATTTATCTCTCTGCCAGCAGGGTAGTCATCTGTGTTAGTTGTCGCTGGCCGTTGAAATAAGTTATCACAATCTCAGTGGCTTAAAACAATGCAAATTTATTTTCTAACAGTTGTGTATATTACAAGTCTAACTTGGGCTTTACATGATTGAAAATCAAGGTTCTTGTATTTTTACTTCCTTTCTTCAGGCTTTATTAAGTGGGTTTGTCCCCTTGACTTTCCCATTTCTACAGGCTATATGCCTTCTTTGTCTCAAAGCTGTGTCCCACCATCATAAAATACAGCAAAAGTGGGTAATGTTCTCAAACCCCATGATGCCTCCTTCTATTTATCTGGGTAACCTAAGGTATCTGTTTCCCCATCTTAAGCTCCATTATTATATCTCCCACACTATCCCTCATTCACATTCATTTTTTAAACCACATGAAGTCAACTTTCGCAAATGCATGTATGAATGCTGTATACAAACACTTCAACAACTTGCTCTTCATATATAGCCTAAATGTATGTCAGTAAGTGCCTGTGGTCTTCTCATCAGTCCATATTTAACTAGTCCTGCTAAGTTGCTTCCAATTTCATTTTACTTTGCCATTCAGCTTGGCACAGGCTGCTCTCTTTGAAAGAATTTTCATCTATCTTTATCACCTCAAACATTTATACAATGGAGTACTACATAGTAGAAAAGAATAATAACATCTTGAAATTTACAAGCAAATGGATGGATCTAGAAAACATTATATTGATTGAGGTAACCCAGTTCAAGAATGATATACTCATTAATAAGTGTCTTCTATGCATAAAGCAAAGAAAAACAACCTATAATTCATAATTCCAGAGAACCTAGACAACAATGAGAACCCTAAGAGAGTCATACATGGATCTAATGTACATGGGAAGTAGAAAAATACAAGATCTCCTGAGTAAACTGGGAACACAGGGACCCTGGGAGAGGGTTGGAGGAGAAGTGAGAGGCAGGTACGGGAGCAGAGTAAAATGTATAACTCAATAAAATCAAGTAAAAAATCTTAAATCTTAAAAAATAAAAAAAAATAAAAAATGTCACTCCTATTCACACGCTTGTTTCTACTAAAACTTTCTACAAAGATTCTTTGCTTTTACTCCATGAACAATTTTCAGTGCTTTGTTCCACTTAATGTATAGGAACAATTGTCGGTAGCTTGCTTTCCTATACAAAGAATAATGCTATTGGGACAGCTGACTCAGCTAAGCCATATACAAAAGTTATGAGAAGACGTGCTCTATGGGGTAGTCTGGGACTCCAAGAGAGCCTTTCGCAAACATAGCTGCTGATCAGAGCTTTACTGATGAAGTCATTTTGAGTTCTCTATTCTTACTTTTGTCCTGACTGGACTGGATGGAGCAGTTTCAGGGAGTCCATTCCCCAGTCAAAAGCCAACTTATTGAAGCATTGGAGATAGTGAAGTGGCAAGTGAAGCCACACTGTATCTATGCAGCATCTCAACCTCAAAGACTTCCTCTTCTTTGCATTTCCTAGAGACCCGTGTTTTGACTCTGGGCTTTCAAGTGGTAAGGACAAGTGTTTCACCACTTTAAGAGCCAGTGTTTCCACTTCACGATATGAAGAGATGTTTAGACTCCATTTTCTGGACAGTTGTGCTGTCTTCTGCTATTCCGATGAATAGATACAAACATTAGTTTCCAACAGCCTTATGGAATCAAGACCCATTAACTCATAAATTCACCAATGTGGTGCTTATTTGATGCCATATGGTAAGGACAATGTCTAATGATAATCTAAGAATAACCATAGGAAAACAGCAATAGCAAATAGTCAATTCCCTTTTTAAATTTTTACAATATATTTTGTTCATATTCTTTTCTCTTCCCCCAACTTCTCCCAGGTCCTCCTCCTTCCCACCATATTTCATGTTCTTCCTTTCTCTTAAAACAAAGCAAAAACAAACAAAAGAGCACAGACACATATGCAAACACATACACACTCACGTACTCACACCCACATACAAACTCACATATACTCACACACTCTCACATATACACCCTCATACACACACACACACACACACACACACACACACACACACACACACACACACATACACCATGAAGATAAAGTCCATTTTGTGTTCGTCAACTACTGCTGAGAATAAGACTTGCCCTGAAATGTGGTGGATATGCCCAGAGTCATTCCATTAAATTCATTGATGACCCTCTGCTGGCATCTGACCGGTTCAGGAGCCTCACTGTGTATCATACTCCATCAACATGGGAGGACGAGAAGTGCCTGAATAGAATGGAACTTGTCCCTTCAGTAGGTGTCTCAGGACTGAGGAAAGAAGTACAATACAAAAGGAGCCTGACTTGCCTAATTTCACTACTGAGAATTAGATTTGCTTCTGGCTGAATGCAAATTAAAACTTAATCTCTGCACATACAGGTTGGTATGCCAAGAGGAATGAAATAGTCAAGTAATAGATTAGAAAGCAAGTATTCAAATGTAACCAAGAAAATTCTGGTGAATGACTTATCTTACTAGAGACCAAATATTATCACACATTTCTATGATTCAAGGTTTCTGTGATGAACACAGAAACACACTGCAAGTCACAAATGGCACCATTTCCCTCCATTTCATTTACACCAAAGAGTTTAGATCACCAAGAGAACACACAGTCTTCTTACAAAAAAGCAAGTAAACTAAAATTCCAGTCATCTACAAATGAGACCAAGAGCCTTACAGAGAAGCAGATGAGTGAATTGAGTAAATACAGAGGAAATTCACAGCAACGGAAAGTCAATTAAAAATCAAAATAATGTAGTAATTTACACGCATTGACTTGGCACAGATGAAGAATTAAAACTCAAGTCTGGTGAGGTTGAAGGATGGTAGAAATTATTATAGGTTGCTGGTTAGGGTAGTTTCTTAATGTCTTCTGGAAAGGAGGCATTATCTCCTTGAAGTGAAGGTATGTGCTTCTTGCATTTACATAATTATAATGCTAGAAATAAGGAAAGTCTAGGCATGTATACCTCACAAAATTTTACAAAAATTACATATACATGTATATAATACATGTTTATAGCCTATATTATACACATATTGATATGTATCATTAGTTTATTTATTTATGTTTCATATTATTTATTTTCATACACTTATAAATATATGAGAATATACTTATGTGCTACATATAAGCATGTATATAATATTTAAATATTATATGAGCTAAATATAACATATGTGAGCTATAATAAAGATATTTTATATATTATATGTGATATGCATTATATAATAATTGCATAATTATGTTTGATATTATATTTTGATAAATAATTATGAATATGATTATCATGCATTATATATGTATATGATACAAGCACATTTAAAAGAATGCTAGCTATAAACAAATCAGAAATAACAAAAACAACCAATGGTTTCATATGGAAGAATAGCAATAAACAAGCACTTTGTGGACAGTCCATCAAACTCTGTTCAGGAAAGAGGTGAAAAGGACTAGGTAACTGTACATGCATCAGCATGGGGATAACTCCATCATAGAATGCAGAAGGAGAGACCAACATTGGAGAATTAGTCTATCTACAAATCCAAAGGCAGAAAACTGGATAGTCATTTATTTAAACATGCCAAGAGTGAAATATTTCATCACAGTTTCATTCTCCATAACAATAATAATATATGTTATAGCAAATGCATGTAGAAATTCTTATGTCTCAGAAAAATAAACATAAAATTAAGGTGTGATATAAAATAACACCAGGAAGAGAAACATGTGACCTCAACATTTTGGTCATTTTCATTATTTCAATATAGGAGTTTTTCATTTTAATAAATTAAGTATTTAAAGTCTTTAAAGCATTCTGAAATGTGAAATATGAAAAAAATGAGGTTCTGATTAATGATGTCAATCTCTTTTATCTCTCTTATGAAATCTTAAAGTGATTTTTAAGGTGCAGTTTTTAGTTTCTTACAAGATTATTCCAGGTGAGATAAAATAAAAGCTGACTGGAATAAAGGATTCATCTGGAAGATTAATTATTGATTGGAAGGTCTATTTTTATTGAAATGACCAGTTATTTCAATGTTTTTATTGAAATAATCAGTTTATTGAAAATAAAATGATCAGTTTGTTGAGAAAAATCCTATCTACATTATGGATTTTAAGTCACATGAGAATTTTTTAGTTTAAAATATTTCACAGTGACAAATATTAGATGTGCTGAAGTCATAAAATGTATCCCATTCATCCACACCTATATCCTGTATTGATTATCACAGTCACATTCAGACTGTGATTATAACACTCACCACCTATACAATTCTTGAAGGGCACCTCACGGCTCCTTTGTGCACTATTTCCACAGTTCCAATTACAGCTGCCTCTTCTCTTCCTATAATGGCCTTTTGAGATTCTTTAGCTCAAATGCATCCCTTTCTGCTTCCCCAGGAGGTCTTTCTGCCTCACGGGTGAGTTACTTCCACTGAACTAGATTTTCAGAGTCTCTACACTGCTTGATGGGCTGGAGGACCAGCCATTTCGTTAGAGGGCACCAAGCTCGTTAGGGAAGGAGAACTGTTCTCACAATGATGTGGATAGCTAAAATTTATAGTGTCTGCTTTGCAGGTCACAGATCCATCATCTCATATACACACTCTCCTACATCCTAGGATTTTATTATCCTCTAGGGCATTTTGCTGATGTCTTCATTCTTCTAAAATGTATTTGTTACATCAAGTTTTGATGCTGCAATGTAGGTTTCCAGCCACAAATAATGTGAGGTTTACCTGCAGTACGTTTCTCATTCTTCATGAGAAATCCCCCATGAGCAAACTTTTAAGTGGAAAGAAAGCAGTGAGTTCTGTGGCTTGCACTGCTAAGATAAAAATCTTTCAGCAGCTTCTGTGAAAATGCTTATAGACGAGCAATAGTCAAACACAAGAGGCTAAGAGGAACTCTCTTGTAGGAGATTCCTTCAGTGTGACTTTAAAACATGAAAAGGATTGGCAACACAAGAATGCATCCTGCTCTTCTAAATTTGAATGTCCATATTCTGGTAATTCATTCTTTCCCTACATACTCAGCAAGTAATTTCTCAGAATGTAAAGACTTTCTCAAAATTAGTTAGAGGACATCCATGCTGTTTAAAAATGATGGTCACATCATTAGTTTTTAATTTAATGCTACAGTTTATATTTCCCAGTCATTCAAAAACTAGATCGTAAGATTATTGGAAAGAATACCAGAAATATCAATGGAATTCTGTGACCAAAATAAAAAACTGAACTCCCCTGTGTAAATTCTGTGTTTCCCTCTAAGTGGTCAATCAGCAGGTACATAAGGCCACTTTCCAGTTTATATTGTTAGTGTTTGCAAAACCAGGAACAATTAAATCTACCTAACTCTTTTCATCTAAAGGGGGAAGTGACAATTTTCCCTCAAGTATGTTCTAGGGAAATCACTGACAAAGTTTCCCTCAGAGTTCAAGGAAGGAATAAAATATCCATAGTCTTCAAGTCGTCATGAGTGTCTTGACTTGTTGACTTACGCTTTCTGCTTCTATAATGGAATCAAAGTAGCATGGACGTGGAGAACTCTAAAATGCAATTCGATTTTCAAAAGTTTTGGATACAAGTTCTAGCTCCCACTTCATCAAGAAGAGTTCAGGGATTCACCAAAATTCTGCAGCCATCTATTTCCTCATTTCAAAAAGTAACTGCATGTATTGTATGTGCTCTGCAGTTCTATCCAGAGCTATACATTAAAATCATCATTATGAGGATTTCTCAATAAGAGTCCTGATGCTAGTCAATGAATTCCAAATTTAAAACCATCTGTACCAGCTCATTAAATCACTATCTAAATACACAATATCCACAAATGGCACTGTAATCTTGAAAGATCAGAACCCTTGCTCTGGAGGAAAGAAGCACCACTCAGTCACATTTAAGGAATGATTTGATAAGTAAGTTCTCTATTGTCCTTATTTCCTTTTCATCCAGGATATTTAATGGTGATATATGTGTCATATGTAGCACTTGTCCAAAACTAATTCAAAGCATAAACAGGCTGATGCCTTGTTTTGATACATCAAAATGAGGAGCACATTTAATATGAGCTATCTTTTGGATATCAGTTGTAGACATCCATCACTTTTGCCAAAATCAATTATTTTTGAAGAGCATAGGGTAGCCTCAAACAAGCAGATTAAACCCAATGTGACAGCTTGTCATATTGAAGCAAAAATTTATGCTTCTCAGTTAAAAAAAATATTACTAGTGACAAGTCAAGTTCTCCTTCATTTAACGTTCTGGGACTCCAAAAACCCAAATTAATCCCAGAAGGGCAATGTCCAATTATTCTCCTTTACCTGATATTCACCTTAAAATCTGTTGCTTTTGAGGAAGGCAGTCAGTCAGGATCCCAAATTCCTTTTTCTGATATGCGAGTTAACTGTGGGTTCTTGTTTAATATGCATTTTTAACAATGTTAGATTTATGAAATTTAGGTTATGTAAGGATAGAAGATAGTGTTTGTTTTTGATCCAGAAATAAAAGTAATTAGGTTTAATTACTATAGTAAAAGTTCTTTCTTCTTCACATGACTATAGATGGGTACTTCTAGATAAAGAGTTTATAGCATCTCATGAGGTTGGTCAAAACCATACATCAATAAACAATTTCATCATATGTCCCTTGTTGATTCTGTGTTTATTTTTCTCTTCCTTTTTTCTTATATTTCAGTCTTAAGTGTCACCTAAATTATGCTGTTATTTAATTTGGATAGCGAAGTTGTTAATTCTCCAACTGAATTTGCCTAAAAGAAAACAGTTTAAGTTAAAGTAATTCAGTACTATCAGTGGTACAGAGTTCAGGATTAGCCTGCACACCAGAAGTCAAAGTCTATGGCTTCATGAGTTTGTTCTTCTGAAAGAAAGCAACTTGCCATTGTCCCAGATAGCTCCCCTTCTCTGGTTTTAGAATAACATTTACATTTTACCTTAACAACGCTATGGAAGAAATCAAAGTTCTTGTAGGTAATTAGCATCTTAACTGTATAATTTTCATTTTTAATTTCTGTGAAGCAGATTAATAAGACACATGAGATCATCGTTGAGAGGAGCACATGTACCTTTTGAAACATACTGACATCAACTTAAGAAGGTTAAGTAATTTTGATCAGTAATATTTAAAAGCGAGTTCAGGTCGATTTTTACATCTGTTTTCATATATAGGTATTGTGCAAAGGCAATCTGTGACAATAGAAGAAACAATGAAAGCCACGGAAAAATGGCATTGAGTAAACCCTGAGATGAGGAAACCTAATGATCTTCTGCTCCTCCAGCTTCTCTGTTCATTAGAGGAGCTATGTGAGTCATCACTCTCCCGTTGGCTTCATGCTCAAGAGTTGAGTATCCTTCACAAAACAAGCAGGTCATGGATCCTCTGTTGCCTAACTTGCCTCCTCCTCAAGTAGTATCTCACTCAGTGGTATTTGGTTTATAGAAAAAATATTTAATTGAAGAGATAAAGGCAGATTGAGTCACTCCAAAATGCTAGCTAGCCTGAGACGATGTGAGAAACAAGGTTTCAATCACATTTACCTCCAAAAAATATTTGAACTCATGATGTCTTATACCTAACACGAGAGGTGTGATATTCATCAGAGGGGAGTTTTCCAGTCCTACAAAGAGCCACAGGGTCATCTTGCCTTTCATACCCTAAGGATACTGTTGTTTGGCTTCTTCTTCCTCCACTTTTCTAAAAATTGCTTTATGATTTTTTTAAGTTTGCCAGTTGCTTTTTTAAAAAGAGTAACTACAAACTTGTCTGTACCAATCAAAATTCTTAACAAAAATTTTAGGTGATTTCCGTCTTCATTTATAGTTTTTCTTTCTTTTAAAACTTGTTTGAAATCTGTATGACTGAAGTACATATCAGACTTGTGTCTCTCAAACCTTGATCATTTCCTAAATAAATGGTCATTGTTTCTTAATCCATCTGTGATTCATTTTCCAGTGATCCACGTTTCCTGTGAGTTGATATTTTTTCTTCTCCTCTTATAAACTATGTCCTTTTGGTGGCGAGCTTAAGCGGATCGTATGCATCTTCAACAAGACAATGCTCCGTGACAGTAAATGTTCTTGTGTCGCAAGGGCATTCTTTAAATCACTAATATCAAGAAAAACTGGATTTTTTTTCACCACATTCTAGCGAAAATGGATGCAGACTCAAGGCCAGAAAGGGCAACAGCATCTCATTTCTGTCACTGTTTCAGAGTGTGAGCATGGCTGAGAAATACTTTAATCACACACTGATACAGCGTGTTTGAGGAGTTAACTCCCTAGACTCTTGTAGAGTTACAAAGCCAGTTAAGAAGGTTGTTCCCACTCAGTCTCTAGTGTGTAAAGAAAATCCCTTTGAAAGAGAAGGTTAGGGTTTCTAATTAGATCTTACAAATTGGAAGAACCAGAAAATCTGGACCGGAAGACGAGTTTGAAATTAGCAATTGTGGTCTGTTTCTGTATCAAGCACAAAATAGCAACTACAGAACAGAATAAAACATAATTTCCTTAACAGGAAAAGAGACAGGAAAAGGAAACAAACTTCACAGACTTAAAATATTTTGTAATCCTGACCCAATGTACCTATTACAATACAAAAAGAAGACTGATTGGCTTTCTAGACTGTATCCTGAAGTAGCCAGGTGGAGACAATAATGCCTCCTTCTTTGAGGAGACATCTCTGAAGGTCTGAGAAGTATTTTTTTCTGGAGCAATGGTTCTTAATCTTCCTAACGCTGAAATCCTTCAGTACAGTTCCTCATCTTGTAGTGACCCCCAACTATAAAATTATTTTCATTGATATTTCATAACTGCAATTTTAATACTGTTACGAATCATAATGCAAATATATGTGTTCTCTGGCAGTTGTAGGAAACTCCTGTGACATTGGTTGTTTGAGTCCCCAAAAAGGTCATAACCCACAGGAGTGTCACATTGACATTACAAACATTTGTTCAGTTCCAAATCAGGGCACCTGAAAGTTAATACTGAAAAAACATTCATACTTAAAATAATTACATGGATCAACTGGTACCTTTTCAAGGGATGGCTTAATTATGCATGGGAAAGTATCACACTTATTTGTTGAAATTCTTTTTGATCAGCTACTAGATGCAGTTCTCTAGACATGAAGAGGCACTCTAGACTCAAGGACACAGGGTGAGTTAAGTTGTTTGAGGAACTGTGGACATTTTCCAGGGTTTGAACCTCCTCTTCTCTAGTTCTTACATTCAACCTCACAGAGACAAGTTTTGGGATTTCTGTGTATTCTTATGTCTCAGTGTGCATCTTTGGAAAGATTCGAGACTAAGAAGTATGTCTCACACGCCAGATAGCATGACACATGTGGAAAGCAGTGACTATCCAAACTGTTTTAGCTCATACAAAAAGCCATGATATTGAACCTCCGGTGCTACAGCAAAGTAAAGATTGCTTTTCTCTATTTTTTGAAAAGTGATTTTTAGCAAATCAGTACTGTCTCACGTTCTTAGGTAATGGACCACCAGCTCCAGTTATGATGTGATTAACCATAATTAAACCTGTGGGCACCCAGAGGATAGCCATGCTCAGTTACAGATAACACTGTGTGCCCTCCTGTTTCTCAAAGTATCTATTTCAACAAATAGAAATAAATAGCCAGACTGTGAGCTGCATTTACTGCAGCTGAGCAAGAATACTGCCATACAGTCCCAGAACCCGAAACCAAGGCAGAAAGACAGCAGAGACAATCAATTTTGAACAGCAGAGGGGCATCATTTCTGTTGTTCCTATTGAATGATGGTCTTGCTCTTGTTTCCACCCACCATTTACCTCTCAGTTATGGAAGTCATGTGTAAAAAAGGAAATCTCTGCTGCTTATGAAGGAAAAGGATTCCAAGAATGGGTGATGCACTTGGAATCTTTAGAGCATGGAAAATATCTTCTAGAACTTAAAAGACTAGGTCCTAGGCACGAAACTCAGTTGGTCACCCAGGTGAAAGCAGAAGTCCACCAACTATGACTTACAGGCCAAATGTAACCTATGACCTTGTTTTGTAAAGAAAATTTTATTGGGATCCAGCTGTGCCCAATTGCTTATTTTCTCCCTATGACTAACAGAGACCTTCACTCTCTTGTCTCTTAATACATTATTTACTGTTTGACTCATTTCAGGGGGAAAACAGGTTAAGCTACTGACTTACTTATTTGATTCAAATAGAAAATTTCCATAGGTTGTTTGCATTTGTTTGTTTATTTTTTTATTTTAATGGAAAGTGGGAAAAATAGAGCATAATTTGGAAAAAATATGTGATAGCTACGTTATAGAAATTATCAACCTTTTGTTCAGAGTATAGAAAACACACAGAATATATTCACTGTAATCTCTTTTTCTCTTTGTTCTGAACTGTGCTAAAATGATGTAATAACCTTGAAAACATGCTTTGGCAGATATTCGCATTGCTTTCTCCTCTAACTACATAGTCTATTCTTGTTAATATATCAGCCCTTTTGTGTATTTAAGGATAACTTTACATTGGAGCACTGGACTGAGCTCCCAAGGTCCAAATGAGAAGCAGAAGGAGGAAGAACATGAGCAAGGAAGTCAGGACAGAGAGGGGTGTGTTCACCCACTGAGATGGTGGGACTGATCTAATGGGAGCTCACCAAGGCCAGCTGGACTGGGACTGATGGAGCATGTGATCAAACTGGATCCTCTGAATGTGGCTGGCAATGAAGGCTGACTGAGAAGCCAAGGACAATGACACTGGGTTTTGATTCTACTGCATGGACTGACTTTGTGGGAGCCTGGTTTGTTTGGATGCTCACCTTCCTAGACATGGATGGAGGGGGGAGGATCTTGGACTTCCCACGGGGCAGGGAACCCTGACTGCTCTTAGGACTAGAGAGGGAGGGAGAGGTAGGGAGGGGGAGGGAAAAGGGAGGTGGGGAGGAGGTGGAGATTTTTAATAAACAAATAAATATAACTTTTAGAAGAAAGACGCCTGGATAACTAATGGGAACGAAATGTTCTTGGGGCTAGACAGGAGCAGAAACTTCCAAAAAAGGTGTGTGGACAGTGGGTATGTGATGATTCTTACAACAGACAGAATGAACACAGACCTAAGACGGAAACACTTGCTCCGGTGCTGTCTCAGCACAGAAAGCGAAACAATATCAGACAGAAAACACATCCAAGAAAAGTTTAGTGTTCCACACTAAATGTGGAAATTTCTCAATGTCAGAATCATGACCCATGGAAGACCCTCAAGTGATTTCAAATCAATGCTGAATGCCAATCTAAATTCCTTTGGTCTGCCTAGGTTGTCTTTTCTGCTTGAGCTGGCCTGAGAAGTAGTGCAAGAACAGGTTTTCCCTGTTCCATGCAGCAGGATTTAGAATTTGACAAAGCCCCTTTGCCAGAAAGAACACTTGCCTGGGCATCAAATCTCAACTCACAGTGACTTAGGATGGCAGGCACTAGTCACTGCTCAGTTTAGCAGGAGGAGCCCAGTGTCTCACTGTTGATGGAGTTACTTAAAGGTTAAAGGCTTTCGTAGCCAACCTTCCCTTATTAGAGCCTTCAGATTCAGATTGACTGGGATTCTTCTCTTCTCTTCTTAGGGCACTTAACTTTGCAAACATTATGTTACCGCTCTGAACTCCAATCTGTTTACTTGGAAAATGAGTAAAATGTATTGTATATGCCACTCAAGGCTAAAGAGGTTGGCAGAATGCTTTTCAGCGAATGGGGATCTAATGTCCACCCCACCCCTGACTTCACTCTGTAGTTACCTATGTAACATCACCCAGATGCCAGAGAACTTCAACTATATCAGGACAGCCCCTCCTGTGAATCTAGCTTACCTCCGATCAGACCCCTTTCCTCTTCATTTGAAAATTCAGATAGAGAAGCACATTTGACTCTCTGAAGCTTTTTTTTTTTTTAAATATGTTACTTTAAGTACCATTCCCAGGCACAGCGACTGGCTGCAAAGTTCAGCGTGAAACAAGAGTAACCAGGGTTAACAACGATTCACATCATCAATCATTTTTATTACCCCCAAGGCAGAGTTTCCGTTATTTATGCTGCTGGGGGATCTGCTGTATTTATGATATAGCTAGTTGTCATGGCTTTAAAAATATGATGGATTCCTAAATTAATCCCACATTCTTGTTTTGGGCTTGAAACATGGGAAGTCACAGGAGAACAGAACTATCTATAATCATGAAATTAAATGCCCTGGGGTCATGATAAAGAAAAGACTGGTCATTAAAAACCTTGTGCTTTCATGTCAATAATGTTAAAGTTTTGACCTAATGCTTACATACTAAACATTCAAACTTATTCTATTGCTATTTTTCAGTATACTGATATTTTCCTTCTTCTTTGAGAGAAATTAAAGCATGAATAAGACACAGATTTCCTTCTCATTAATATTTGACAGCTTAGGATCTGTCATATAAGAAATAAAGCACTGAATGTTTGAAAAGGTGAGAAAGCATTTGTTGCTGAGTTGGGAGTCGATGATAAAATTACTGAGGTTTTGGAAGAATTGAAGAATGAGCACGTTGTTGACAAGAGAAGTTGGGAAATACTTCATGTTTAGATGATTCCTCTCCCAACAGCTCCCCAAGAAATGGAACCATCCACTAACAGACACGAATAATCAGCATGGTAAATTGAAGCACAATTAATAAAAATTCAGAGAGAGAAATTGGAGTTTAACCTGAAGATCTGAAAAGCAAAACAGCCAGCCACCGAATCTTACCTCGACCTCAGTCTGAAACGGTGATTCTGCCTTCTGGAATCCAAGAATGAAACTGTCTCTAAGAGCTGTCTTCCCCCATCTTAAATTCCTCTCTAGGGTTGGGCTTAAAGGCTTGCACCACCATCATCATTAAAACATGCATCACCCAGTTTCTATGGCAACTAGTGTGCCTACTGGGATTAAAGGTGTGTGTCATTATGGCTACTGGAATTAAAGGTGTGTGTTACCATAATCTGGTCTGTAAGACTGACCAGTGGGACTGTTTTACTCTCAGATCTTCAGGCAGTCTTTGTTTATTAAAATATATTTGAAATGCCACTATAGTAAATTACTGCAGTCTCTCACAGGGGCGGAGGTGTAGAGAGGCTTCTCCCAGCCACTACCTTCAACTTTAAATTGCCTGCTCAAACTCCACCAGCATGCTGCATGGCAGGTATGTAGTCTAGGTCATGCATACAGAAAAGGATTCCAGGCATACCTTAAAAATAGACTCAGACAGAAAAAAAACACCTCTAAGTAGGTTACAATGTATTTAAACATGTACAATGACTTGGGAGAAAGAAGAGAAAGAGTATATATATATGCAGTCTTAGGTTTAAAAATATACTTTTAAAATAATAAATTCTCTAAAAAAGAGTAAAGTAATATAAAAAAGTCATGTCAAAAGAGAAAATCCAGAGAGAGTATGAATACAGTATGTTATTGCATTGTGTTTGAATTTTTGACTGCTGAGGAAAGAGCAATGGTTGCTAAGGGATATTCGATTAAGCCTGCTATATTAAACCAACCTATATATATATATTTAAAATACCTTAATTTCAAAATTTAAGTAAAAAACTACATTACTTTGGAGAAGAGGTAATGTTTTTTATTTCCACAAGAAATGAGAAATTGTGGATTCATTCTGGGTTAAAGAAAATCAGATTTGATAGACAAAGACCCCTTGAAAATTCTGGCTACAAACATAATGAAATAAAACTAAAACAACTGCAAGACACATGTTGTATATGTTGTATATGTTACCTGCTCAAACACTTAATAAAAAATTCTTTTTGGCTGACTTATGTACAATACACAGTCTGTACTTGTATTGATGCAGATATGTATTTACCTTTAAAATTTATGTATTTTCAGGGTAAGGGGACCAGAAATCAATGAAAATGGATGGTCAAAGTGATCTGACATCCAAAACTAGCCTCAAGGCTGCTGGCTCAAATGCTCAAGGCTCACAATCTATTCCAGCCAAGGCCTAAAAATTATCCCAATTTTCTCAAGTTTTCTCCAAACATTGCCAGCACCCCAAACAATAGGAAGTAGTCTAGAGAACTATACCTACATCCCCAAAAATGGATTTGTATGTTTATTTTCATTTAAGGTGGTATGTTGCAAGTTGTTATTGGTCATACTCTTTAAAAAAAAAGCTAAACAAAAGAGTTAAATTTAAAAATCTCTTTTTTTAAAGGGGAAAAAGGGGGATATGATATAAAAATGCTAGGATAAAAAAGTAGATTACTAAATCTACTTTAATCCAAAAAAATAAAAACAGTTGTTAATCTTAAAATATTTTACATTGTTATAGATTTTGGTTTATTAATATTAAAGTTAATTTTTTATACTACATATGCTTCTACTCTTGTTTGGGGCATTGTGTTTATGCAACTTATTTAAAAATGTAATGTACAATTAAGAAATTAATATTAATAGTCATATGTAATTATAATAATCAAATTTATAGTCATGTTAGATATATTTTCAAGGTCATACACAGAAATATTTAGGTAAAAAGATGGTCTTCAAGCACTTCAAAGATCTACAGAATATGACATTTAATATGTTTAATGACCTAAGTCTTTTTATGACAGTGAGACACATCTGCTCCTGGCAACACCAATTTATTTGAGAGAATATTATGGGTATTGAAAAAACTCCAAATGGATTTTGCTTTCTTTATGGCAAAATATAGCCATGTAGGCAAAGAAACTGCCCTTGCTCCAATTGCTGACAGTATACTGTCTAAATTAAACTAGCAAGATGCAATAAACGCAACTGTGAAACTTTGCCAAGACAAGGTAAGACAATCCTTCAAAATTCTCTGCTTGTCAAAAAATGTCTTAAGATACACTATCCCTGTAGGTCATAGTTGGATATCACAATGTCCCTAGGGTTAGTGTCCAGGCAGTCTGATGTCCCTGTCTTTAGGTAACAGTTTACCCTTCTGAGGTCTTTGGTTAGATAATTGTAATCATAGTTTTCCTTAATTATAATAAAAAGGTAAATAACATATAAAACTTTAGACTCACCAAAATAAGATAGATAATAGAGTATTTTCTCTAATTTTGCAAAATACAAATGGACTGGATATTGTTATTGTAATTCTTACTTGCTGTTTTGTTGTATATAATTTTACTATCTTAATGTTAAAATTTTCCTTTTTATTTTGAGAAAAATGTGGAAATGCTATGGAATATCCCTTTATACTGTTTGCATATATGTTGCTGTGATTGGTTTAATAAATAAGTTAACTGGCCAATAGCTGAACACGCTAAAGTGAGGCAGGAGAGCAAGACTAGGAGAATGCTCAGAGGCAAAAGAGAAGAACAAAGAGTCGCCAATCTGATGCAGAGGGAGCAGGAGATGAACATGCCATGCTAATAAGGCCACCACCTCGTGGTAGAGCAATAATAAGGAATATGGGTTAACTAAAATGTAAGAACTAGTTAGTAGGAAGACTAGATTATTGACTGTGCATTTGCAATTAATACTAAGCCTCCGAGTGACTATTTGAGAATGGCTGCAGGACACAAACTTCTGTCTATAATTATCAGTTATGTTACAATGAATGCTAAAGGAAATGAAGAAAGGAGAGGCAACACAACATTACAGTATGACCCTATGCCAAGTATCCAAAGCCCTGATTGTGGTCTCTGTGACTACTGGATCAGTACCCCTCTCAGTTTCACATGCTCTCTCTCTGTACCTTCGCCACCTGCCCACCGTGTGATACCTGTACTGCTTTGCAGTCCTTTGAGTATAGCAAGCTGCATTAAAGCTTTCCACAAACAAAAGGTGCTTCTCCATGGTAGCTTTGTATTTTCCAGAATCTTTAAAAAATGCCTCTATTCTTTGAGAATTTCTTGATACTATCATTAGTATTGTGATTCATCTCATTTGCACTGATTTCATAAACAATTCTCTATCATATTGTACTCTGACTTTGAGCCGCCCCTATTTTCACGCACCCAGAAAAACATAATCAATAATATGTGTGTATGTTTTGTTGTTGTATGCATGTTGTGCATGCATGTCTGTGTACAAATGCATTCATGTGAGTGTGGGAAGGCACATGCTATACATTAGCGTAGTATTGAGGTCAGAGGACAAATACAAGTATTGGTGCTCTTCTTCCACCATGCTTGAGACAGCTTTATCATCTTTGTCGTTTGTTTCTGCGAATTTCTGTCTAGTTGGCCAGAGAGCTTTTGGGGATTTTCCCAACTCAACTTACCATTTCATCATAGGAGTAGACAGATTCCAGATGTGTGTTAATATGTATGCCTTTTATATGACTCTTGGGGTTTTGAACTTACGATCTCATTTTTGTATGCAAGTGGTATCTCCATAGAGCTATCTCTCCAGCTTTTCACTTATTTGATGCAGTATTTCTTAACAAATTTATGAGCTTTTATATGGATTTAAAAAGAACAAATAATTTCTTCAATCATATTTGCTAATATGCACTAACTACCAGGAAGTGTATTCAATGTGTAACAGGCCAATAATCCATCTTTATCAAAAGAGTAAACACACAACTAATTTATTATGTTTCTCTGTTGTTCTTAGATCTCATGCAGTGGTTTTACATAGCACACGGGAACTTATCAATTTGTTTCAGAACTAAAAACAGGTCCAAATTTGACTCTTCTGGATTTAGAATCAGAAGAACCATCTGCCATATTTTTACTAATGATCCCCACCCCATACACTGGGAATGTTATTATCTAGTAGAAACCTGATTTTTTTCTAATGAGAGACAGAAAGGTAGTGGATCCAGATGGGAGGGGAAGTTGGGAGGAGCTGGAAAGAGAAGAGGGAGAAGAGATGAAATCAGGATATATTATGTGATAAAGTAATTTACTTTCAATAAAAGAAAATAATAATAATATAGAGAAATTCAATATTTCCTCATCGTTTAAGTCTTATATTTAGTATACATGACATTTTAATTAGGAAATCTCTTTCAATTTAGTCCTCAGTAATTAATAGCTACATTAGAACATTTTCTATTTTTATCATATTTCCTTTAAATCAAACTAAACATATTGCCAGGATTTTGGCAGAAACAAAGGAAGTAATGTGATTGTGATTTACAGCCACCACAAGTAATTTTCCTGTTCTCTCTAATCTGTTCTCCATAATTTGTTCTTCATCCCAGAACCTACAACTTGCAGATCAGTATCCTAGGCAAGTCAAAATTACAGTCATTTTCAAGTGGGTAGACAGTCAAGTTGGAACATAAAAAAATTGAGTCATAGCCACTAAGCTTTTCTATTCCAACTTCCGTAGAAATTCTGCCAAGCCTTTCCTCTTGGCATGCACTAGGCCTTAGGATCATGACCATATTTGAAACATAAAGCTCAGGAACTATTTAAAGTTGTATGAACAAATCCTACATTTGGTGATTTCAAGTAGATCAACAGTATTCTTATTTTTCTTCCATATAACAATTCACTTAGAAATATAATAAGCAGGTAATTGAAAATCTTTCAACAGGTGGTTATTCAATACCCATCATTTGCCTAAGAAAGTGTTAAGATATGTGATGTCCTTAAGTACTGCCAGAAAAAGAAGCAAAGGATTACAAACAGCCAGAAACAGGAAGAATAAGAAATCAGCACAAATAGTGAAAATACACACACACACACACACACACACACACACACACACACACACACACACACACAAACACACTCCCCTGAATTAAAAAATAAAACAAGAAGCATTTTATTCTTAGTTTTTGAAAAGTCTTATTTTTATTTAAACCACTTAGAGAAATAGATATTTGGAACTTAGAGCGGAAAACATTTTTATATCATCCGAAACACTCTCATTGGATTATTGGGATCTATTATTGAAGTGTTTTTGTTTTTTGGTTTTTTTGTTGTTGTTGTTGTTTTGTTTTGTTTTTTTGCACTTCTCTCTTGCGGTGTAGTAAGCATTTTCCACGCTTGTTGAATACTTCCTGAAGGAAATAACAAAACAATAAACAGTACCCATGAGCACCTCTGAAAGACCTGAAAGAAAACAGTGATTCAGTCTATGTCTTGTGTTGACACTTACCTAACTCAGAACATGATTGCAGGATGCTTTCCTGAGATTGAATTTTTAGACATTGAAAATTATTTTAAGAACTGCAGGATTGATGTAAAGAATGTTTTTTATTACCAATGAGAGTTTTGAAGGACAGTTCCACTCTTATAAAATAGGTGTGACTGAGAATAAAGGGTGTCTATCTGGAAATGCCATCAATAATAGAATGTAACATTTCTGAGACTCAAATGTACAGTGCTGACCTTTTGGTTAATAGACAAGCAAGAAGCACTGGGCATATGCGTAGAAGCCTCTTAGAAATATAGAAACTCTATCACTACTGCAGATTCATTGAGTAGAAACATACTTTTTTAATATAAGATTCCAAGGTTTAGCCCAAGTTAATTTCCAATTCATGTTCCTCCTGACTCAATCATTTGAATGGTAATATTTCAGGTACCACCATGTCCACCTAAGAATGTACATTTTTCTCAAGAATTCTTATGACTTATTTGCACATAAATCTTGATATGTATGTATACTATGCATGAAATTTTATAATCACATGGTAAATATTCCTATCAGAGAAAAACAGAAACAGAGAAAGAAACAGAGTCATTCATTCATTCAGTCAGTCAGTCAGTCAGAATGTATAAAGCAAACCTAGAGGAACAACATTCCTAGAAGAATTGACAATATCTTATGATTCCTTGGGTTTACAGGAAGAAAATAGTGTAACTGAATTTGTTTGGGTGTATTTTGCACTTATATTTCTGCTACTTATCGTTCGTAGTATTTATATTTTTGATAGTTTCAAATAAATATGATAAAAAAATAATTAGTATATTTAAACTTAAAGTCTACTGATAAGGAAACACTTTGGTTCTTATTAACTTAAAATTTCAACTTGATACTGACTAGAGCCATCTAAAGAAATTTCAAGTGAGGAGTCACCTCCATTAAATTGACCTGTGGTGATATTTGTTAGATGTTGTCTGCATTAATAATTTATAACGAAGGTCCATACCCACTGTGGGAGCATCATCACTGGGAAGATGGGCTTGGGTTGTATAAAAAGTTAGTTGAACAAGTATCAATGAGCAAGCTACAGATCAAGCCAAAAAGAAGTTTTTCTCCATGTTTCTTGCCTCTTGGTTCCTATCATGAATTCTTGCCTTTACTTCCCTCGAAGATGTATGCAACCTGGATGTGGAAGATAAAATAAAAACTTCCTCCCCAAGTTATATTTGCTCAGAGTACCAGCAGCAGAAATTAAAAATCTAGAGCACCTTCTGATCAAAGTATTATATGTCTTGATCTCAACATGTTTAATGATTTTATGTTAAATATATACATGTTTAAAATATTTTTATCACATTCTTCCCCTGCAAGTTTGGCAGTAGTATACTACATTGTAAGTACTCTAGTAAGTCTATGTGATAGTGTGATGATATTGTTTATTTTATATTTGTATTTAGAATGCTGAGTCTCCTGGTAAAAGCAAATGAAATTTTTAAACAGTTCTGTTTTGTTTGTTGTTGTTTAGCAATTTTCACTGTCAAACTATTCCACTAAATCATGTTCTTACTATTTATAATATCAAATATAAGATGCCAAACTTAATTAATTTACTCAACAGAGGAACAGCAAGAGAAAAGAAAACCCAAGCAAGTAGATACTGCATTCTATCTCTATGCACATATGCTTTAAAATATAAATGTCCTTAAGTACATATCAATGATTTTTGATTGATTACTTAGATAATTACTATCTAAGCATGGTGAAGATTTTTTCTCAAAGTAGAATGCTCAGTTTTTCTGAATCAGATTCAATTAGTCTTCTCTAGAATCTCTATGACTAGAATTTATGCATCCATGCTTATGTAACTGTACCCCAGATGATTCTTGTGTGTATTAAAGATTGGAAATCAGTAAACTTGTTACCTTAATATAAAGACCATTTCTCTTTGGTACAAAAATTATAGCATAGAATTATTGTAATTTTTGCTACTGAATTTCTATATCATTATAGTAGAACTATTCTAGAATCCTCATGCAGTTTATTGACAACTGATTTTTGGTAGTTTTGCAAGTATTAAGATGTATTGCAGCATGAGGTAAATATTGGCTTCAGTGTTGTCCTCTTATTCATCCATTTCATCTTCTTTGTCTCATCAGGAGACGTCTGATACGTTTCTCCCTGTGGCTACACTGCTTTAACCATTTACCTGGAACACATGGGAGGAATTGAAAAGCAGCAGTATTGATGAGAAAAAGAGAAGAAAAATTGATTTATGTGGCAAGATAAATAACTATCACTAAAAAAAATCAAGTGACACTTTAAGAAAGCAACGTGAATCATAAAATAGAAAAGCAAAGACAACTAAGAACAAAGTAAGTTTGATGTCAAGATTAAAGTATGTTGGTCCTGTTAATGGAAGTCAGCCAATCTTTATGGAATGGGTGAACCCATTTCCAAAAAATGACATATATTCATATTGCTGAATACACATTTTCTAGCAGGAAGTCTCATAAAGAGAAGCTTTACAGTAAAGAAAAGAAAACAGGACAGATGATGAATACTATAGGCTCATGACTGAGTCCTCTGGGGAAATAATGAAAAAGTGGCTCTTCATTTTAAACAAAGCTGAGCAGAGTTGGAAACACAGTATGAGGATTAATGTATTACAGACCCTGAGGGTCAAGAAGGTCAAGAAGGGCACAGGGGCAATACTTAGCTTGGGCCAGTGTCTGCAGCTCTTCCTTGTCCAAGGTAAGACAGATTCATAAGCTGTGCAGTCACACTCTGTTCTCAGGAAAGAACATTGCAAATGCGTGGGATGTTTAATACTGTTTCTCTTTGATTTTTCTACTTTAGGTGTTGCTTATTAATATTTTGTTTTGAACATTCTTTATATATGATGAGATTTTGTCTTTTTATTTATTAAATTCAACTAAGTAAGGCCAAGGAGATTGCTAAAGTGTTAGTTTCCTTAGTTCAAATTCTGAAAAAGGTAAAACTTAAAAATCACTTATGAAGTGTCCCAGTGAGTGATTGTCTTCATCTGGTTGACCAGTGGGTCTGTAGGTGGACAATGGTCTTGATTCCATTAATTGATTTGGGAGTGCCCAGTCTAAAAGTGCACAGTATCACTCTATAGATTTTGTTCCTGATCATATTAGAATGGAAATGGGATACACAAGTTCATTTTTATACAAAGAGGTATCACACTTAAAATATTCCTTCCATATCTCCCTTCCCCATTCTCCTGTTCTATCTTTTCTTGGTCTCTATTATTAATCTAGAAATTTTTTATTCTACTTCTATGTCATATATATATGCATATATATGAATATTTTATAATATCTAGGGACCACAAATGAGACCTAATTTATTCCATATTACCATCTCCAATGAATCTATTTTTCTGCAAATGACATGAAGTTGTTCTTTATGGCTGAAAAAATTCCCGTGTATATGTATAACACATTTTCTTTACACAGTCCTCTGTTGATGGAAATCAGTTGGTTCTGTAACTTAGGTACTGTGAATAAAATGCACATTGCATTGAATTCTATCCTGTCATTCTCAGAAGCATAAAGAAGATTCTCCAAGGAGGGAGATTTTTCTCTTAGCTTTCCACAGCCTTCCGTGACTTCTGCTTGTAGCAGTCTGATTTGTCCTAATGGTGCTTCAAGGCATCAGGGAAATCTAATTTCATCTTTACATAAAGCTGCTGCCAAGAAGTCACCAGCATATGACATGACAGGCAGTGAGCTGGAGGAAAGGAACCAACTGTCATGTCCTTCTGAGTTTTCCCTAGTAGTACTTTGGGCTAACTTTTGTGTGTGCTGCTACCATCTGCCAGACTTTAAGGATATACTCCTGGCTGTCAAACCCTGATGCTGACTAATTTACACAGCTAGAGAGTTCCCAAGATGTGTGGGAAAGTCACTTATTCCATAAGGTATTCACATTACCTCCAGCCGTTTCTATTCACCTAATAGGAAATGAAAGTGTGGATTAATGCCTTTCACAGGACATTAAAAGCCTGAGAGTGAAGAGTCATTTTGGACACCAGGGGCCTTCTTCTCATTTCTGGTCCCTGCTGCCTCACCTAATCATGGTCCATGCTTTCAAAATTGAAGGATGAGCTTTGACTTCACAGAAAATGAGTGTAAAACAGAGAGTCCGTGTGGCCTCCAAATTTTGGACAGTTTGCTATGACGCACCATGCTTTGCCTGTAATTTAAAGACAGACAACACGTGGCTTCCTAAAAATAATAACAACAAAAACTCCTTTTACTTGATTCCCAAAGGGCTAACACTAACAGCTGCTCAATAGAAATGAAAAAAAAAAAACAAAAAAAGGCACTAAAACTCCAAGTAAACAAGACTTTGTGAAACAGTTAAGAGTCTTCCCAGTGTAACTCTGAAAAGCAAGAATGTCTTTTTCAAATATGGCTTTACTAGTCCCAGCATCAGATACATTTTTGACAGATGATATTATAACTCTAAGTATTATAGAAGGTAAGTGCCATGAAATAATTATAACCACTGTTAGTGTCATCAACTAGTGTTTGTGAGTGATCAAGAATTAGACACTTAGGCTAAGTGTACTAAATGTCTAATGGAGATTATTTTATTAAATCTGGGATTTATGAGATAGAGTTTAATATCACCAACTTAACATAAGGTGAACAAAGTTATTGATTTAATATTATTACTAAGGCAGGAGATTGTATAGGAAAAATTAGAATTCTTTTGATGAGAAGTAATTTTCTTTCTTTTTAAACGATTCGTGTATTCTTACTTTATGTGTATAAGTGTTGCACGTGAATGCATGGCAGGTGCCCAAGGAGATCAGGAGAAGGTGTCCGATCCGCTGTAACTGGAGTTTTGAGGGCTCTGATTGCAATGAAGATGTTGGGAACAGAAACAGGGTGCTCTACGGGAGCAGTGCATATTCTTAACTGTGGAATCACCTCTTCAGTCCACATGTAAATTTCTCGAAAATGTAATTCTTGGAAAAACATAATGTCTTCAACAGAGCTCCCAAATAACAGGTTGTATAAGCACACAACAAACAAAATGTTCTAATAGGGAATGCTTGAAGTTCAACAAGTCCTTTCTATGGCACCAGTGTTGGGAGATTACCTCTCAGATGAATCAGACACTTCTATGTGAAGATTTTAAAGGCCATTCAAAAACACTAAAAATGTGCTGCTGAACTATGCGAGCATGGGAAGCCAGAGAAGGATGCCTTTTGGACAGTCTCACAAATGGGGCCATGCTACTTCCTCACAGGATAGTTGTTAGGTTCTCCTCTTTGAAAGACAGCTTTTGGTTGGTGAACTCTAGGGGAAGACTTCACCACATGAAAATTCATGTTATTCTTCCTAGAACCTATATTAATTCCTGCTCCTTCCCCAGAGCCCTATTTTATGAACTCGAAAGGGCTAGAGATTTGTAGACCATATGCTACCCAGAGAGTAGAGATCCTGCCAAGACCCACTTTTTCCCTTTCTCTCTTCTTAGACCATGACTTCTTGCAGCAAAATTGGTGCACTGGCTTCTCAGTGAAAAGAAAACACTTAAAATTGGGCTGTGAGGAGAAGCGTGCCATAAAGTTACTAGCTTAATTAAGTCATTACAGTTTTTAGGGTTTTTTAAATACAGACAATTTGAATATATAATTGAGCCTGAGAACAGCGTTATCCTGGGTTTTTCTTGATCTGCTCAGAAGCAGATTGTGAATGGAAAAGGCTAAGATAATATCCTGTGCAAAGAGCCAGTTTTGTGTTTTCCCAGCAGCTCAGACATGGATTTACGAATCATTTCCTGGTGCATCCAAGGCTGAGGGCTCTATATGACAGGCTCAGAGACCAGCCCCTGGGGTAGTGTTTTGCTTCACTGTGAACTTCTCCCTGGTGGTTCCGGGAATTACATCTGACTTATGCTTCAGTAGAGAAGGCTACAGAACATGCTTAGGGAATGTTCTTGTTGGGAAAATGATTCTGAACGTGAGCCCTGAGGTCAGAAAGGAAACCAAAGGGAAAGATTACAACTCAATGCTTTTCAAGTTCGAGTAGCAGAGGATAAGGTCAATTTAAACCTCTCTTTGGGGAAGGCATTCACCAGGGAAAGTACAAAAAGCCAGAGTGCCTGTGCTGTGAGCACAGCTCCTCACGCTTCAGACTACATCATTTTACTAGCTGTTCACTCAAACATGTCACTTTTCTTTTTTAGAGGCACTTCAGAAAATGAGTTTGTAACTCACATTAACTGGCTCGTCCAGTCCCAGTCACAGGGACCTATGTAAGCACGCAGGCACATAGAGATGCTAAAGGGAAAGGCAGGACATTAGGAATGAAAAGAACCTGAATCCAATCTGCACATTTCATCTGTGGTTAACAGCACCTGCTCCCTTTAAAGCCAGTTCAGAATGCATGAGTCTATTTGTTCTATGCGAACAGCAGTAACCTTGAACTCCCAATCCTCCTGCCTTCTTCTCTGAAGTGCTGGAATGGCACCACCATGCCTGATTGTGTAATTATTTAAACAAACATCCATATGAAATTCCTTATCAAGTCATCCTAATAATTCATTGAACTTGATATGAGATCCAAGGCAGCCTGTCTGTGAGGAAATAAACCTCAGGAAAGGAGTTTATGTGCATTTAAAATGTATACACACATGTTATAATGGTTCCATATAAGTGACTATGTAGACATTTCTGTAGTTAGAATCTGAATTTTCTAGTTTCTAATACAAGTCTTTGTCAGCTAGAGTTTTAATTTTCCTTGTGTTTGAACATGAGACTATACGGCTTCACAAATTGCAGCATCCCAGGAAATGTTTCTGTAAACTCTCAACCATATGAATATGGTCTTTTCTCCTTCTAAATTTTGACTTGATTAAATCTTACTTTATGCAAATTTTGTGTGAGAACTTAGATTTCTTAACATAAACATACAGAACTAAGTAAATTTAAAACAGATTCTCTGGGAAAAAAAGTTTAAAGAGTTCCTTTAATGAACTTAAATTCTTGAATCAAAAGAACACTAAGAAGAATGCACAGGCTTCCAAGTAAATACTGGTCCAACATTATGCAGAGAAAATTATACCAGAAAGATGTAGTTGTGATGACATGGATAGATGCCAAATGCATAAGCTAAGTTTGAATTTTAAATAATGTTTCCCTCAAACATATTTACACACAGTAGAAAAGTTCTTGGTGGATTGCCCTAAAATTAGTGGGTTTTGTGGACAGTGGTTTTTTTTAATCTATTTATGTTTTTTAAAATGGCCATTTTTCTGTGTGTTATACAAAGAGTGAAACCTCGTGAATCCTTGTCTTGAGTCCAGATATTTGTGAAGAACACTGAAGAGCAGACTGTGATGAACTGAATCTGGAAGAACAGACAGGCTGAATGGGTATTGTTCTATCTTTAAGTCTTCATTTCTCTGACACCCATTCCATTCATTGCCAGCCCCAGGCTTGATCCATACACATCAGTTCACATGAAGAAACTTGAGATTTTCTCTCGCTTTCTTGAACCACATAGAAAGATTTTATATATTTCCAAATGTACACAGACAGCTACTTAGACTTCAGAGAATCCCTCCTCACTTTGAGGTCATTAACTCCCACAATGCTCAGACGTTATTGAGGCTAGGTTAGTGATTTGTCCTTTGGTGCTGTAAAGTACTCCTGGTTTTACAGCAAAATACCACAGGTATAAATACCCAATGCAGTGGTTATCAAGCATAATGGATTTTAATTCTCACCTCAATTGTTTGTTAAAGTATAGCTTCAGCAGATGCACAGGTGATAGTAGACCTGATGTTTCTAGTATAAACTGAAGACCTGATTTTGAAGGTCTGTGATGGTGAGTACCAAATTGCCTGGGAGAGATGCAATAGTAATTCTAGACATGTTTGTCATCAAGTCTTCTTGTTTGCTCTCTGGCCTCAATGAGACTTTGAGTGGGCTTAGTAGGAATCATGGGCTATGAGCAGCAGATGACAGGGTTAAGTGCATTAGATTTCTACCCCATCCATCCTCAAGCTCTTTGGCTGAAAACTAGAGATATTTTAAATGACTCGTGTGTTTTCAGGTTATTAAGCTTTTAAAGGATGAACTCTGCCAGCTCACCAAGTCTTGTAAGAGCAGAAAAAAAAGATGTGGCCTGAAGATGCTTGTTCACAGTTTTGAGTTTATCCTATATAGCCTGGTCATGGCTGGAGGGGAAGAAATGCAGCTTTTTATAATGATCGGTTGCATGCCTTACCATTAGAAAGTAGATCCTGGGGGAAGGAGATTCTTTGTCAACTCTATGATTTGTCGGTTGCCTCTCTGTACAGGTGATGTCCTTTGAGATTAGATAATTAGGAAGAATGGGATAATCTAGGAACACTTGCATAAGATGTTGGATGATCAGAATGACTTGCAGATATACCTTAGAAAACATGATTTTAGATATAGGCAATCATAGCTTGATTATCGACCTACGGTGTGTGGAAATTCAAATGAAGCTTGCACACATTAAAGAGAGACTTGAGGTTGAGGGCAAATAGAATTCCTCAAATAGATTTTTGCTCTGTATTTACCAGTAGCATTTAAATTTGCAAAGAAGTATTGTACCATTGTAGTCTTTGTGTGGTCTTTATATTTTCTTATCTTTTCCTCTTTTGAGGAAATAACCCAGGTTACTACTATGCACAAGGCAGCATACGAAACCCTTTGTTTGGTGTTAAAAATAAGTTCAACACAATATGCAGTACTGAGTTCAAAGTAGAACTTCAACTGTGAAGCTGCAGTGTCTGTTAAATCCCAAAACAATACTGCAATGCTGCACATTTGTTTACAGATTATTTAATGTTCTGACATGAAGTCTTAGTCTTTAATTTATACAGGCATTAAATATGATAGGCCAATGGTTGTTCATGTTTCATATATATATATATAGTCAGATTGATTAGGTTCTTTAAATTCATAGAGCCTGTATTCTGCCTAGATAGGTAATCTTCAACCACTTCAAAGATCTGTAGAACATGGCATGTAAATAACTTAGGGTTCTATTGACATGAGACATGATTGCTCCTGACAGTACCAATCTATTCCTGAGAGAATGGTGAGCACCGAAGACACAGCATTTCGATTTTGTTTTCTTCTTGGCACAATTGGCCTTTGGACAAGGAACTGCCCGTGCCTCAACCACTGACATGGTACATGGTATCTGGACTGGATAAACAGGACACAAGGAAAAGGACTGCCAAATCTTACCAAGACTGTGTAATACAGTTCTGAAAATTTTCCTGCCTCTAAAAATGATCTGACAGTTACACTAGGCCATAGCCATACTTGACTGCTTCAACTTTGCAAATAAAACTTTGGGTGATTGCTCACATAGCCAATTGTCTCTGTCATATACCTCTGGCTTTGTAAGCTGCTTGTTAGCACTTCCTGTCTACTCAAGTAATATTATCTCCATTCGCAGGCCTTCAATGGGATTGAATATTAGATAGTCGTAGTTACCTTCCTCTTATGATTTAGCCAAGTTTATTTACAATGCAAGACTTAGACTCTTTGGAATAGAATGTTTATTAAAACATTTGTAACCGGGCATGGTGGCACACACCTTTAATCCCAGCACTCAGGAGGCAAAGGCAGGCAGATCTTTGTGAGCTGGAGGCCAGCATGGTCTACAAGAGCTAGTTCCAGAATAGTCTCCAAAGCTACAGAAAAATTCTGTCTCGAAAAAACAAAACAAAACAAAATAAAGTAAAAACAAAAACAAAAAACCAAACATTTGTCATGTGTTCTTTGATTGATATTGTTCATGTTGTTTCTAATTTTATACTTGATACATAGTTTGGTATTGGGTTTAGATTGCTCTTGTTTAGTCAAAATGAGGAGATGATTGGGAAGCCTTGTTAACAAATTATCTTTAAGAGGTGGGATCAAATTAGGGTGTGGCTTTCTGGAACCTGGAAAAACATGGGTGCACAACCCAGGTGCTTCCTCTCTCTGTCATTCCCTCACCACACAGTTGAAGTTGGAATTCTTATTTCAGTTTTATGAGTTTTCCTTTTTATAATAAATAAAAATATAACTGTTTAGCTTTAAGCTAGCCTGGTTATTTCCCAAATCGAGTTAGCTTCTACAGACATACTAACCAAGATTAAATGTACATAAAGAAAATGCCTGGGAATACACGGGAATTGATGGTACTGCAACTCATATGAAATATAATTAGAGGATATATCACAACATCTTAAATGATAGAGTAGAGGGAGATAATGTTAGTTACCTAAAAATGTTAAGGCAGGTTGGGGGCAGAGGCAAAGTGAAAAGGAGATATAGGTAGTAAGTAAACTCAAACTAAGAATTTATGAAGAAACCTTATGCAATTCCAATTATCTGTAAGACAATTCAAAATACAGTGTAGAAAGAAAAGAGCCCCACAAAAATTTATAAGATATAAGAATTACATAGTGTTGCAAGGAGGCCACTAGTTAATTTCTGGCCACTCAGCCCCAAAATAATCACACAGAAACTGTATTATTCAAATCACTACTTGGCCCATTAGCTCCAGCTTCTTATTGGGTAACTTTTACATATTAATTTAACCCATTTCTATTAACCTGTATATGACCACATGGCTGTGGCTTACCAGCTAAGGTTCTGGCATCTGTTTCTGTTGAGGTTACATAGCATCTCTCTAACTCTGCCCTTCTTTCTTCCAGCATACAGGCTAGCTTTCCCCACCTAGTTCTATTCTTCCCTGCCATAGGCTCAAAGCAGTCTTTATTCATTAACCAAAAAAAAAATCAATACACAGACAGAAGAACCTCCCATATTATTTCCCCTTTTCTGTTTAAACAAAAAGGAAGGCTTTCACATAGTAAAATTACATATAACAAAACAGGTATCAAGCAATAATTAGTTACAATATTTATATATACTTTATCTTTTATTAAAACTAAGGAAAACTATAACTATAAATTCATCAACTCCATCAAAGACTCCAGAAAGATATAATATTACCTAAGTAAACAGAAAGTGCATTGTAAGCAACTTTCAAAACTCTAGAATTGATGGAGACATATCACTGCCTGGACAGTAACCCAAAGTTCTTTTGTACCAGTGGGGCATCCCTCTTCAGCCTCCAGGCCCATAGTATGCAGCAGACTTTTTTACAAAGAAGGAAATTTCAAAGACAATTCTACCTATTCTTGTATTTGTCCATCCTCTGTGTAAACACAAGAAGAACCTCTATTCCAAAGCAACATATCCTTACACTCAAATTTTGAAATCAAGATACCTTTAAAATATATATGCTGGTTTAGCTTAGCAACCCATACAATGAAATGACTCTCTCTACTTAACTCTTTCACAGTTTAAAAATTAAAAAAAACAATAATATCCATAATCCAGACTCTCTGGGAATTTTCCATCTTTACATGGCTTATTTTCCTTTATTCCTTTTCTGTACACTGTCTCTTCAAAGACTTTGTTTTTTTTTTCAAATCATTTCTATATCCTTCTTCTAACCCTTTATATTCTTTTTCTTCTCTCTCCCAAGGATACATACATTTCTAATGTGTGACACATTTAGAGGTCTTTTATGTCTGAATTTGTCCTATTGTGTATCTGTAATTATTTTCTGTCCAGGAGTGCTTCTTAAAATGCTAAGCATTTCTTTAAAACTTAAGCGGCACCATAACTAGGGGAAACGTGGTATTACCTGCTTGCCTTGCCCAGTCTAGCATGGTGGAGTTGCTCACTGCCTCCAATAGCCACAGTGCCCCATCTCTAGGCACACAGCTGATCCACATTGCTAACAAGCAAGCTGTAGCACGTTGCTCACAAACCCCATTCAAGTGCTTCATAGCTGGAGTTTGTTCTGGCAGCACTGCCCAGTAAGCTGTGTTTAAAAATCACACAGCTTTTTTTTTTTAATCTGCTATGGCTAAATCAGGAAAACCTCTCTTAAATGAGCCATGCCTCTGCTTGCTTCTAACAAACAGAGCCCATCCATGAAAATGCTGCTAGCAAACTATGTTTAAATCTGTTCTTTTGTGTCTTGATTTTTAAGCTTTCTCAGGTTTTTGTTTTGATGTAGTTATCCATGTTGATGCTAATTTGTAGGAGGAAGATAGGTGCTTGTTGGTTCCTGGCTGCTTAACTCTAAAATAATTCACACCGAAACTGTATAATTTAAATGACTGCTTGGCCCGTTAACTCTAGTTTCGTATTAGCTAACTCTTATATATTAATTTTACCCATTTCTATTAATCTGTGTTTGACCATGTGGCTGTAGCTTACCGGATAATGTTCTGGCATCTGTGTCTGGCAGGATTACATGGCGTCTCTCAAACTCCACCCTTCTTTCTTCCAGCATACAGCTTAGCTTTCCCACCTAGTTCTGTTTTTCTCTGCCATAGGCTCAAAGCAATTCTTTATTCATTAACCAAAAAAAGCAACACACAGACAGAAGGACCTCCCTCACCACATAGGTTTATGGCAACTAAACTAATTCTAGACTTTCTATGTTAAAATAATAATTAGCAACAGAAAAACCAGACAGTTTTTATAAACACATGATGATTTTATTCATTTATCCTCCTCCTTAAAACTAATCCCAGTGACTATGAAGTTAATTCTCACAGGCACCAGATTCCTTTAACAGTTCTTTGGAGTACAGCCTGTTAGACTTGAATCTCACCCAGTAACCCAGGTATCTGGGCTGTCTATATTTACCTTGTTCGTTTCCTACTTTAGTCTGAGTTCCATGCATATTTTTAGCTTGTTTTGTTCATTCTGGTGGATGCAAAATCTCTTTATTGCTTTTTGCTTCCATTTCAGGACAACTCCTTGCCTTTTTTCTTTGAAAGCCCGGCTAATTATATAGTTTTTCTTCCCTTACAAATATAACTTTATTTTAGTTGCTTGCTCAAGAATTAAAATGTGCCATCCTAAATAAGGATGCTATGGGTTAATTAGAAACCCTTTCAATTTGGGGTGATCTAGCATCTCTAAGGAGACAGGAATAGAGAATGGGGGTGTCCTCAGGTAAAACTTGTGATTATCAGTATATGGGAATAGGTATTTGAAAACCCTTCAAGTGATTGGCAGCATTTGAGACATATTTGAATAGAAATTTGTATTTGGATGTCTTTACTATGGCAGTTTACAAAGAAATGCCCCCCTTAGAGTTTGAACTTATCTCCAGTATTGGTGGGAAGGTCCTGGGAAAGTACTGCCTTGATGGCAGAAGCACATCTTTGGAACAGTCTTTGAGAATTGGTGGCTTGTCTTCATATCTAGTTGCCTCATTGTACTTTGTGTCTGTGAATAAGAATGTGGTCACTCAGCTTCCTGTTTCTGCTGCAATGTGTGCCGTTTGCTACTGCGCTCTCCCACCACAGTGGACTCTGACTGCTGGAGCAGGACGTTGTGATAAACTATTCCCCTTGAGTTGACGGTGGTCATGATTTTTTATCACAGCAGCAGAAGAGTACTTAATACATTACCTTATGCAAATGGACTGAAGCACAGAGTGAAATACAGGTTTCGAGAAGGTTTGCGTATCATCACAGCTTATCTAGCCTTAGGTCAAGGGTCTGAAACTCAGTCTAAGTGAAAAATTTCTATGCTTGCTGAAGCACACCACTCCCATTAGCTCTCTGATCCGTTTTGTCTGTTCTAAAGTTCCACTTCCACTTAAATGTAAATGTTAAATTATCTTAGCCACATAATTGGATACAATATATGTTGCTTAGTTCCACCCAGCTGCCCCCCGGGGGGGGCGGTAGGGAGCGAGTACATGTAGGGTCAACATCATAGACACTGGGAGACAGACTGAATGCAGCAATCTCAGTTTACTCAAGATGGGGAAAGCCTATATAACCTCCCCTGACCCAGGGAGGGGGGAACAGCAGCCATTGGCACCAGATCATCTTTGGTGTTTGTTGGAGATTAGTTTGAGACATTATCTCATGGTTCGGCAGTTGTTGCTGGGGCTCCTTGGCAGACCTCGGTTGGCTCATAAGGAAATTACCATAGTGAATGCTCAGATAGCTGGTTTAGTCCAGTTTAGGCCAGTAAGGACTTATTTGCCGTCAGGCCCTTTTTTTCTGACCAAATATCATTCTACAAACACATTTCTGGGCAGGAGACACATCAGCTGATAAGGACGGACAAGTCATGTATTTTGGATATAAGTTAAAGAAAAAGAACTGCTGAGTCAACTATATCCGGAGGAAAATTTCATCTCCTTCAAGGTCTTCCTCTATGCCCCAGGTGTACCTCAGGCACTCCATTTTCAGCTCCATCAACAGACTTTAAGAGACAGCTCATAATAACATTGCTCTTCACACCCTTTGCTTACAAGCTTCCACATATGGCAAAGTGAATATCAGCCTCAAATCTGGACCCAGCAGAACACCACATGTGTCCCTTCCCAAAACACAGCTTCATACTGACCATGTAGTTTTAAAGCATTTTCCTGAGTACAATTCAAACCCTTCACAAGAAAGTTTAATTCCACAGTTCACACTCAAATCAGGTCACTATCTCGTGTTCCTTTACTTGAACATAAGATCTACATGGCATGTGTTTCTCTTTTGCTTTGCTCACTGCTAGTACAGAATGCTTAGATTAGCATCTGGTGCATAGCAAGCATACTGGAATGATTTGTCAGGCAGAGTAAATAAACAGATAGACAGATAAGATAGACAGACAATAAATAGGTAGATTAGATGTTAGATAGATAGATAGATAGATGATAAATAGGTAGATTATATGGTAGATAGATAGATAGATTATAAATAGGTAGATTAGATGATAGATAATAGATAATAGATAGATAGATAGGTAGATAGATAGATGATAGACCAAAAATGCAAGAAGCATGTCCCTTTCAATGTCCCTTCCTTCTGTTCTAACTGAAATTTTTTTTATCTTAATTGGATTATTCTTTTTAAATTTATTTGACATTCTATAATAGCATGCATATATTGTTGTACAAAAGGCAAAAAAAAACAAATAATGAAAAGTTATATCAAGTTCTTCCCATTAAAAGTTAACATTGGCTTTGCAGTCTTCTAGATATGACTTGGAGCTACAGTTTCCATGATAGATGTTTTAGTTTGTCTTTCTATTGTTGTGATCAAATACCATGAGCAAAAAACAAGTTGAAGAGTAAAGCGTTTATTTGACTCACACTTTCGCATTGTAGTCCATCATTGAAAGAAGTCAGGACAGGGACTCAAACAGGGCAGGAACCTGGAGGCAGGAGCTGATTCAGAGGTCATAAAGGTGTTCTGCTTACTGACTTGCTCCACATGTCTTGTTTTGCCTGCTTTATTATAGAACCCAGGACCACCTGCCTGAGGTGGCCCCATCAACAATGGACTGGGCCCTTCCACATCAATCACTAACTTAAAAACTGCCCTACAGCTAAATTTTATGGAAGCATTTCCCCAATGGGGCTCTCTCTTCTCCAATGACTCTAGCTCGCGTCAAGTTGACATAAAACTAGCCAGCACATACCATTTTAGAAAATATATTAATAAATAAAATAAAGTCTTATGTCAGTAAAATCAAGCTCCTGTGGTTGGTTACATCAAAAAGCTCTTCCTGACTTGTGACTTGAAACACAGAGAAGTTTATCCACGTAGTCTAGAGTCTCGAGGTTTGAAATCAAAGTATTGGAATACTGGGCTTGAAGGCTCTACGGGAGATTTTTCTCACCTAGATTCAAACATCTGGTGTTTATTAGAGCCCATCACTTTTAGTCATATCTCATTATCATGCTGCCCAATCATATTCTATGTTATAATTTCTCTGTTTCTTTCACAGTTTTGTCAAATTATAATGAAGAAATAAAATTGTATATACATAAAATATAAATGTGGTGATTTGACATGCCTATTTTGTGTGTGTGTGTGTTTTGAAGACAAAATTTATTTATGTAGCCCTGACTATCCTGAAACTTACTGTGTTGACCAGGCTGGCCTTGAACTCACAGAGATCTACCTGCCTCTGCCCCCTTGAGAGGATATGTCTATTCAATATAAAGTAATTATCACAACAAAATTAATGAACACATTCACTAGTTAACATAATTATCCCTGTTTTTTCCTAAGAGTAAGATATTTAAGATTTATTCTCTTATGAAATTTTAATTATAATGATCGAATGTTACTAACTGTAGTAATTATTCCAAATCTTACATTCTTAGAATATATCTATTTCAGCGTGGGTTCTATCTAAGGACAATGTTCATTATATTTAGGTTCCATACACATAGTCTGGGATAAATTCCAATAGAACAGATTACAAAGATCTGACATACACAAAGCTTTTGAAACTCCTAATAAACCCACTACCATGGCTAAGTTCTTCTAATCTATCTAAGTAATTTCTGAAGTAAGAATGCTGAGAAGTTCCTCAGTGCCTGCATAGTCCACTAACTTTAGCATGAGAAGGAAAATATTTATTTTCTAGTATTATTGGAATACTCTAGAAAAGAGCAGGCTTTCACAAGGCAGGCTAGTCACGATGTAGTATCTTGTAGGTTCTATCAAAGTAGTACCTGAAACAATGTAATCTGGGTAAGTAACAATTGCTATGTTTAACATAACATTGTTCTAGGGTAGAACAATGAGATGTTCCCATAGATATGGAAACATTGATGTCTAGTTTTCAAAGCAAATCCTTATAACCTAGTCATATTCTGGCCACTATTATGTGGCACCTGATTGCTGGCACCTGTGAAGTAAACCTAACAGGATTAGTTCAGAGCCACAGTGTTATGAATAGGGATAATCTTTGCTGGCATGTATATCTAATACACCAGCTGTAAACCTGTAGACCATGAAGGAGATCAAAAGAGCTATTCTCTATAATAACGACTGGTGAACGTTCTCATGTTTCCCTGACAGAATTCAAGCTTGCAGTAGCCAACCACACATACTCTATCCCAGAGCAATGGTAGAGCTCTGCCACTTGGAATATGTTTACCAGTGATTACTAAATAATTAGGTGATGGAGGGGAATCTACTTCCAGAAAATGAGGACACAAAATTGTGTGAGTAAAACGGAGGAGTTTAGGGGGTGAATGTGATCAAAATATAACAGGAAATTCTCAAACAATAAATAAAACTCTTTTCTTTTTCTGGCATGAATACCTTGACAGGAAACAACTCTCTAGTAGGACTTAAGAAACTTCAACAAGAGGAAACACATGCCTGATACACTTTAAATATTTGTTCTTATACCCACAGGTAAGTGTAGTTTTCACCCATCATCAAGGAGATTTCTCTTTGCAATAGACCATTGTAGAAAACCACAACCAATTAAAACGCAGAGCTGTGGACCATAGTTCAAATGGATACATCTACAAAACAACTTCTGTATTTACATTCAGGGAGCACTGCAGAAGGAGGAGGTGGAGCAGAGGGATCGTAAGATCCAGGGGTGCTTGCTGTGAGATTGCGTCTCCTAGTAATATCTGTAGTTAGACCTGTGAAGTCTCACCACATGACTTCCTGAACAAGACTTGCTGAACAAGAACAGCAACAAACATTGTAAAGTTGATGGGGGAAACCTAGGAGGCTGCAGCCCTACACAGAGTACTACAGGCAACAAAAGAATGCTCAGAGTGGGCACTCTGAGTGCTGGGGTCTTCTTTAGGGAAGAGCACAACAATTAGTTATCCAATACCAAATGGTCAGTCTTGAAAACAAACATACATATAGCATCATACAGACTGAGCTTGTTATATTTGGTAACATTTATGTGTGTGTGTTTGCATGCATGCATGTATGTATATATGGACATAATATACATGTGTATATGTAACAACAATGAATGAAAAAGAGGCTAAGAATTTGAAAGAGAGCAAGGAGGTATATATGAAAGGACCTGGAAGGAGAACAATGAAGGAGGAAATAAAGTAACTATATTACAATCTCAAAAATAAAATAAAAACAAAAGTGAATATTGCCTGAAGAATTCCTAGTTAATTGTCTCCATCTCATTCATACTCTACTAGGACAAGTGGGTATATCAGAATTACTCAAAAAGGAGACATCATTTCTCTGAGAAAACACTTTCTTTAAGCATAACAAATCATGTCCACATTGCAAGAAATGTTCCTTTGCCTAACCCTATTTTATCAAGCCCATGTACAAAAATTTTTTAGATTGTTCAATTGTTTCAATCAGTTGTACATTCTTGACTTAGACTCTGCTTTGTCAACCCCATTTAAAAGATTAATAATGATGGGACTGTGAAGGTGGCTCAGAGCTAAGAGTGCTCTGTGGTCTAATGGGTAACCAGCATTTAGTCCCCAACCACCCACCTTAGGCACCTCCCAGCCATCTGTAACTGCAACGTCAGAGGCTCAGAATTTCTCTTCTAGTCTCCGCTTAACCCTGACCACATACATACACATTCACACAGACACAAACACGCACATAAAAAAATTAAATGAATCTTGGAAAATAAGGTATTCATAAAGAGCATGACGTAAGTTTTACCTCCACAAACACGGCTACATACAACAAATATAGAAACTAAGATATCTGAAAGCTTCCTAGCGGCACTGTAACTCATGATCTTTCCAGGAGGGTTTGGAGGAGTCATACTATAACCTGGAGTAAAGATGGCAGCAATTATCTACATATCCTATCTACTGAAGGCCCAGAACTTTGTACACAAAAGCATACATATTAGTATCATTGTTCGGTACTCTTTTCAGCTTGTGAGCCAGTGCCTAACAATACAATAGCTGTTGCTGTTTTGTTGAAATGGGTGAATAGAGCCAAGTATTGAATAAATGTCTCAAGAACTCAAAATTCTTCCTTTTCAACTGTTTGCTTTTTCAGTGCACCATCATAACACATACACACACACACACGTATGTATGTATGTATGTGTATATATATTTACTTTTTCATTTATTTTAGTAAAACATAGTTATTTATATTCAATTATTTCTGCCCTCCTCCAAATCATGCCTGCCTGTGTCTATTGTTTGTGTGTACTGAAACAGGAAGACAGAAGTAAGGTGGGACCTGTGCTTACTGACAAAGTGTGAGTTGTGAAATTTGCCCACATCACTCAGTCATTTTCCCATTTCTGTCTATTTCTTCAGGTCCATTAAAGGCCAGCAGGCTACATCAGCCTCTGCAGTTGTTTATCCCTTTCTAACAGAATTAGGGGGAGCAGCCCGAGCTTTCTAGCCTATTGTTGTCATGTCATTTTCTATCTACTTCAGATACATTTTTTCTTTCATTTACAGAAACATTAAAATTCCCCACGTCCCACCTCCATGATTACCAGGTTCGCCAAATTCACCAAGAGATAGAAAGAACATCGTCAAGTGGAATTTATTATTCCTGGTGTATTTACACTATGATAGCTTCATATGATACACATGAAGCTTATATGAAAGTGCTCTCAGATGATGGGGCATGAAGACCCAGAGGTGGGGAGCTGTGACTGGCTACCAGTGGTGGACAGCAGAGTGTTCTTTACTCTGGCAATGATGTGGTAAGAGTGGTTCACTCTGGAAATTTTAAAACATAGTTTAAGTAATCTATTATCATCTAGTAAATATTTTAAACAATGTCAATGACAAAATTCTCTTACCTTGGAAAGGTAATCATATTTGGTCCTAATTCTGAATAACTGCTGGAGTTACTGATGAATTTAAAAATTAAGAATGCTAAATATGGCATATATAAAAGTACTGCATGTGATTGGGAAGCTGAAACAGGTTGTCTTTAGTTCCAGACCCCCATCTTGAGACACACTGCCAAGTTCCAGGCTAGTATAGAGTATATAGTGATATGCTACCTAAAAACAGGTATATGCATGTGTGTATTTATGAATATGTATAACACATACATGCATATAAGATATAAGTAAACATACTTTCAGTACATATTCTTTATTTTTGTTATGAATAAGAGTCATAACAAGTCATAACTGACTTGGGAAAGTCAGTTCTCTGCTTCTACCTGGTGAATCCCAGAGATTGAATTCAAAACATCAGGCTTGGTGGCAGGCAATCTTATTTGATGAGGTATCTCACCAGTTTATGTTAGTCCCTTGTTTGAAATTTATTAGAATATTTAATTTTGCTTTAGGCACATTTCGTTCCTGATCCTGATGGCACCATATATTTCTGCAGATAAATAGAGATTAAGGGATTGAGATGTAGCTCAATGAGAACCTGCTCTCCTGGCATTGTCAAACCCTGAGATTCAGCTTTAGTGCTGCAAAAATTGAAAAATTAAAATTAAAACTCTTAAAAATAGAGCTTGCATGGTAGCTTATACCTACAATTTTAAAATTTAGGGTATGGACGCAAAGGACTCTCCACAAGTTTGAAGTCATCCTGGGCTACAAAAGGAAAGTAACTCTGTGTGTGTGTGTGTGTGTGTGTGTGTGTGTGTGTGTAATAGAGACAATAAAGTTATTATAAAGACTAAGACATGGAATTTGAGTTTTTAATCTTACCATTCTATGAAACCATATAGAATGTTTTATTTGTGCATAAATGTATTTAATCAGATATAGAATTTAAAGACTGACAGAACTGACTAAAAGAAAAAGACATGGATACTGCAATAATTTCTAGAATGCATTGATAAAATGAGTGTTCACAAGTCTGGCATACCTATTACGAAATTAAGGAATTTTCCCAATTATTTGTGTATTGCTTCCTTCATGTGCAAGACATTTGTGAGTTGAAATCAATAGAATACGTTCAAATCTGAGTGAAGACAGATGGAAATAAATTCACAAATTTTGCTTGACTCACTATAGAATGAGACCATGTCAAAAAGATTATTTTTTATGGATCATTTGTAAATTCACGGAAGGTAAGAAGAAAAACTGTTATTCATGTTCTGACTGACTAGTATGTGGACATGGTTCCTCCATTTCTCCAAAACAAAGGAAAATACTTAAAACTGCTAATTATTATTCTTTTTTCTACTTTTTAGCTATTTTAAATTAGCAAGATTGTCTACATATATATTTTTGTAAATTTCAAAAGATAAAAGGGAATTTTGGTTTATATTTTGTTCATCATACACAAGTGTTACTAAAATTTCGTGTTAGTTCCTTGTATGAAATACAGTAGAAGGTTTAATTTTTATTTAGAAACATTTCATTCCTAATTCGTATGGTACCTTATTGTTCTGTAGTTAAATATTTTTATGCCAGGAATAATTCTGAAAAATAAATATATTATATGTACAAGTGCAACCATAAAAAACAAATCTGTTTTGGCTGTTAGCAATGCTTGGCAGGACATTTAAGCAGTGAAGTTGACTCAGGTGTTAGAATCTGGTAAAGTTCCAGTTCTGGGGAACTTCAGTATTGAAAGACAGAAAGGAAATCCCACTCTAAGTTCATGGAAAAGAGCCAACAGTGAACAAGTATAATCAAAAGACTCTTCCAAGGACCCTTTCTCCTTGACATTCTATGCCTCTTCTTGCACACAAGAACACACACACACACACACACACACACACACACACACACACACACACACATACAGGAAAGAAAAAAAAAACTAGAAAGAAAATTGGAATGCAGAAATGTGGGTCCTTTTTTAAAAAAAATAATGAAAGTCCCTAGTTAAACACAAGACAGTAAATCTGGGAACAGATATTTTCAAAGAAATACCAGGTCTTGCTCTCAATCAAAAATAAAGGAACACTTATTTTTAAATGCACTGTGAAAAAAACTAAAATCAAATTTTATTTTCTATGTATGTATAGCATCACATTAAATATTTCACTAAGTCAGGGTTTGTTTACCTAACCCCTCTCTTGAGAGCCTGACATTCCTCTGAGAAGGTCCATGTGTAATGGGTAAAATGCTGAAGACATCAAGTCCTTTGCTTAAGAGATTGCTGAGCCGCTTCAGAAAAATGTCCAAATATATGGTAGCTTCTAAAACAGCAAATGAATACTAACAGTCATGTCATCATCTGGAGGAATGGGCTGAATGACTCTGCAAACCCATAAAACAAGTAAATCTTTATTTAAGTCTCGAGCATGCCATTAATTAAACATTTTTATTGTGTAGCTGATTTTTAAAAAAAAGAAAAGGAATAGAAACATTTTTCCATTATGTGAGCAGGCCTATAAATAATGAATGTTTTATCCAATTCAGCTCAATGTCAACAAATCTTAGCTGGATCTTGAAGAAATACCAAGTCCTTGCACTGCCTGTCATTAAAAAAAAAGTAGGGGGCGAGTGTTAATGTTTTCCTAAAAGAGATAAACAGGATTGGTACCATATATGACGGAAAAGGATTGGGTAAAAGGCTAGCCACTAAGCATCTCTCACGACTACAGGCTTACTGCTTGACCGTGATGGTTTATGAAGTCAAGTCCCGGGATTGTTCTAAGCACTGTCATTCTGAGTCAACTCTTGAGACTCAAACTTTGGTTGTTGGTCCCCACAAAAGGTTGTCACTCATCTTTGCTCATCTTTGTCAGTACTACTGGCCCTAGCCTATTGTTTTACTCTTTCCAGCTGCTTAGTAATAATTCAACCAATAAATGAATATTTGTATTCATTATTAACTATGAGAGATGTGAGTACTTGAGGAGTGTACCTTAGAATGTCTCCAGATGCTCAGGTACTTTAGCACTTGTTACCGTGTGGGCGGCACTGTCTGTGGAATTTCAGGGGAAGCAGCCTTGTTGAAGAAGTATATCACTAAGTGGATGCTTGAGAGTCTATAGTATCCCACTTCCACTGTGCCTCTGCAGGTTGACAGTGAGGTTTTAAAAGCCCACACCAGTCTATCATCTATCTCTTGATCAGCAGTTCCGGATGCAGCTCTCAATACTGCCCTAGCACCGTGCATGCTTCCACGCTCCTTGCCATGATAAGAATGGACTAAGACTCTGAATGTTTAAACAAGCTCCCAGTTAAGTGCTTTTGTTTGTAAGATTTGCCTTGGCTGTAGTATCTCTTCACAGCAAAAGAACAGTAACTAAGGCAGGAAGTGAATATATATATATATATATATATATATATATATATATGTGTGTGTGTGTGTGTGTGTGTGTGTGTGTGTGTGTATGTATATATATGTAAATGTGTATATGATGTGTGTGTGTGTGTGTGTGTGTAACAATGACAATAAAAGAGAAAGAGGTTATCAATTGGCGAGTGAGGGACACATGATAGGTATTGGAGGGAGAAGACATGGGAGGAGCTAAAAGAGGAAAGGGAAAGGAAAGTGAAAAAAATTATATTTACTTAGAATGCATTATAAATTTTACTCTATTCATAGAAATCTTTTCTTTATATAGGTATAACAATGGTGATAAGTTCTATGTCTCTGAGGCTGACTCAGAATTCACAACAGGCTATGTGTCTCTAGAGATATCTATGCTTTACTTCCATTTAATAAACGTGACTCAATTTGTCTTTGTGTCGATTAGTAATAACTCTTTGTACTATCCCTTGATTTAATTCTTCTATGATCCCTTAATTTTTCCGTGTTCCTCTTTAACCCAGAATCAGCATCTTCATTAGTATGTTTGGGAACCAACTGTAAGGAAGCAGCCCTATGTGACTTGTGACATGGTTCATTGAGGAACAGCATGGTCCATCAAGTCTTAGGAACCTAGGCTCCATCACCCGGACCTACAAGGTAGACTAGGGCTAAAGTCTATAAGCCTTCCTCTAATTACAATTATGATTGCATGATCCCCCCCCCACACATAAACACATAATAAATGCATATATGCATTAAAGAAAAAAGTATTTTACTCATTGAGTATTTCATACAAGCATCCAATAAGTTGTTTTTGAAATTTGTGTATGTATTTATTTTATGTTTACAGGTGTTTTCCCATCAAGTATGTCTCTGTATCATATGTGTCTGTCATACACACACACACACACACACACACACACACACACACATGCACACACTTTAAAAAGAAGAGTCTAATGAAATTTTTGAAGTAATTTTCACTGACATTGCATTTATTTATTTAGATAGACATAGGTAGAAAATTGAATCATTTAAGATTATTTGATGGGAATTACTTAATGAAATGTGGGATGGCCAAGTACCACTTTAAGTCTGCAGTTTTTACTCAGATTCATTATAGTTAATAAGATAACTAAAACACTACCATGTTTTATTGGAATCTAAGATTTTTCCTGAATGTTTCTTATACACTAGTAAGTACTTTTATCACATTTATCCAGTCACTTTATGAAGTTGGGATGATTATTTTCATAAATGCATTGCTAAGTGAGACATGGAGATATGGTCAGGACATTCTGCTAAGAATCTCCTTAGGAGTGAGATACTACTTCCTCTGCCTGGTAGATGATGAATGAGTGACTGTTCACAGCTGAATTCCTCTCTAAGTATTTTCTTCAGCCAGAAATAAATAGAGTCCCCAAGTCTTACTTCCTACTCAGTAGTCTTTCCAGAGCTCCTGAAAGATTTTGATACTACACAGTCCCTTCGCGTTCTGGCCAAACACACTGATTTTACATTTTGTAAGAATTGCACTGGAGGTACACCATCATATACCTCTTGCACTCAAGTCTTTCTAAAGCTTGTTTCTACTAAATAATTTAAACTAAATAATACCAGAATTTGGTCCCAGAATAACTCTTAAATGAGGTTTAGAGCTGGACTATTTATTGTGGTGGTCCTGGTGGTAGCTGGAGCAATGACCAAACCTAGCATGATGCAGTGGTTCAATTATTAAAACTTTCTAGGCAATAAACATACACCCAAAATCGGAAAAGAGCAGTGCTGGCAAGTACAGTATGAGAAACTGGATAAATAGAAACAGCAAAAAAAGATAACACAGTTGACTTTTGATCATTGTCCCTTATGCATTGAAGAAAGAAAATGAAAATTTGGCAGTAACTGCCACTAATCAAAAGCAATGCATGAAGTTAAGAGGCATCATTGCTTCTAAGAAGTTGAAGATCAAATTGAAGATTTAGCTTGAAGAACAGTAGAAATACAGAGAAGGTTGGATTCTCAAACTTAGCTGACCCAGTATGTGAAGATAAGAGGCTTACACAAGCAAAGACCCTGAGAGTGGGCCTGAGGACACTTGAGCAACTCAACTTAAAGTTGGTCTTTAAGCACCAGATTGCTCTAAACTCCCTTTGTTATGAACTGACTCATTATATCCTCCTAGTGGCTAGAATTTCCTTTTTGCTTAAAGACAATTTAGAGCTCACTGATGTATAGGATCTATGTCTACATCCCTTCCTGACCAAGAATATTTCATAACATTTCATAATTTGGTCAAAGAATTATTGGGACATCTAAAGGAGAAAAGAGATTACAAGTTGAAGCAGCTATAGCACATAGTCAACAAGTGCCAATAAGAGTCAGGGCAAAGACTGTAGGATTGGATGGCGAAGGTGGATCAATAAAGGCAGACTATGGGAATGAATAATGGAGAGTTTATTGATGTCTGAACACGTATTTATGACATAGAAATTAATACCTTACATAAATCTCAAAGATATCAGTAATATATGCTAGGGTAACTCCATGTAGACTTTAGCTGGTGAGGTATTCTATACCTAGCATAGTAGGTGGCAGAATAAAGAACTAAAAGATTTGCGAAATAGTAAAGGATGTTAATTAGATATACAAGCATGGAAAATATAACACCTGGGTAGTTTGACAGAAAGACCCCAGAAAACTCATTTAACCACAGTGAAAATCTCTATGGAGGCCCTTCTTTATAGGCAAAGTTAGTATTAGAAGATGCTGTAATCTATCTGGATTCCATAATAGCAATAGAAATGACAGACACTGAAAAAAATAGATGCTATTGTACAGAACTTCCATCCAAATCAAGGTGGGCACAGTTGTCACTGGTATATTAGTTGGTCTGAGCTACCATAACAAAATGTATTATTATATTCACAGTTTCCATGTCATTGGTTCAATCAACTACTGATCAAACATTAACACATCTCTATTGAATATGGATAGTCACTTTTTGTCATTAATCCTTGTAGTATAATAATAATTTTGATAATATTTAGTTTGTATTAAATATAAAAATAATTTAGAGATGATTCAAGCACTCAAGATAATGTATATTTGGATAGATGGAAAAATTATGTCAGTTTTACACAAAATGTTTGCAACTTTATGAATTTCCTAATATGTTACTGGGCTCTAAAGCTATACAATACTGATAAATAGGTCAGAAAGTCACCGGGTGTTAAATATAACTACCCACCTTGAGTTCCCTTCCGCCAGAGTCACTAGATCTTAAGCTGGAGTTGATATAACTAGCTAGGTGTGGGGATTCATGCCTAGAATTACAGCAGAACAGATGTAGAGGCAAGTGGATCCTAAGTTTGAGGAAAGTCTGGGCTAAATATTGAAACCATATCTCAAAAACAAATAAGAAACACTATATATGTGGGTGAATGCATGTGGTTGCTTCAAAAAACAAGTGGTCCAGATCTCATATCAGGTGTCACTGTTAGACAGGCTCCTCTGCTTCACTTGATACATTTGTCCACGTAGAGAAGGAGTTATTTATGACCAATTAATAAGGGGAGAGTACCTAATGAATGCTTTCTCTCAGTAAGTGCATAAAAGCCAGAAATGGAGTGTTGCTACTTGACAATGTGTCCAAAAGTTATCTTAAAAGGCAGAATGACATAAAGGAAAGAAAACCAGCCTACAATTCACAATCCCAGAGAACTTAGACAACAATGAGGACCCCTGAGGGATTTAAGTATTCTTTCCACTCTCAGAGCAACCTTTAGGATGTTTGTCTGTACCTCCATCATACCAGTTCAACCCCTGCTTCTGTATCTTCCCACTGATCTACAAATTTTTGAAACAAGAGAATTTGTTGACCACTCCCTAAATTTTATCCTTGTCTCAGAGACTGATCCACAGGGACTCTAACTAAAACAGCTACTGAGACACAACTATCCATCAAACAACATAAGCCCAGAGTCTCCTGAACAGACAAACTACATATTTTCCCTTCTCCCTTATCCATTCAATTAAGACTCGAAATTCCTCTAATGATTTTTTTTATTTAATGCTATGCTAACTGTTGCTTACTTTTCTCCATCACTGACTAAAAGGTTGCACTAATTTCAAAACTAAGTACTGAAAAGCATTTAATCTGTGACAGGCATAAAAAAATTATATCTCCTATCTGTGACCTTTAAGGTCATTACAAAGGTCTGTTTATTGAAGGAGTAGGTGACACTCTTTCTGGAAAAGTACATCCAAATGTCTATAATTAGTGATGGAATCCTAGTCTATGATGGGCACGTGGATAATGTTGACTGGGGGAGTCTGTGCATATTTGAGAGGTGTATAATCTCTTCTGCATACTTTGACAACTTGGGAACATGTGCTTGTTTCATCTCTTTCTCTGGTGGAAATGAAATTAAAGTCCGAGGTGAGTTTCTGTCCTGCCTCATTCCACAGCTGCTCCACAAATTACCACACCATAGGTTTATATTAGTTATATATGTTTGACTGGTAACTCAGGCTTGTTACCAACTAGCTCTTATGCTTAAATTAACCCATCATTCTTAACTATGTTTAGCCTCATGGCTTGGTACCTTTTCTCAGTACAGCATTCTCATCTTGCTTCCTCTGTGACTGGCTGGTGATTCCTCTTCCCAGAATTCTATCCTTCCTTTTCCCAGAATTCTCCTAGTCTTATTGCCCCACCTATGCTTTTTGACCAGCTACTGGCCAATTTGTGTTTTATTGAACCAATTTGAGTGACAAATTTTGGCAGTGTACAGAAACATTAACCCACAGCAGAGAATGGCATAGTAACCGAACCAAAACAAGAGCTAAAGGATTCACTCCAGCTCTGAGTTTGGTCTGTTTGGCCTTGAACAATGACTTCAACTCCTGAGTCTTTCTTTCATCTCTTCTTTAGTCACAAAATATATAGAGTCACCTGATTTTTCCACCTGCCTTAACCATGCCCTACAATTTGAAAAACTCAGATCAACACCTTCTTAATGGAGTAGGTAATCCCTATATTTGCTCCAAACTAAGTGAAAACAAACATTTCCAGTTAAGAATCAATTATAACTCCTCCAAATCCAGAGACTGCTGACAGAGTTTAACATCGAAGAAATGAACAGTTCAGTTATTAAATGCAATAAAGAGGGGTGTAAATGGACAGATTATTTCACTTATTACTAATTATCTCTTAAATTCTCCTGTCAACTATTCTCAATAGAAAGCCTCCTTTATCTTCTGTCCCATTTTTTTTTTTTTTGGTTGCTCTAAGTGCTAGTCTTAAACGGTGCTCAAATTAACTAGAGCTCAAGTGTTAATAAACCCACAAATCAGGAACCATTTAGTTATGTTGATCACAACTTACAAGAGTTGATGGACAATTCTTCTTATGAGGAAGGCTTGATGAAAAATCTTAGTTCAACCAGCTTCCCTGCCAGATGCAAATGAGCAAGTACCCATCACAACCACACATCCAGAGCCTTATTCTGGAATCTACTCAGAATATGTCCATGTCATCCTGGCAACCCGTGGAGCTCTATGTAACAGGAAGGAGCAGGTCCACAACTCCATGTTAAACTTGTTAGGGCTCATAGTTAATGATGTCCCTCCTACTATCCACACTACATTCTAAAATATCCTAAAGCAGGGCCTATAGAGACTTTTTATCAGTGTTATATGCCAGCATCAGCATCTAACTCAACACCTGTTACTCAGAGGTTGTATCAAACAATACATGGCTAAACATGACAATGTGAGGTGGGGTATGAGGATTTTCCACTATGAAGGATCCACTACGGCCATCCTCAGTTTTGTACCTATATTAGGAAAACACATGTCTGAGAAATTTTGCTCTCAACGTGTATTAAACTCTAGAGCTATCAAATGCTATCCTTTTTATTTTAGGTTAGGAAGCTAAAAGACAGAGAAAGAGTACTTATCTGAAGACCTGACTCATTTCTTCCATGTTCTTCAGAAAACTCTCCTGTAGCTACTCAAGATGGTGAAATGCAGGGGAACATTTCAACAAAAGCCTCTGAAGTCCAGATGGCATTCAAAATATGTAACCCACAGTACAGCAATTCCACTAAGCAATCAACAGTACAGGGCATTGTGAAACTGTTTGGAGACATAAACCACCTCACATTATACAGTGTGTGTCTGTCATCTGGTCACATCATATCCTTCCATTTCTTCCTATGCTATCCAGGATACAGTATTCCTCTCCCACCCCTTCATGTCTCAGCAATCAAGCTCCTGAGTACATGTATGGGAAAAAGAAAAGCAATTTCAAGTGGCTAATGAAGTGCTTGGCCCAGAGTCAAATCTCCAGAGACTGACAGCTGAATGAGATGAAGTTTACCTTTCTCCATGCTAATGGCAGATTTCCTGAAAACCAAGCAAGCAACCAACTGTCCAATATCCATTAGCACTCTGCTGCTGAATTCCTCAATTCCTAAATAGCAAAGAAGTGAAAATTCACTGATACAAAATGTTAAAACACAAAGAATTCATTTGAGTATCTTCCCTTCAAAGTGCTTACTTGAACCTTTTTGGGTAAACCAGTAAGCCACTGCCTTCATTGCAGACCACTTTTATTTTCAATGTTATGTGGCATCAGACTAATTTTGTTGTTGAAACACGCAACAAACAATGTAACAATAAGTTTGCATAAGAAGTGATTAGAGTAAGGCAAATGAAGTAGATTGTAAAAGCAATCAAATCGAATCAATCAGCTCTGCCTAATCCATTCTATTTCCCTCCTTACACAGTGTTGAGTGGTGAGTACAAGGAACAGAAACATTTTTCCTGGCCCTGTTTGCAGGTGGGCTGCTGAAATGGGTCTTACTGTATCTTTGAATAAACCTCCTCACAGGAGCAGTGTAGGCATGGCTACATACTTGAAAGTCAACCACATAATAACAAAAAATGACAGTCTGCATGTTACAGTGGGACATGTCACTGACAAGGCAAAGCCAGATATGATAGAATATATCCAATTCCTCAAGGTGTGAAATGAATACCTTTCAATAATTCTTTTTTATTATTTTATTTTATTACTTTAAAAAATATCAATCCAAATTCCCACTCCCTCCCCTCCTCCTACTCTCTCCACATATCCTCCCATCCCAGCCCCTCCAATCCTAAGAAAGGGAAAGGCACCCTGCTCTGTGGAAAGTCCAAGGCCCTCCATACTAAATCTAGGTTGAGCAAGGTATACATCCAAAGAAAGTCGAATCCCAAAAAGCCAGTACATGCAGTAGAGACAAATCAAAGTGCCACTATCAGTGGCCCCTCAGTCTGCCTCAACTGTCAACCACATTCAGACAGACTAGTTTGATCTCATGCTCATTCACTCCCTGCCCAATTGGAGTTGGTGAGCTCCCATTAGCTCACGCAAACTTCCTCAGTTTACGAACCCCTCATGGTCTTGACTTCCTTGCTCATACTCTCCCTGCTTCCACTCTTCAACTGGACCTTGGTGGCTCAGTCTAGTGCTCCTATGTAGATCTCTGCCTCTGTTTCCATCTGTTGTTGTATGAAGGATCTATGGTGATATTTAAAATAATCATCAGTCTGACTACAGGGCAACGCCAGTTCAAGTACCCTCTCCTCTATTGCTTAGGCTCTTAGCTGGAGTCATCTTTGTGGATTTCTGGGAATTTTTCTAGAATCAGGTGTCTTGCTAACCCCATAATGGCTCCCTCAATCAATATATCTCTTTCTTTGTTCTCATATCTGTCCTTCCTCCATCTTGACTATCCCATTCCCTCACATTCTCCTCAACCCTCCCATTCTCCCCTTCCTTCTACCCCTCGCCCCTATGCTCCCAAATTTTGTCAGGGGATCTTGCTTGTTTCCAATTTCCAGGTGAATCTATATATGTTTTTCTTTGGGTTCACCTTATTACTTAGCTTCTCTAGGATCATGAACAATGGCTTAATATTCTTTGTTTACGACTAGTATCCATTTTAAACCTAGCTGATTTCAAGCAGGAAGCTAGATTGCCTGCATAAATAAGTGAAAAGAAAGTAAGCTTGTAACTACATTAAATGAGAAAGGGAAATCATTCTCTCTAGCAGACTATAGTGAAAAAGTTTTTAAGTGTTGGGCAGCTCTCTTAATAGACAATGTCTGTGTTTCATTCCACTTCCTACTGCTATAATAGAAGCCCATAGACTTGCTTATTTATAAAGAAAATAAACCTGTTACCCACAGTTCTGAAGGCTCGGAAGTTCAGTGTCAAATTGCGATACTCCAAACCATATTCAGACGTCATAATATGGCAAAGGGCATTACTAGTGATGGCTAGTGAGAGGGCATTGTTCTATTTTCTCGTTTTCTTATAAAGACACTAATTTTATCATACAGGCTCCATACCACAGTTAATCCTAAATACTTCCTAGAGGCCCCACCCCCAAAGTGCCATCAACAGGAGTTTTACAAATAAGTTTCTCATTCATGAATTATGGGGCAATGTATTTGGAAGACTACTAGAAATCGGGGCCATATATTCTGGTTTCGGTTTACTCAATGGCCACCTGCACCTGAAATTCCCTATTCTGTATGGATAATGGAGAGTTCACATAAGTAAAATGGCCACACAGGACTACTGTAAATGTCGAATGTGACTATGTCAACCTGCTTTGCGAGGTGGAAGCTGTTTAGCTAATGCAAGGGAAAGCACTGAAAGATTAAAACTCTCATTTTGTGGTCCTCCAGAGGAAGCAATATCCAGGAGGTGATTAGCAGACATGCACAATATTGGCTTGTTAATGAATTACCACTAATGAGAAGTCAGATAATTAAATGGCTTGTTAGCATCATTCTGGAGCCGACTTCAAACTGGCATCTAACACATATATCAAACCTCTCTGAATTTCTTTAGTCTTTGTTATTTTTCTTAATCTTCCTTTGCACTTCTGCAAACGTGACTCATTTCTAATTGTACAGTTAGTCTTGTAAGCCTTTACTAAGTACCCATCTATAAGAACAAATGAAGGGATGTGTGAGTGTCTGAATAAATTATTGATAAACTGTGAACTGATGAGTTTGCTTCGAAAGCAGTGAATTGTATTTTCCAATAGACTCTGTATAGAGGAGACACTGATCCATTAAATTGGAAGAAAGAGGAGATGCCATGCTTTCTCCATTACGTGGGTGGGAGGAAAATCATTCATCCTAGATGAAGCTCATCTGTGAAACATCTGATGATGCGGCCTGTCCTTGCAGAAAGGAAGACTACTTTTATAAAGAACTCCGTCCTCCCTCTGCTGGCCAACTGGGGGATACCATACACAGAGAAAGTTACTATACTCAATGGAATGGAAGCAGAACTCAAGAAGGTCTTTTGGTATTCAAAACATGAGAACAAGTGACACACCTCTTATTGTTGGACAAAGTGATATCTAATAATAATAATAATGAATATAATAACAAATAGGTGTTAGGAACCATGCTCCAAGCAAGTCTCTAAGCTCTTTACATGCATTTTCTGCAGAGGAGTTTTTCCTTGACGGCCAGAGGGAGCACAAAAGTATGGAGTTGAGGAGAAATATGGACGAGGAAGAACTCATCATCAGCCATAAAACATAATTAGATGTTTCATTAAATGTAAATTTTAGTTCATCACTTAAAAAATGTTAATTTTAATTTTAAAGTGACAATTTAGAAACAAATACACCTTCAAAATCAAGGAGAACCATTTCAAACTACCTCTGTTCAATAGTCACCGTGTAATATAAATAATGAGGTCATTTAATTGAGACAGGTATTTTATACAACAGGAAGATTTTTGTCTTGTTTTGCTTATACAGATAAGACATTTATCTGTGTGACCTTGGATTTTTGATTTTCCTAGCACAACTCCCAAATGGAGTGCAGGCCTTACAGACTTGTGGTTTTGTGAAAAGAGATCTTGTAGAGCAGACTTCCAATTCTAAGAGCCCAAGTGGGTGTTAAAATTGGTGCTTCAGTCAGAATTCCTCCAAGCTCTCAAACCTCACATTGGAAAAGTTCCTAGATGGACCTCAGGGAGGAGAAATGCTCTACTGTTTGTATTTTCTTTGCCATCAGCTTTTTCTGCATGCTTCAACATGTAAAATGCCTTGGCAGGAGCTAGTTGAATCATGGTAATATAATTTTGATTCAGAAATGTTCTATTTTATAAATATTCTGAGGAAAGAATATGCAGTTCAGAAGACAATATGGAGTAGAAACAGATCACAGATTGGAGAATTAAGCAAATGTGAGTTTGAAGCACATAGTCACTATATTAGTCACGATTTCAACAGAGGCAGTAGAAAGGGAGATATATATTCATAGATAGATGATAGATAGATAGATAGATAGATAGATAGATAGATAGATAGATAGATAGATAGATAGATAAGAGCACAGAAAGGTATTTCTATAAGAATTTGCCCTTAGGCATTGGTGAGAGTTGTAAAACTGTTGTTTCTAACTTAAGTGTTGCTATTCGAAGTCCACAAGGCTAGCAATGAGGAAGAAGAAACCAATGTAAAGAAGGAAAAGACAGGGTTAGAACTCCCAGCAGGAGCTGTCAATCTGTATGAGAAACCAAGTCTTTGTCAGTTCTTATTGACTGTTGCCTTGGTGATCTGATTGTTCATTAGGACTTTTCATCTTAAAAAATATTCTCTCTCTCTCTCTCTCTCTCTCTCTCTCTCACACACACACACACACACACACACACACTATATCACATCACACCACACCCAGTTTTAGCTCAGAAATCTAGCGAGCTCAATATGGAGCCAGGAAAAGGTAAATGGTTATGATTTCTAAACCTACTTCATGATCAGGCAAAAGGAAGGAAAACATCAAAATATTTCCCACAGAGACGCTCGTGTTGGCCACTCAAATGAGAAACCTACAAAAGAAGCCCGGAAACATGGCTCACTCTAAACACCTTGACATATTACAAAATCACCTCCCGAAAACTGTTAACCTATTACTCTTGGTATACATGCATGCTTTATAATGAAGTTTTCTGCTTAAAAATCTTTGATTGCAGCTATTGTCAATAGTTACTATGCTCTATTGGCAGTCTAGTAATGAGGAAGGTGCTGATAGAACATAGATTGCATTGATACTCTTCCAGACCCCATGAAGTCAGTTGATATAGGCTAAGCCATGTTGGAGTCCAATCATTCTCTATGTTCAGTTGATTGGGGAGATGAAAATCTATAGACAATAAAGTTGATTTTTTTTGTTAAGCCTAAATTATGGTAACTGATTTTCCTCTGGATCATGTAGATTCCAGAAACCATTACGAAAAAGAAATATTTACTCTTAATTTAAAGTTTTACTACATGAGAAAAAAATGAAACAGATAAAATAAACTATCACTGAAGAAGCAGGTCTTTATGTGGTAATTTAAAGTAATAATGTGGTCTATAAAGAGGGGTTAATGTGCTCTGGCTGCACTGAGAAAAGACTTAATTGTCAAAATAAAAGCTCAGACACTGGTAAACTCAGGGGTCTGTTATGACCTATACAACAGTCTTTTTAAAAAGTTTAGGAGGTGAATTCTCATTAGATCAGTCCCCTTGTATCAGTGGGTGATCGGACCTGGACTGGGACTGAACGAGCACGTGATCCAACCAGATTCTCTGAATGTGGCCGGATTCTCTGAATGTGGCTGGCCCGGCGTCTTTCTGAAAAGCCATTGACAATGACACTGGGACTTGTTTCCTCTGCATATACTGGATTTTTGGGATCCAATCTGTTTGGATACTCACCTTCCTGGACCTGGAGGGAGGGGGGAGGAACTTGAACTTCCCATAGGGCAGGAAACCCTGACTGCTCTTAGGGATGGAGAGGGAGGAGGAGGGGGAGTGGGGGGAGTGGGAGGCTGTTGGGAGGAGGGGCAGAAATGGAAACTTTTATAATTTAATAAGTTTCAGACGTTGAAAAAAAATAATTTGTCATATGTCATAGCATTTCCATGTAATCATTGTACTTCCTCCTGTTTACTTTAAATAAAGTAGGAAGGATGTGTTCATCCTGCCATTGAACTTTAAAAAAAAAAAAGTTTAGGAGGTTCTTCTCCACCATCAGAAGCTCTACTCTGAGAAGTAATAGTGTTTTAGTGGGACGCTAAGTGCAACTTTCTGCTTGATGGAAAGAGTTTATATGAAGCTGTGGTAGATAAGAATGGCAGGTTCTTCACTCAGCACATAAAATTACTATCAGGGCTGTGTGATATATGCCCCAGATATTGCTAATGAATTACAATTGCCATAATTAAAAGAAAAGAAAAATGTTTCAGGGAGTCAGTAATTTGCCGGAAACTTGCTCTTGCAGTTCTTCTCAGAGAGGAAATTTTTTGTGGGGGGGGGGGGGATCAGACTGGCTTACTCAAGGGGGAAAAGAAAGCTTGCTGACACAAGTCATTTCAAATTTTAAATTCCCAAAGCCCGCCATGATTGAAAGTCCAGTTCCAGAAACTTGGAGGAGAGTACAAGTGTCTAATCAATGTTAATGACTTTAACACATTTACATTTTATGTGTGTGCATGACTACATGCTAGTGCCTATACATGGGCTTGGATGTGGATGTCAGAAGACAAAGTCACTTGTGTTTTCCAGCTGCTTTCTACCTTAGGTTTTGAGATAGGCCTGTCATTGAGTCTGGAGCACACTGATCAGCCAGACTGGAGGGAAGCAAGTGTGGGAGATCCCTGCATTCCTGCCTTGTCAGTACTTGGACTCTAGGCTCAAATTGATTCACCAACATTGTTCACGAATGCTGAGGATCCATTGCTGTGGGATTTCGATTCTTTTACCCAATGACTTTTGGGGCAGCAAGCCCTAGGGATGGTCTTGTCTTCATACCTGACTGCTTAAGAGCTGAGGGAGAGGGACCTATGTCTCAGAGGTTAAGAGCACTGGCTATTCCTCCAGAGGTTCTAAATTCAATTCCTAGCAACCACATAATGGCTCACAATCATCTGAAATGGGAATCCATCTCAGGTCCTCAACTTTGCATGACAAACTCTTTATTAACTGAAACAACTCTATAGTAAGTTTTTAGAGGGCAATTAAAGCTTTTTCCAGATATTTCAGTGCAGTCCCAGTGATGAGTCTAGGCAATAGCTGCTGTCCAGTCTTCCCCTTCCTTACACTGGGCACCAGGGGATTAAATTTTCACATCCTGATTTATATTTGTGAAAAAAATCATAAATGAATCCTTCTGAAGTATTAATCTAATTAGTCTTAATCTTTAAAAGCCATGAGTCAGCTAGCAGGGAAACAAAACCTGAAAGATCAGAGAATGGGAGCAATGGCCAGATGCTTCCTATCTGTTTCATTTCTGTATCCAAAAGGGCCAAGGTCCTGTCTGTCTCCACCCGACCTTAACACTTCCTGTCTCGTCTCCAACTTCTGAGGGTTGGGATTAAAGGTGTGTGCCACCACTGGCCAGCTTCTATGGTTAGCTAGTGACTAGCTGCCCTCTGATCCCCAGGCAAGTTTTATTTGTCAGAACGCAAACACGGTATCACACAATACTCTTCTAATCCCTTGCACACCTGGAGCTATGAAGGTCTTGGAAGATCTTTCATGATATATCTCCTTAACCCTATTAATGTTGGCATGTTCTAAAAGTTAGCTTCACTTTTAGAAAAGACAAACCACGTACTCCCCTCACCCAGGTGTATGTATAACTTAATCCTAGATGGCAAATTTCAGTGAATTTCCTGATATACTCCTGGGAGACACAAGCACATGGTGTCTGGTGATTATCAAGAACACTGGCACATTTGGCTGCTCAATGTGTTTCTCCCTCTAACATCAGAGCCTAAATTGTTCGTCAGGGAGCCTAGTCTCTTTTTACATGACACCATTCTTGGATTTTAGAAACGAATGATGGTCTAGGTGTGAACAATCACATTTCCTTATCCCTTTGCTTTCCTTGGATGTTTTCTCTATTAACAGGCATGTGATTCAAATGAATCATGCAATGTTCTCCCTGAAGCTTTGAGGTGAAGTGTTCTGCTTCTCCAAGATTGTCAAACAGGTGATGCTGCAGACATAGAGTGATTGATCATGTTCCTTTTGGTTAAAGAGTCAGCATGTAGAAAAGACAGTGAAGAGGTAGAAAAAGATCAACTCAGCATGGTATTGAGAGTCAGAATGAAACCATACAGCAATCAATTCTGATAATAGTTTAAGAAGGATGAATTGTATTAAGATTATTTATTTATCTGACAAGATATCAGAAAACTAATTCAATTATTGGACACGTTAAGAAATACAAATCCAAGAAAGTTATTTTAAAAATGGTTGGAGTCTTACAAAAAGAAATGTGATGTGACATTTTTACTCTATTGCTAACACCAGATGACACATGATATTTGCTTAATTGATTCACTCAAAGCTTTATAATAATAAATATCATGGCCAAGAATACAAGTAATCTTCTTGACAGGTGGATTCTCACAGTTTGGAAAGGATATTGGGGTGTGGATTTCAGCATGTATGCCACTGATGGTGTTGACCATTTTATCTTGGTTGGATGATGCACCATTCTTAAACAGATAATATTCTTCACTACATGAAAATGTGCTTTTACATATCTTCCAAATGCCATTTAAACACTGAAAGCATTTAAGGCTCTTTCCATAAAAGAAAAATAAGCTTATGTGCAATAATTCAAACAATAATGATTACATTAAGTTATTCTTCATATCAACATCCTACTTATGTCCAGGGAGCTGCCCACACTATCTTAAGATGCCTTTAATCCCAAAATACATTTTGAGTGAATTATCACACTTCATAACCAAAGATAATTGCACCCTTTTAGAAAATGAAAGATACTGTAAAATTTAAGGTCCAAAAAAATCTAACATTTTAAATGTATTCCCTTATGATGTGTGAGGTATTCAAAGTCTTAATGGTAGCATACAAGTAGAAACGTTTATAATAGAATGGTCAGTTCACACTTTCTGTACAGCTTAGAAATAAAATATAATAATCAGCATTAGTAGATATCACTGATTATTAATATAATAGTGATGTACATGACGAAGTAAGAATGTGCCTTTCCATCATGCACTTGTGGGGGTTTTCAGTACTTGTCTTTTCACATATGTGTATTCAGTAACTGTCCAAGGTTTTTCCACCTATACACAATGAGAATATAAATCTCTTAAGTGAAATTTAAATAAGCAAGTAGAGAACTTAAAACTGACTATATATATATGTATGTTATATATATATATATAATTGTCTACCATTTGTGAACAAGTAATTCATACTATTTTATGATGCAGTGATCAAAGGAAAGTAAATATTCTGACATATATTATCACAATTAATAAATAAGTAAAACCATAAAGCACATTTTTGTGATATAAAGAATGACAATATATGAAAAATAAACAAAATCTTGTTTTGCTTTATGATTTCCACAGCAGGGAAGAGCTATCAATAGGCATTTCAATGAAATACAAATGACTAGCCATTAGAAACAAAATCCTGACATTTACTACTACTCAACAAAACACACAAAATTAAGCAAAGAGACACACTATATTGTTTTCTATTAGTTGAACCAAAAGAGTAAAAGAGAAAACAACACATTAGACTTACAAAATTTAAAGTCATTTCTGGTATGATAAATCTATCAATTTTTCCTCTGTTTTATAAATACTGCTTATGGTTTCAACTTTACTGGTGGCATGTTGGCCCCCTCCGCTCACTGTGCAGTCTGAATTACTTTAAATATATTTTTGTATTATTTTAAATGACTTCATATGAGAAAATGAAGTCAGATATTCTAAGTACATCTCCACTTTAATGAATGGCCATTGATTTATTTTACATATGAATGTATTTAAGTATATGACCCCCTGTCTCCATAAGTTACATATTAATGTATTCAGCTAAAGGTTTATTGAAAATAATCAGAGAATGAAACTTGCATTTTCTTTTATTCGATGGGATTTTGAATCCAGGACTTCAAGATTTACACTGATGCCAAATTCTGGGTGATTATGTCCTCTCTCTAAGATAGTGAGTGCATGCGTAAAATCAGCACACATCTTCCTGTATATCTAAATTCATTTCTGGATTACTTATAGCAACAATCCCATGTAGGTTCTGTATTAGTCTTGCTACTCTGTAATGTTCAGGGAGTCATGTCAAGAAAAAGAAATATATAAATGTTCAATGCTGACAATATTTCTTCTTTCAAGGGACCGTGTTGAGGCTATGATGCTATGTGTACAAAGAAAAATGTGTGTGTGTCTGTGTGCAAATTGAAATAATAAAATAATATATGTTATTACATAAAATAAATAACAATAAATTTCTGGATCCAAGTGCTGTAGCTTATTTCCTATAAGAAATAGTGTTTTAGAAGAAGAGTCCAACAACAAAGAAATGCTTTATTTCGTGTAGAGGAAAACTAAAATTATATTGTACAGTATCAACATCGGAAATTTACCTCTCATCAAATTATTCTACTAACTTTTCCTCTATATTTTAGTGTTACCAAATGGAGAAGAGGAAGACTTGCATGTCAATCACTCTCTCTGATTCAGGAGACTTGATGTGACACAGAAATCAGCAAAAGTGAAGAAGAGAGAGAGGCTGCTAAGAGGAAGAGCATTGTGTCAACTCTGCTCATTCCTTCTGTGGTATGGCATTACCAGTTTGGGAGAACACATTTCTTTTTCAGTGTTCAATATGTGCACACACACAGCCAAGTAAGATCTGACACAAAGATCAAGGCTGCATAGGGGACAGACACAATATGAACAAACAGACACCAAGATATTCTTTCAGTCCCATCCACCCAACAGAAACCTGCAGATCCAATTGAAGGGTTGGTATTTTCAGTAAAAGCAAACCTGAGGTTCCTGAAAAGTAATCAGCTACCCCACACCCATCAGCAAACCTACAGTGAAGGTGGAGGCAAAATAACAACGTCTTGTTTGCTCTAAAACTTAGTGGTTTTCACGTGAACTAGGAGGAAATGAAGCTAGATGTTTGTATCGTATTTTTCTCAGAGGCATCAAGGAATAAAATGTCGTTGTGGATGTTTACGATTCTTCTCTGACAGACTGTCTGAATCTGACTTGATTTGGGGGTCTCGTGGAAGACATTTTGCAGAGCAAGCTGTTTTTCGTTGGAAACAGGTATAAGTGAAATCATGATTGTGCTTGTTGGTTGAAATGTTGTATTGAATAGTGATATATTTCCAATGAAGTTCAACATTCTCCTCCACAGAAGGACGAGATACCAACAGAACAAGGCGATTCTTCCTAGAGTCAGGACTGGAAGCACTTCCCTACCAACTTGACTTTTTCCTGAAGGATTTCAGAATAGGCAACCCCCCAAAGTACTCATTTTAAACATAAATCACTTACACCTAAGACTTGTTAAGAAACAGCAAATACAGGGTGGGGCTTTGTTCATAATTGCCTGATCCACCTGAAACCAGTATCTCCCATAGTACCCCAAGTGGCCTGAGGTTCTTCCTCAGTAAGAGTTCAATTCCTATTACAAAAATATGACAAGAGATCTGAGTACCATACTCAGATAGTCTTAACATAAGTTGTCTGTCGCCTATTCTGCTGAAACCCACCCATCCCTCCCACAAATAACCCACTCCATGTTATATTATCTGTACTGCCCACCATTTGTCCAAAAAAAATGTGTATAGAAACTTCTAGAGCCTGGGAAAATTGTTACTTTGGTAGTGTAGGACAGAAAGTCATAAACACCACTAAATAAAGCTTCTGTGTTAGCTGGAGCTGAGTAACCCAAAATGTTGAAATATAAAGAGGAGGTGATGACGTTTGATAAGACACCAGACAACTAAGTCAAGGTTTTAGCATGAATTTTATTTTATTTTATATTTATTTATTTATTATGTATACAGCATTTCTTCTATGGCCAGAAGAGGGCACCAGACCTCATTATAGATGGTTGTGAGCCGCCATATGGTTGCTGGGAATTGAACTCAGTACCTTTGGAAGAGCAGGCAATGCTCTTAGCCTCTGAGCCATCTCTCCAGCCCTTAGCATGAATTTTAAAATGAGGATCAGCTGTTCTTGGTTGTGAACCATAGCTTATAACTGATTTTTCTCTTATGCCTTTCTTCTTTACTTCTACTCTTCACAATTAACCTTAAAACAAATTGATTTTTTTCTTTCATCATTCATATTTTATGTGTTCTTACCTTCCCATTATGTGCTCACCTTTAGTTCATTTTACGAGCTCAGTTGTTGAATGCTCAGAGAATAAATGGGCAGCCTTTTTTCTGATTTCTTAAGGCCTCTTGAACTGTCGACACTTTCTTAGTGAGAGTTTACTATGATCTACATGTTTGGTGTTTAGCGCCAACTGGGGATGGTGAGAAAATGTAGAAAAGGGCAGGGACATTGAGGAAACAACAGATGCTAGAGACTGGTGGGGTGTGTATACTCTGATGGGGTGACCCCAGTTACACACCAACCCAGAACCTCAACATATTCACACAGAGACTGTGTGTGTGTGTGTGTGTGTGTGTGTGTGTGTGTGTGTGTGTGTGTGTCATTGTGAGGGTGAGTTTAGCCAGGCTACGGATGCATCTCAAGGCAAGCAGGACAGAGAAAGCTGCAATTTCTAGCTGTTGCATGCAGAGGTCAATCATTTGTGAATACTCATGCTTGAACTAGAGGAAGATTTGACCTTTCTATGCCTGACCAAAGGGCTCTTTGCCAAAACACTTTGCCGAATTACCATAGATACAAAGTCTTGGTCCTTGACATGGTCAAACATATACATATTTACTCAAAAATTTACTCAAACATTACAAGGCTTCCTCTACTCCTTTTATTTATTTTATGGTAAAGAGATAGGAAAAAGGCATAATAGTAAAAATCATCTAAAATGTACCTCATGGTGTGGGAAGCTACATTCTCACCCTTTTCTGATGCTGTAAAACAATCCCACACCAGTTCAGAATTAGTATAACAAATGGGTTATTTATTTAAGGGGAAAACTTACAGATCATCGTCTTAAACAACAATCTTCTGAGCGCAAGCAGGAAGAGAGTCTAGCAGCCAGAACAGGAGCCAGGGTGCAGGGTTCCCGCTACTTTGAAAACTATAAGAGACCACGCCCAAGTGGAAAGGTATCTTAAAGGCTATTGGCTAAAGGAGCAGAATGTGCTCCCACGGCACTTTTCAATTTTTTTGTTCATATAAAATCAATATTGAATATGTATTTGGTGAGTAGTCCCAAAAGGTTTTCATCAAATTATTAGAGAAAATGTAAGTGTGATCTGGCTCATCTTCTCTTATAGTGCTAGCATCCAGATACAGGTCATTAACTTGCACAAGCTATTAGCTAATGCTCTATCCTGCAACCATACTCTAAATACTCTGGGTCCTCTTCTGCTGTAGCAAAGGATGGTGAGTCCCAACATTCCATACAGGAGAGGTTAAGTTCAGTGATCTAATTCCAACTTCACCCTGAAGGATTTGTATATTACAATAGTTCTTAGAGCAATCAGACTGTTTCTAAATCTCCATCCACATGCTTATTGCTTCTGCCACAGTAGAAATTGATGCTAACTGGAGTAACACGGAGTTTTACTCAATAGTGTTTTTAATCAGCTGATGCAACTGCAGTGGATCATTTGAGGTGTCAGTTTGCTTGGATTAAGGAACACACGAATGGCTGTGAGTACAGTATTTCTAGATAGGTTCATGGGAGTGTTTCTGTAAGAGGTGGCTGTATGAGTCCTGGTCAGAGTGAGGAAAATCTGCCCTCCACTCTGTTGGCACCATGCAGTGAGTGGAAACCCAGGCAGAACAGAAAGGCAGAGAAAGGGAGTGTTCGCACATGCTCTCCTGAAGCTGAGATGCTTCTTTTCCCTTACCCTTGAATATCAGAACTCCTGACTGAATAGCCTTTCTATTTTGGAACTTAACTAGAAGACTCGTGGACTCTCTGGCCAAGAATCATGCCATTGATCTCCCTGGCTATGAGGACTTCAGACTTGAACAGCCAAATGAGCCTCCTTCCCTGATTCTACCACTAGAACATCATATAAAAGGACTTAGTCTCCACAGTCATGCTCTCGTTTCTTATAAGTTCCATATCAGCTATCAATTGAATATATATCATCTCTAGTCTACATCCACAGTTATATACCACTCCTGTCTCTGAAACATGCAGCATAGATTGTTCTCCCACTTCAAAGTGACCGTGCCCTTTTTTTCAGGATTTTGATAATTTATAATGGAGTAAGAAATCTATTAAGTCCAAATTACAATGTTTCTTTTTATAAAACACTATAGTACAAAAGAAAAAATTGTTGAAGTTGGACATTAAATTAATGACTCAATCATAGTTAATTTTATTAGAATTTTCTCTAATGACATGAATTCATATGAATCCAGTGCATATATGGGTGTCAGTCACTAACACTTGTACAGAATTTTGACATGAATTTCAACAATAGTTATCCAGATCATTGATTTACAGTAAAAGGCTCAAGATAAGAAAATACCTAATTATGTATGAGGACATCTTATTCATCCACAGAGACAAAAGAGTGTTTTATACAATTGCTGTATAATTTGTCTCTGACATAGCTACAAAGCTGTCCCTGACAAGTGATGAGTATAACTTTTACACAAAGTGTTTTGTTCTGGCTTTAGTTTGGAGCCAGTAGTGCAGGTATTCTGTTTAGATTTGAGAAAATCATGATTACCATATTAACTAATGGTATTTCTTCTTTCTAACTTGTGTGAACACATCTGTAGCTCCCCATGGGCTTATGGTGCAAGGCAAAAGATAAACAAGTGAAGAGACTTGTTTACAATTAAGGCAAGTGATAGCATATCTCAGGCCCTAGGGCTTCCCTACATGCTTGCTCTCAGTTCATTGTGATATGCATGTTTTCTCAGAGATTTATCAAGCTAACAGAAGATATAGGAGCCTGAAAAATATTGATACATTGCTAGCCACCTCTCTCTCTCTCTCTCTCTCTGTCTCGGTCTCTCTCTCTCTCTCTCTCTCTCTCTCTCTCTCTCTCTCTCTTTTACAAGCTTAAATGTACTGACTTCATTCCGAAATCCTTTATGTGAGATTTTCTCCAGAGTTAATATTGTTAAACTCTTCCTCCTCTGATGAACACACAATTTTAGGAGGGTCTAAAGCCTTTAAGACTTGTGGGTTAACTGGAGGAAATAGATCATAGTGGTATGACCTTTGGGCTGGTTCTTGTCCCAGGCTACGCCAATATTCCCACTCTGTCTCTCCTTCCTATCCACCATGAGGTGAACAACCTCTTCTTCCACACACTGTTGCCAAGATGACATTCTTGTTCACCATCAGCTCAGATTTAATTAAGTTAAAGACTGTGGCCTGAAACTGAGAATCAAAATCTTTCTTACATTAAGATATTTATCCTGTACATTATGTCTCAGTGATAAGTAAAGTAACCAACAAAAATCTGAAATGCTTAACTTCATTATGATTATTAACATTAAAAGGAAATAACATCTTCTTCCTTCTTAGCTAACAATATCCTAAGCTACATCTGGAGATAAAACGATTCTTGTTCACTATCATTAAGGATATTTGTAACCCACAGTCTATATAAGACTGGTCATCTGCCATGCCTTGTGAGTTCATCTCATCTTAACAATAGTCTGTAATTTTTTAAAATAATTTAGGTTTCTCTATATGTCTGAATTTCCACAATAAAACTATGAATCATGGCCTTGTTTTGCAAGCTTAAAACAAAACCCCTTTATCGATGAATAGAGTTGCTATAATTGTATTTATAAAGCTCACACTTCATTTTTTTCTTACACATAGGTTTTATGTTTGTTTTTTTTTTGCTATTTTCTTAGCGTGGTGTAATCCATGCTACAACAAATACTACTTGCAATGAATACAATTTCTTCATTTCTGTATAAATATTTATATATTCAACATATATCAAGACAACAAAGAAACAAAGAGTATTGGTAGAATACAAAAACTAAACAAAGTAATAAACCCTAAAAGGTTGGTTCACTAAATTTCAAAAATCAAATCTGCACAATGACAGAAGCAGTGTTTTTATCCACAAACAGAGAGCACAGAGCAGAATGCAGTAAACAGTTTGCTATAGACACAGAACCAGTACCAGTGGAGGAAACTCACACGAGCAAAGGAAAAGTGTCTATTGTCATTCGGGAAGCATATTTAGGAGCTCAAAGTTATGCTTAAAAACATGAAACTTTTTCTATTAATGTTAGGAGAGCCAAAGTAGATTATCAAGGTCGTACACCAACCCCGGGGCTTAACAATCATCTATTCACACAGACATTGCATTAAACACACCTTAACTGACTAAGTTTTGATTTACTTTTGAGATATTGAAACTCAATATAGGAGTTTCAAGGATCCATTACCTAATTCTGAGGTCATGTTCTAATGTATTTACCAAATGTTATAAAAGGATATTTACATTCCAATCATGATGCTTGGGCAAGTGTGTGTGTTCAGATCTACTGTCCTATTATCTGCTTTCCTCCCCTTCAGACAATTTCATGTTCAGAGTTGGCGAAAATGGAAAGAGACATTTCATGAATTTTCAGAGGAAGGTGGCCAAACTTGTGTTGGGAAAACAATAGCAAAGAGTATGAAAACAATTACATCTATTAAGACCCCTCTCTTTTTATAGAAAACCATCAATGGTATTCTGATGAACTATTTTCCACTCTAGTTTTTTATTTTGATACTGTGGTTTGAATGTGTCTCTACAAAAATCATATAATAGAAATTTAATGATCAAATATCTGGAAGTGGAGTCTTTGAGAGGAATTAGGGTTAAATGAGGTTGTGAAGATAGAACCCCACAATATAGGAGTAAGGGATTTCTAAGAACAGGCCAGAAAACAAGTGTATGTTCTCTGTGTCTCACCCTGCAATGGTGCCCTCTATCATATTATGAACAGTGAAGAGACCATTTCTGTGTGTTGTCACCCTGCTCTTGAACGTTGCAGCTCCTAAATCATGAGCTGAGCAAACTTCTATTAACTACAGTATGTTTTTCTGTGACATTTGGTGTGGCATCGTTGAGTGACCCCCAAGACAATTTAAAAAAAAAAGTGCACTTGCCTATTGTTCTCCATATGTTCAAAAATAGTCACAGTACTAGATTATAATAAAAAATGTAATTTAAACTGGCAGTATTGTTAGGTATGGGACATAAATAGCTTGGCTAGTTGGTTGACATGAGTTGTTCCCAGGTCATTTTTTCATTATTATCAGTGTTAATGCCATTAACATATTTTTGTATATTCTTTATATTTTTCTATGACATTTTTCAGGATTAATGTGTGTGAATATCGCAAGACAAATAGAAAGGGTTCTCCAGACACACAACACTTTTATAGTTAATGCAAGTTAAGAACATGCCCATTTAAACCATCTTCAGCAACAGCAAGGGCTGTCAGTACTGCTATTGGACATGTAGCTTTATTGCAAGAATAAAGTATTTTGGTTTTGTTAACTTTAAATTTTTTGTCTTTTGCTTTGTACTAGTAATTTCATTAGCTTTTAATTTTACTCATCAAGTACAATGTGTATGCTATACATTCATTGCATTTTTTTTACAGTTTGTAGGTGTTGTAAAATGGCTCAATTGGGTAAATAAATATTCATCACTCTATACTCACAACTGTGGTAAAGATACTTTAAACATTCTCTAGAAACTATTTTTAAAAATATTATGCTTAGTAGATGTAGTTACTATGTTATACAATTCATTTCTTGTGCTGACTTACAATTTTTATTTGTATGACTAAAAATTTAGACCTCTTATCCAATAATTTTGTGCTTCCATTTTTCTCTTCCAGGCCTTGGTAACTTCCAGTGTATCATCTAATTTTTAAGTTCAACTTTGAATTTTTTTCTATGTGGATGAGATTGTATAATAATTTGTTCATCTGTGGCTAACTTATTTCACTTTATACACTCCTTATCAGATTGAACCCTTTGTTCAAAATGCCCATATATATATTAACATATATGATATATAATATTTTCTTTATTGATATATCTACTGATGAAAAATTGATTACATATTTTTATGTAAAAATGGAGGAAAAATCATAGTGCATATTAAAATTAAAAATTCAAGATATGATTTATTCTTCATGTGTATTCATTTCATCCCAGAAGAAAAATCACAATTAATTAAAAATATCAAGTCTAACCAGTGTGAGCTAACAACTGTCTAATACTATACAAATATTTGCTCTTCTAGAATATTCCCGATATATTTAACAGTAATAGGACTATTTGATTAGTGTGTATGAATAGCATCTCAAAAGGATAGCAATTTTGTTTAGGTACAAATTAAATAATTTTGTCTTTGTACATAAAACACAATTCTGAGCAGAATGTATAAGCCTTCACTTAGCTGACACTACTAGTTCTATTCCTAGGCAGATCAAAGTGCCGCTCTAAGGGGGTTGGCGTGCCCTGCTCGCTAAGAATCACATCAGTTTGAAGTCTTCATTGTACTCTCTGTTGCTATGTCTCACCGCTTTTACTCATGGTTACTCCATTAAGGAAAAAAATATAAAGATTATTGGTATTAATATTTAAATGTGAACACGAGATAACAAAATAACTGTGAAGAAGCCTTGAGAAAATTTGACTTGCGGGGGCAATAGGCAAACTTGAAAGTTTTTGAAGCCTTTCTACTCTGCTGTGAAAACCGAAATGTGTTTGCCTGCCTGGGATGGATGGAAGTTTGGGCAGTTTCAAGGTCTTTTGTGCAGAGAGGTTCACTGGTAATTCTTTTCAAGAAAATTTGACAAGAAGCATCTGTCTACAAAAACAATATGTTCCAAAAAGATTAAAATAAAATTTAATCATCTTTGGGTAGGAGTAGGAAGCCCTTGTTTGTAACCCGGATTAGCCCAAGACCCTTGGCCATCCTCTCAAATCAACATCCTGCATTTTGGGATTACAGAGGTATACGACAACCTCCACTAGATTTCAGACAATTATTAGAAATTAAAGTAATTTTCAAATAATTTATAAAGTTCTATGCAAAAGCAAAAATATATGAAATGCCTCACATTCTACAAAACAAGATGGGAGAAAGAAAACCCTGATGCATTTCTCATTTCTTTTATTCAAATCAGCCCATTAAAGAAAGTTAGGTATAACTTAGGTCTCATCTATAACACAAAAATTGACTTTATTCCTGTCTCTTAGTATATTAAATTGTGTAAAATATAGAGTTTTCTACAACTTTTCCAGGAATAGCCTAAGATATTGGATGAAGGGAAGAATAATTTGAGGCATTAGTTTTGAAGGCTTAATGCACACTTGTTCTGCATGCAATATATAAACTATACGTAAAGAAAGTGCGGTAATGAAAAACCATACAAATGAATCTAAAGGTCCCATGTGAGCCACAAGTAAATCATATTTAAAAGTGAAACTTTCTTCCCTGACTTCCGGTCACTGGGTAGTTACATAATTTCAGGAAGCTGAGAGTTTCCAGAGATTTGGTTGGGGACATAGGGTCATGCTGAACTCAAATCTGACACTTCACAAGTAGCAGTAACTTCTTTGTAAGCCTGTGATCACTACAGTCAGAACTTAATCAAAATTCTAAATTTTCTGTAGGTCCCCAGAAGATTATCAGCACCCCTTATCAGCAGGAAGTAGCCTGGAAAACTACGTCCACATTCCCCCCCCCAAAAAAAATAGATTTTGGATATTTATCTTTATTGAGAGTGTTGGTTACAAGTTGTTATGGATAATGGTCTGGAAGAAAACTAAACAAAGGATTAGATTCAGAGTTCTTGTTTTCTAAAAAGAAAGGGAAAGTGCTATGGGACCATGATCTTGTACGCTGTAGAGCTTTGTCAGTTGTATTGCTTTAATAAAATGTTGTTTGGCCAGTAGCCAGGCAGGAAGTTTAGGCAGTCAACCAGGCAGGAAGTATAGGTGGGGCAACCAGAACAGAAGAATTCTGGGAAGAGGAAAGGCTGGGTTTGTAGTTGGAACCCAGACACAGAGGAAGCAAAATGAGTATGCCTCACTAATAAAAGGTATCAAGTAACGTGGCTAACATAGACAAGAATAATGGATTAATTTAGGATGTAAGAATTAATTAATAAGAAGCCTGAGCTAAGAGGCCAACCAGTTTATAATTAATAGAAACCTCTGTGTGTTTCTTTGGGACTGAATGGCTGCAGAGCCTGTTGAGACAGAAACCTCTGTTAATATACTACAAGCAAATCTATATCTGTTTTATGACCACACTCTCACAGGAAAAAAATTTATATCTATGTATTTTTCAGGCATAAAATTAGTGGTAACAAACAAATGCACTTTTAAAGGCTGAGGTGAAGTTTGTTTGAGGAGAATGATTATTTAATTAGAATTTCTGAAATGTGCCTTTTAGTTTTCCTGGCATTGGCTAACTCACAATTATTGCAAAGAATACTGCCGTATTATAGAATTACCCTTCATGAGGTTTTGCAGTTCATTTTTTGTTTCTGGTACATTATGATTTTTTACCAGACACATGTCTTTCATCAATTAGACTTATCTGACCAAAGTGTCTCATTATAATTTTTATTTTGATAGGGAATAAACCCAGGGTCTTGTACATGCTAAGCACATTCTCCAATATTATCAGTTTCTCTGTTTAAAGGTGATGTCAGAGAGGAGAGGAGAGGAGCTGGTATGGTTTGTTTCGAGATTAAATAATGGATAATAGAAGTTTCCCTTTTATGACTATGCAAATTTGTTCTTATACATGGGAAAAAGACTTAGAGTGGAAAACTCTCTCTTCCCTGATTCATGAAAGGAACTTAGAAAAAAAGAAGTAATTTAACATTGTTGTATTTTTCTCTCATCACCAGATGCTTAACTCCTACTATAGCTCTACGAGAAAAAAAAAATCCTATTAAAATGTCTCACCCTCATTGTCCTAACCTTCAGTCAGCCTCTAATATCAACTCAAACAAACAAAAACCCCTCGTGTTCACAGTTGGACACCTAGGCTTTGTAAGACACATAAAAGTTCCTGAATAAACACTAAAGAAATGGACTGAGAATCCAGGTGAGGGTTAAAGGGCTTTTCAGACACTGTCATGCTTGGTACTTCTGGGACGTTGATGGCAGCTGTATTTCTTTTCTTACTGCTAGGACCAAATACCTAAAAAGAAGCAGTGTTAAGGGATTAAGGGAGAAAGGCTTTATTTTGTCCTACACTTTGAGGAGATAGTCTATCGGTGCAGGTAATGACTCTTGGCTGTGAACATGAAGGAGGACCTTGAAGCTACTTTCTCACATGTAGGCAGAGCAAGAAACATAAAGGAAAATGCCAGCCTCTTATGATTTTGTCCTTCAACTTCCATTCACTGTGAGTCTAGCACAAGGTAAGATGTTACCAGCATTCTTGGCAAGGCTTCTCTTTTCAGCTAAAACTCTCTGGGAACATCCTCATATATCCTGAAAACTGAAATTTATGCCTTGGCAATGCTGAAGCATGCATGGAAAGCCAGTATGTACTGGTTCTGTTGAACTGTTCAAATTGGGTTTTATGGTCTAAGTTGATGAGGACAGCTGACTAGGTCTCTTCCTCCAGGGGGCACCAGATCTCATTACAGATGGTTGTGAGCCATCACATGGTTACTGAAAATTGAACTCAGGACCTTTGGAAAAACAGACAGTACTCTTAACAGCTAAGATATCCTAGGCGATTCAAAATCTTGTGAAGCTGTCAATGAGGATTAACCGTTGCCGTGGCTCCCTAGGGTCTCTGCAGAGAAACATGAACTTGATCTTAAGAGTCATGAAGTTTCTGAAATGTCTGTCCTTTAGGGCACCTGATGATCATCTTTCTGCATGTATAAGTGAAATAGTTTTTCATAGTTTGAACTAATTTGAGAATTTATAAAGAGAAGATCCCTTTTAGTCTGCATATACTGCCCCCTGATATGATACAAAATAATTCTGGATTTCTCAGAAATTTCCACATGAATGTATGACAGCATTTGCGGCAATGCAGATTCTGGCCTTCTGGGCATTTCCCAGAAGACATTGCCTAAAATCTAGCAAGAAATCTGTTACTGTAGGATTTCAGATGTCAGGAACATTATGACAATATTATTTAAGTTATGTAAAACAAAACTGAAGATTATGAGGAAGATACCTTTCTAATACCCCACTCTATCTCACTTAGAGCCATGTATTTCAAATATTTGTATGTAGGTGGGAGTGTGATGTTTGCGTGTCTACATGTTTATGTGTTAGTGCAGATACATACATACTAGTGTATGTGGGGAGCCCAGAAGACAATCTCTGGTGACAGTAATCTTTTTTTTTTTTTACCTTGTATGTAAGACTAGTTGACTCATGCTTCCAGAATTTTTCTGTCTTCACCACCCATCTCATTGTAGAAGTACTGGGATGTATGTTACTGTACTGAGCTATACATGGGTTCTTGGGATTGGATTCAAACTAAGACAGAAGCTGGTACCAGGGACTGGGGTTTTGCTGTGATGGGCCTGACCATGTTTTTGTTTGAAGAAATATAGACCTTGAGATTGTGGATTAGAAAAGCAGTTAAACACATTAAGTGCTGCTTAATGAGCCATACTGGCAGAAGTATGGCAGACAGTGGCACTGAGTATGATTTGAACTGTGGGTGCCTGAGTCAAGAGGTTTCAGAAGAGAAGAATGTCAATATGTGACCCAGAGATAACTCTTGTATGGTGAAGAATGTGGTTGCCTTTTGTCCTTGTCTAAAGAATCTGCCTGATGCTACAGTGAGGAGATTTGGATTAACTCCATTGAAGGAGGAAATTTCTAAGTGTAGATTCTGTTGTGTTGCTATTAGTGTTAACTCTAATGAAGATTTATAATGAAAAGGAGCAAGATGAGAAAATAAAAATACCAAATGTACAAATTGAGAAACAGGCCACCAGGAAGTTGAATAGAGATAAATTCTGTGTTCGAGAATTCATAAATGAAATAAAGGAAGTGATGACCTCAAAACAAGATCCCACCCTGCTTAATTTTTGATTTGTGAAAAGAAATTAAAGAAAAGCTGAAAGCCAGGTATGATGATGCAGACCTTTAATCCCAGTACTTCAGAGGAAGAGACTGGTGGATCTCTGAGTTTGAGTCTGCACTGAACTACAGAGCAAGTTCAAGGACAGCTAAGTTTAAGGACAGCAGTGAAGGTAACCACCCAAAATAGAAAATTGGTAAAGATGTAATTGAACATGTGGGCCAATTTCCAGCTCCAGTAAGCAGCAGAACTTGGCAGTTTCAGACACGTGGTTCTAGCTTTAGAGTTAAGGACAGAAGAAGGAGTTATGGAATTCACTTCTAAGATTAAAAGCTGCTAAGGCTAGGCGTGTGTTGGGGTGTACCTGAATAGAGGTCTAGAGAGGCCACTGTGTGAAGCTCTGGAGTTGCAGACTGAATTGTCTTGAAATGGGATGTCTTGTCCTGATATGCAGGAGATGCGAGCTGTGGGAACCTCCAAAGGAAAGATGCTAACAGGGAGTGGAACAAGCCCAAGAGAAAGAAGTGTGTTACAGTCACCAGAGTGGAGATGATTTAGAGATCTGAAGAGTGTTGTGACATCAGACATGAAGATGCAGCATTAGAGTTTGCTCAGCTGGTTTTCAGTCTTGCTTTGGTCCTGTATTTCCTCACTATGCTCTCTTCCTTGGAATGGTAACATATATCCTGTGCCATTATGTGTTGGAAGTATGTGATCTGCTTTTAGATCTTGACTTTAAATGGGATTACAGTTTAGAGATTTCATGAATCTCAGAAGAGACTTTGAACTTTAGACTTTAAGTAAATTTGATACTATTATATGAGACTATGGGGATTTTTGAATTTGGACTTCTAAGTTCAACCCAGTGAAGACACTCCCAGTGAGACAGTCTACTTGCTGTTGCCTTCTGATCAAGATACAGCCAGTCTGTCTGCCTGCATGAAGCCATGTCCTGACAGGATGACAATGGACTAAACCTCTGAGAATGTAAGTTACCCTAATTAAAAGCTTTTACTTTTTAAGAGTTGCCGTGGACATAGTATCTCTTAGCAGCAACAGAAACCTGAACTAAGATATAGGTCTTTGTATTTTAATGACAAGTACTTAACTAATGTGCCCTTCCCCATGATCCAAAGGAGATATTCGTTTTCTAATGTAAAAACCATAATTTTAGGTTGCCATAATATGGTGAATTTCTACTATTAATCCCTAGTATTTCTGCTTCTGGACTTCAATAACCCTGTTTCCTCATTCATTCTTTCATACATTCATACATTTAAACAGTCGATCAATCTCCATCCTTTTAGCAGGCACTGAGATGTGACAAAGGCCAAAACAGACACAAGACTTTTCTCAAAGGAACTTAGAGTCAATGGAAAAGGTGACAAGACAAGTAGGTTCAACAAGACTAAAATGCCACATGAATGGAGACAGAGCATCCTAGACAAAACAGAGAATCAGGGCAACATTTTGTATTTATTATGCTTATGTAAGATCTGAAAATGAGTAGTGAATAATGTTACCCAAGGAGCATGAAGGGTCACATCTATCTACTGCATCCTTCATTTTCTGGGCCTCTGTTTCATCCTCAAATAAAATTCAATCTGGGTAAGGTGTTAAGAAGAAAGTAGCCAACAGCCCTTTTGGATGTCAGTGTGTTGATTTCTCAGAAAATTAGGAAATGACCTTCCCCAAGACCCTGTAAGATGACTTTTAGGTATATATCCAAAGGATGCTCAATCGTACCACAAGGACATGTGTTCAGCTATGTTCATAGCAGCATTGTTTGTCATAGCCAGTACCTGGAAACAACTTAAATGCTCCCCAACCAAAGAATGGATAAGGAAAATGTGGTACATTTAAACAAGGGAGTGCTACACAGGAGAAAAAAATAACAACATGTTGAATTTTGCAGGAAAATGAATGGAGCTAGAAAACATCATTTTGAGTGAGGTAACCCAGACCCAGAAAGACAATTATCTCATGTACTAACTCATAAGTGGTTTTTAAACATAAAGCAAAAAAAAAAAGCCCACAAATCAGAGAACTTAGACAACAACAAGGATGCTAAGAGAGACATAGATCTAATCTACCTGGGAAGTAGAATAGGACAAGATCTCCTGAGTAAACTGGGAACATGGGGACTTTGAGGGACGGTTGAAGGGGAGGGGAGAGAAAGGGAGGGGAGCAGAGAAAAATGTAGAGCTCAATAAAAATCAATAAAAAAATTTAAAAAGAAGAAAGTAGCCAATGATAAGCCATGAGCCTAAAAATTGTATGGTTGAGGAAGCTCCTGATAAAATAAAGAACTCTGAGTTTAGGCTCCACATTTTGTGAATCCTGATTTGCTTTGCCACAGAAATTTGATATGATGTATGAGTTATTCTGGAAGGTTTGTTCTACCTGCTGTGAAACAAGAGATAACAAGGCAGGGTAAAGAGACTCAGAGCAGGGGACTGCAGAATGACTGCTGAGATTAATACGCTCTAAGAGAGATGGACCAGCCTTCTGCAATGGCTGGATAGGAAGTGTCTGTCAGCGATAGACTACTTGCCTACCATGCACAAGGCATTGATTGTGGTTCCCAGTACCACAAAACAAAGTGAAACAGAAAACAGAACAAAAAACCTGGATCACTAATCTTACTTTTACTATATTTATTTTATTGAGTATGTGAGTTTGCATGTATTCATTTGGGCATAATGTGATTAGTGATGGGTAACCTCGGTATACAGGTCAGAGGATACTCTTAGAGAGTACGATCTCACCTTCTACCTTACTGAAGTGGAGTCTTTCTTTGTTTGGACGCTACACTAAGCATTAGACTAGCTGTCACATGAGCTTCAGGGAGATTTCATTTTATTGTGTGAGTGCTGGGATTGCAGATGATGCCACCAGATCTTTGATTTTACATGGTCCATGAATTGACCTTGAGTTGACAGACTGACATTACTAGCCATTACCTGCTAAATCATCTCCTCAGCTTGAACCACATATTGTAAAATAAATATACCTTAACTGTGGGTGAGAGAGATGTCTCAAGCACCCAAGTTCAATCCATAGCACCCACATAGGGAGGCTCACAGTCACGGGGGAAATCTGAGAGCTCTGGCCTCTTACAACCCCTGTAATCACATAGGCATACCTGCTCCTTACCCCACCTACACAATTTTAAATTTAATATTTTCTAAATCAGTTCTTGTCCTATGTTTATTTTGTTCTTTGCACCCTAGGCAGCTTGTTTAAAATGAAGTCAACCATACCTACAGAAGAGCTGTTTGTTGGCAATTTTCTCCTCACCAGAGAATGAGCCTTTTTCAAGCAGAAAGTATTTCCTTCTAAGGGTTAGCTCTTTAGAAAATATAGAAAACCTAACAGCTGACTGTTACATGAATGAGATTCCTTCTCTGTATTTAGACCCTTTAGCAGGAACAGAGTACCTTCTGGAGCTTAGATTCTATTCCCTAGGCTGAGAGTGTAACAGCAAATTACAAAATCACTGCATTATCATAGCAGTGAAGAGGGCTGTCTTACATTTTTAATGTAATGCCATATATCCATGTTCTCATGTACAGCATGAAGCAGAGAAAATTTTTAGCATTTCTGAGTGAGAAACATAATTTATCCTTCTCAGTTATAGTTATTCGTTTCCCTTCTTTTCACAGGGAGGTCATTTGGTAAATGGAACCCAGATGCTAAGGAGAAGGCAGAGGTTTGAAAAAAGGAAGAAAGAAAGAAAAAAGAAGCAACCAATCCTGTTCTTAATCCTTTTGCTGCTGGTGCTGTTCACGGACACTCCTGTGACTAATATTATTCTATGACTTCATGTTCATATAATTTTTCCTAGTCTTTGATATTTAAGGGATGCGTGCATAGGGATGCATATGGAATGAGGGACTTGCTTTACGTTTGTGTGAATAAAAGCGTGACTGAAGGTGAACAGCAGTTCTTAAAGTTGGTTGAACACTGCAGAATGTAACTTCTGTCTTAACTACCAGCTGTTTGTATGAATTTCTTCCTAGCAAGCTTTCAAAATCGATAGCAATTTTGACTGTGAGTTAACTAGTAAAAGGAGATCTGGTCTCACATGGATAAAAATGTGCAAAGCTGTGTGCAAAAATGTAGGGCCAGTCATCATGGTTTGGGTGGACCACAGCAAATGATATTTGAAAACTCAGAGAGCAACTTACTTTAATGACAGCTTCGGTGTCTCACAAATTGACTAGCTACTTTAAATACTAAGCTTTGGAAAAAAGAAATGTTAATAAGGCTGAAATTTTTTATTAGAATTTGTTTCTAAAGGATATAAAAGGCAGTGGATTACAGCCCTGCCTTGTTATCCTGTGACAGCTACTTTGGGGACCAATTTGAATACTTGAGTCAATTGACATTGTTGTATTTGCATGAAATGACGGCTGCTGTCTAAATGGCAGAATGTTTATTGCCGTGAGCAGTGAGGTAAGGATGCACTTGGAGGTGTGTGCAGTGAGAGCTGCCACCTGCAGTGTGCTCCTGGGATGCCCAGCAGTTCTCTGATTGATGAGCATGCCCTCTGCTGTGCCTGGAAGACGGTAAAATGATGTGTGGGGAGAGTGATGGAGAGGGAGTAGTTCAATCCACTTCCAAATTCTCACGGAAATTGGCCCTTATGGCATTTTTAATTCACATCTGGAGGAAAATAAATGTGGCCACAATTATTAACACACTCTGAAAGAAATAAGTCAAGAGCCACTTAGGCTGCACAGGTGTCTGTTATCAAAATCCCAGCAGAGGTGCATGTTTAGGCTCCACAGGTGGGCTGCAGCTAAAGGAAGAGAAGAGCATGAAAGAGATGCTTAACTACAGAATGTTAATTTTGCAAGAAAGGAAATCAGTGAATGAGACTAGAGGAATCTATTGAGAGACAGCAAAAGAAGAGCAGGGAAACCAAAAATAAATCTGTTATAGAAATTCCTAAAGGGCTTTCTAGTGGAGAATGACTTCCTGGGTTTCATTTTTTGTTTGCTTGTTTCTTTACAGACAGATTGAGATTTATCCCCCTCCTTGACTGATCATTACCCTGAATTAATTTGCATGTGTTTAGTAGGTAAGATCTCTTTAAATATAAAGCTCCTTACTAAGAACCAGGGAGCATCTCTCTCTCTCTCTCTCTCTCTCTCTCTCTCTCTCTCTCTCTCTCTCTGTCTCTGTCTCTCTCTCTTTCACTCTCTTCCTCCCTCCCTCCTCTCTCCCTCTCTCCCTGTATTCTTGGTGGTAAGTGTGTGTGTGTGTGTGTGTGTGTGTGTGTGTGTGTGTGTGTGAAATTATTGGAATATTTCTGTAACTATCTATTTCTGAGGTTTTCTGTCTGAAATCCAGAAGCTTGGTAACCAGTTTTATCACTTGAAGAATGTAGTCTAGGTTATAAATGGGGATATCTTTGGAGACCTAAGTGATAGCGAACATATTAGAATTGTCTAGTTCTCAGATGAAAACCCTACACCTTGGATATCTTGAAGAAATAATAATTATTATTTTCTTTCAGAGAAAAGAATAATGATGCTACCTATTAGTTCTAGGTTTGAAATCAGTTCCCATATTAGTCTCATAGTTTTCTCAGCTGAAACTAGGACACTTTTTCTGTTTTGTTTTTTAAGATAGGGTTTCTCTGTAGCTTTGTCTTGGAACTAGCTCTTGTAGACAAGGCTGGCCTCAAATTCACAGAGATCCACTTGCCTCTGCCCCCCCCAAGTGCTGGAATAAATGCATACTCCACCACTGCCTGACCACTTTGACACTTTATATTGTGTGTTTTGCATACAATATTTTGAATTCTAATCTGGCCAGAAAAACAGAATCAAGACACATTAAGAGAAAGTTGCAATCTGTAGTAAAATATGGCTTATGCCTCTCCCCTGCTCTCTCTCTCTCTCTCTCTCTCTCTCTCTCTCTCTCTTTCTCTCTCTCTCTCTCTCTCGTGTGTGTGTGTGTGTTTGTGTGTGTTTGAAGACAGAGAATGGTCTCTTTAGGAGGGTTCAGAAAATATCATTAAAATGTGGCTAGACTGAGGGGACAGTAGTCCACATGAGCATGTGAGCCTAGTAGACCTTGTATTTCTCTCTCCCATTCCTGCTGTCTTACTAAAAAATCCTTAGATTGCATTGCTAAAGTTGTTGACAAGGTCTGTTCTCTTATTTGGTCAATACTTCCTCCTGAGGCTGACTACCAAGTTCCACCAAACAAGGTATTGAAGTCTAGCCATCAAAAATCCCCTTTGCCTCACCCAATAAACATGCCCAATTAAAATCAAACACCTCATCCTAATATGGAGTTTCACCTTATAGCTTTATAAAATGCCATTTTCCTATGTACTGTGTCTGTCTCCTCTCTGTCCAGAAGAAGTTCTTTGTTCTTTGGGACAAACACTATTGATCCATTTCTCTTGTTCCCTTCCCTTTCCCCTTCATTATCTCCTGTCTTTTATTCCCTTCCCTCTCTCCAACTGGGGAAAATAAGTTTCATTTGTTCTGAGAAGTTGGTTTGTGGTATCTTGAACAACTTCAAGGTTTCTTACATAGATCACTTAGCTTCAAATGTTCATCTTTTTTTCCATGGAAGTGAAAATATCTTCTGAATTCATTACCCGGTTTCTCAATATTGTATCTTTTGTTGAAGGTGAACAAAACTTGGTCTGATCTCCCTAGGAAGGAACTATTTAAGACTCTTGATGAAGTATTTGCTGATGCCATTTCCTCAAAGGTAGTCCAGGGGACTCAAACATGCACTGCAAAGCAGATATAGTGGAATCAGAGCTTTGGTCTTCTGGGAAATGAACATCTCATGGCTGTAGAATTCTCTGGATTGGAGTTTCTTCCCAAAGGTTGTAGAGCACTATGTCTTTTCTCAGACAGTTTCAGTACTCAATGGGAGTTTGCTTTCTCTATAACAATTGTGAGCATGCCAAGCATGGGAGATACAGGCTTCAGAGACAGGAAAGAATGAGGCTATGGATCTAATGGTAGGGATCCCCACCAGCACCACTGGTGGATGCTACCCATGGATGACACAGCCCTGTAAGAATAAAACGGCTTAAGATCTTTAGTGAATCTCATCTTCAAAGAATACATCACTATTTCCTTCTAAATAAGTATCTTCTCCCTACAGGGAATTTGAATATTCTGTTTTTCCAATTGTCTAGAAAGCTAATATAATAGCAGACATTGTATGCAGAATAGTAAAGCTTCCCAGAGGATAGAATATGTCTATAGTGGCTCCTAATGAAGAAATCTAGAGAGACTCTTTCAATAAAGAAGCATTGCTGCAAGGATGGAGATGTGAGATCTAATTAATGGAATCAATTTTATAGAGCAGAAACAGCTTAATAGGCTTCCAGTACCCAGCCAAATTAAATTGAATAATTAATGTGATATAATTTAAAAGGTAGGGAATGAATACTACATTTCATGATTGTCTACACAATAGTTTTTGAAATACTACATTTGTATTATAAAATGTATTCATTTATTTAAAGCACAGAATTTAGTACCTTTTACTATGTTTAGAGTTGGATAGCATCAATTTTATGTTATTTAATCATTGCTATAGAAAATCTATTTATGAGCCCTATGGCTTCTGTATAAGGATTGATGCTGAGAGGATTGGTCAACGCATTTATTCTTTCTGCAGTTTTTTTTCTCTTCTTCCTATTAGTGAAATATCAGATATTGTCAGTAAAGTGATGGGTACCAATCAGGAAGGGCAGCCACTGCTTCAGGTGTGTCAGCTAGGCGTTGTACTTTGCTAGGAATTGAATGGTATGAAGCGCAAGAAGTAAATAAGACTGAGAGTAGAGATTTTCAGGAGGCAGGTAAAGGAATTAAGAAGACTGAATTAGCCAGAGCATGAGTGCTGGATGCCAGAAAGAAGCCTAAAGAGCCCAGAGTATGTGGTCCAGTGGGAAAAGGGGCTATAGAAGGGACCTGGGAATTTACCAAGGGCTTGCACACCTAGAAATTTGCAGGATATGAATAAGACTGTTATTCTAAATCCATGGGTGAGTCTTTGAATGGCATTAAGTATAAAGCCTGACGTTTGGTTTTAATATGTGAACTCTGTGGAATGTTGAGTTTATGAAGGCAAGAAAGGAAGCAGGGAGTTCAGACAAAGCCTCTTCATCACTGTAAGCAAGCTGCACTCAAGGCTCGAGTAGGATGACAGAAGTAGATGGGATAGGGAAACTGCCCTTCCTATAACTAAGTATGTCCACAACTAAAGACAATGACTTGCCCGCTGCCAAAACCCATCAGTATCCAGCAGTTTGCCAGGGAAAGACAGAGCCACAGGAGGCCCTCTGGCATCCATAACTGACTGCTGATGGGCTCATATTTTACTGGGTCAGGGCAGGCGATCATTCCTGCTGTGAAATTATGATTATCATGGTTCTATCATGTACACAAGATGACATTTCTTGGCCCTTCTCCATATCATTGAGATCTTACCTCTGTCGGTATTCTTCTGCAATGTTTCCTGCACCAAAGCTAGAGTGGAGGAATGTAAGTAATGCTTTGCAAAATCAGTTCATATTCCTGTATCAAATATCATTTTTCCCTCACCCTCATCAACTCTTCTTATTGATTGTTGGATAATATCTCATTTTAATTTTTATTTGTATACACCTGCTGATTAGTAATATTGCTCACCATTTTTCATCGGTTAGCTTTTTATGTAGCTTTGAAAAATGATTATTGATGTCATTTGTCCATTGTTAGTTGAGCTATTTGTTTTCTGGCTATTGAATTTTATGGATTCTTTATACCTATCACATATCAACCATTTTATCAGATGTATGGTTTACAATTATCTGAAGATTCCTTTTTCATTTTGTTAACTGTTTCCCTTGCTGCCCACAAGCTTTTAAACTTGATGCTTTTCTAATTATTTTTTGTTTTGTTGCCTCAGCTTTGGGGACTTTGTTGAACAAATGATTCTTCCATACCAATAGTAAGAAGTTTTATTATTTTAGTTACAAACAAACCTTTAATCCATTTCAATTATGTCTGTATATGTTGCAAGGTGAAGGTGAATCTTGATTCTTCTTTTATTTATGTATACAGTTTTCCCAATATCCCTGATTGAAGAGGGTATCTATTTACAAAATTGTTCTTGGCATCCTTGCCCAAGGTTAAGTGGCCCTAAATGTATAGCTTTACTTCTGTACTGTTCATTCAGTTCCATTAATATATGTGTCATATGCCACTTTTCATGCAATTTTATTCATCAACTACAAACAGGAAGTGGGACAAGATTATAAACCGTCAAAGCCCACCATGGCGCCATACTTCTTCCAGTAAGACTGCAATTCCTAAACCTCCCACAAACAGGCTATCAATTGCAGTCAAGTATTCAGATATGTGACTCTAAAAGTAGCAATAAATTAACTTTACCACTTTTTGTTTGAATGTTTTTTCTTTCTTTTTCTTAACTAATTGTTGTGACTAAGACTTCCAAGACTATGTGGAATTTAAATGAATAGTGTGAGAAGTTATATTTCATTCCTGATTAAAGAGGAAAATATTTCACCCTTTCATTACTGAGTACTATGAAGAGAGCCTTTGAAATATTAGAATGTTTTTAGTTAACTATGAAATGACCTAAACTCTTCTGTCAAGCAGCTCTGAGTCTAGTAAGTAAAAATGTATAATAAGGGCATATGTAAAATAGTTACAGTGATCCTGGTGCTAATCACCACCTACTGAATTCTTATTGAAAGTCATAAAATTCTCAAATATAAATATAACGTATACATATATATTTATTATGTATGATGAATAGATTAATATGTATATAAACAAATAAATGCTTAGTGGATAAATAAAGAATTCTAGACATGTCCGAGTCAGAAGAAATTACAAATACTAAAATACTATATATATATATATATATTCCAAATACTATATATATATATTTGAAAACCATTATGTGTATTATATATATAACTATATAGATAATTATATATAATCTTTTTCTCTTTCATAAGTAGTTTTCATAAAATTTATATAACAAAACACATAAAAACAGGTCCAAAGAATGAAGAGCATGGTGCTCAGATCATTGTTCATTGAAGAATTATGTCTCCTTCACAGGAACCTACAATATCCTCAAACCATCTGAAAATATAAATTTCAGTCCATTACATATTATTTTCCAGTACAATCACTTGTGGACCCAAATCAAAAATAATTTATTAATTTGAACTTGCATTAAATAAACAAACTTGAGATATTATTAAAAGTTGAGTTGCTTTTCTGTAGGTGGAAATTTCTGTCCTGTCTGCGAACTCCCAAATAAACAACACAGAGATTTAATATTACTTGTAGATGTTTGGTCAATAGCTCAGGCTTGTTAATAAATAGCTCTTACATTTTAAGTTTACATGTATTCCTTATTTATGCTCTGCCACATGGCAGAACCTTTATGTAATATGAGTCTAATTGGTCTTAATAATAAAAACCTTGAGTCAGATATTAAAGGATGAAAGCTGAAAGATAAGAGAAGCAGAGCAGCCAGCCTCTAGTTCTTACCTCTACGAAATCCTCAGACTGAAAGAAGTGTGGTGATACTTTGTGCGTTAACAAATAAAGCTTGCTTCAGAGTTAGGAGTTAGCCATACTAGTTAGCCATAGAGGCCAGACAGTGGTGTCATACATCTTTAATCCCAGTACCAGAGGCATGGAGATGGGATGCGAAGTGGTTGGTTGGAGAAAGGAATATAAGGTGGTAGGAGACAGGAGCAGAGGTTTTGTAGAGAAGGCAATCACTGTGAGAACTTGAAGAGATGGGTGCCCCTTTCAGTCTGAGAATTTGTAAGTACTAATAAACTTGCTGATCTGCTTCTCTGATCTTCAGGCAAGCTTTATCTGTTAAAGCACAAACAAACTATCACCACACCATTATTAGTATGGCATATTCATCTCCTGCTCCCTCTGCATCTGGTTGGCAACATTTGTGACTCCACCCTTACCCATTCCATCATTCTCAGTTTGGCTTTCCCACCCAACTTATCCTGGCCAGTCAACCCTTTTATTGAACCAATCCCCAAAACAAATCTTCACAGTGTATGAAAGGATTTTCCACAGCCTTTCCAGAGGAGCCAGCATTTATTGCTTTTCCTTATCAGCAAAGACTATGATACTTTCATATTATCTTTTGTAATGTATTAGACATACATACATACATCAATATGTGTGCATGTATATATATACATACATATATATTTATCACTGAGTTCATATATATAAATTTTATATATCAAATAGAAGCTTTTATTTAAAAACCATAGAACATGCAGCTTTACTTACAATTTTTACTTTAAAAGGTCAACGTTTTTTAAAATGCAGAAATTGTGGTCCCGGTAATTTAAAAGATTATTTAAGGTCGCATATCAAATTTGCATTCAAGTTGCATTCGGAATTCCTTCTGACTCAGACACGTCTTGATTTTTTTATTTATCCACTAAGCATTTATTTGTCCATACACATAGTAATCTATCTATTAAATTTTTATTGAGCATTTAATATGTTCCTATCCTGTGACTGAATGAGCAAACATGGGTAAGGTACCCATTGCTAACCAAAATTAAACAAAGGTTCTTCTCAAGTCTGTATTGGTAAGTCAATGAGGTTATGGATGTTCCTTAGAGTGTCATAGGTAGGGAACTAGTAACTGGAGCACAAATGACTGTAGATCAGGTAAGTCACTGAAAAGTCCATCTCAGCATTGGTAATAATTCACAAGAGCGACATCCATGAGGCTTTGTGGTCAATTTGTAGACTACAACACTGAAGATAATCTTTTCCTCTCCAGGAATTGTTTCCTACTCATAAAAATTAAAAGGACCTAGTGAATAGTATAAGTTTTCTGAGCTTTACAAGGTTTGTGAGGTCTTGAGCCTCATCTGTTCATTGCCTGAGTCTTAGGAGTCCCTCACACTTCCAGATGGGAAGTTTATAATACCCTACATTTCCCTTTAACTCTCATTCTCTTCCATGATACCCTGATCCTGAATGAATGTATACATTTATGGCTCAGCAGTGTGGTACAGCCTATATGAACAGTCACTTATTCTCAGTGATTTGGCAAGTGATTTTCTTAGTAATAACCATCACCACTACAAAGAACAAAGTTTCTCTCCAACATGGAAGTTGAGAGTCTTAATCTAGGCATAAACACACAGGAGTATAAAAAAATGTGAAAAGCATCCTTTCTATTTAACAAGATGATAGAAGAATTATCTTGCTGGGCTCTATAACAACCCAGCTATGAACTTTATCCCTGGTCCATAGTATCAGACAAGGATTCTCTCCTGTAGAGTGAACCTTAAATCCAATAGCGGGGTTTCATCTATAACTGTCAGGGCATTATTGCACACACAAGCACACACTATTTCTTATATTAGCAGTATAGCACATGGGCCATAATCAAACAGGACTGTCAGCAATATATTCTCCCCTAGAAACTGTAAAGGATTTCCCAGTGGTACAAAAGTCAGTTGATAGAGAGATGTATCACTGCCTGAGGGACCAGCCTACAGCAACAAAGATCTCAAAGAGAAATTCATAGAGTTGGCATGTGCTAGACTTTTCTATGTGAGGGAGTTATGGAAGAAAGGCACCCATACTATCTTTTGTTGTTTTTTTCTTTATTCTTCTGTTTCTTTTTTGCTCTCTTGTATTCTTTCTACTGTCTACTTTTATTCTATACTTTATATGCCCCAACAAAGTTTTTTAAGCAACATAGAAATTAAAATAAGGTTATATTCTATTTTTCAGATGAATGATTATAATTAATACAGGTAGAAATATGTTTTCATCTCCTTTAAATGATTAAACATTTTACCTAGTACAGGGCTTTGAAGAACAAATTATTCCTAAAACCCACACACATTCATTCATTCCCGAGCAATTCATTCGATTAACAATATAGGCAAGCAAGCATCTTCTCAGCCAGGTCTGTGACGCAAGCACAAACCTAAACTTTTATATATGAAAAAGAGTCAATCTACTTTAAACCTTTAGGATTCATACCCATTCATTAATAGTTTTTTTTTAACTTCAGGAGATTGAGGGCAAAAATGAGTATAAGGAATTAACTTCACCTTTCATCATCAACAGATCCTAACAAGAAAAGTGCATCAGCTAGTATGCATCAGCTAGTAATAATTGGGCTGCTTTGTCCTTGTTCCCTGACCTTGACGATGAGCTCTGCATTCAACTGTGTGCCTTTCTAAACCCTTAGATTACCTCCTTGAATTTTTTACCTCAAAGTTATTTGACAAAACATCTTAATCTAACTTTAAGTTATTTTCAGAGCTTTGTTTCAGCTGTGATGCACTCCAAAACCTATGAACACATCTCCCAACTTTAAGGTTAAAAAAATTTAAGCTTACTGGGTTACTAGGACTCAATTGTTTTTCTTAATCATTAACCTAAGTCAAGGTCTATACAGCTCTTCATTATAAACTCATGTTTTATAGCAGTGTGACACTTCTTTGTATGTATTTTTATTCATCAAAACTCTGTATAAACTAACATTATAATTATCGATCAAACAGTACAGCTTAGGAAGGAATCATCTTCATAATAATACACAGGTAAAACTTCCTGATAGAATGAGTTATTTCCATGAGATAGACAACCACATTACAGGCAGTGGGGACCTCCTCACACCCAGTTACACCATACCAAGATCCCAGCAACAACAAGCATGCAAAAGCACAGGCAGAAGCAAAAGATGTTTGGGGGGGGGGGGGTTGTGATCTCCGACTTTGCCTGTCTGAGGTTTAACCATCAGGGAGTTTTCCTCCTGGTGAGTTGACTCCTTGAACTTCAATTGCCACCTGCTGCTCCTCCGACACAGCCACCAGCAGAGATAGATTCCAACTCATTCCTTATCCGATTTTCCCACATCCTTCAGTCAAATCATGTTGTGCCTTTGGCAAAAAGAGATTTGCTGTGTAGTTCTGGCATGTAACTAACAGGATTCAAGTTCTTATAAGATTGGGACTCTCAGGGGGTATCCCTGGCTAGCCACTCCGATGTATATAGTCCAACTTTGGTACTTGGTCTTTTCTACACAATGGGTCTTAGAAATCCCTCTGTTCCTTTTTTCACCCACACGTAGTATCAGACTCTTTACCTGTGGCTTTTACCATTTTCCTTGAGACTTTTGCAATTTTGTAGCACATTCTGTGACTTAACACTATATAATTGAATGTCTTGAGAGAGAGAGTGGGCTAAATCTCTGAAGGTCCTTGCTGTTCATTTAAAGGAAATATAAATTACTCTCTAGACTCAAGAGTTAAGGTCATAAAAAAAAAACAGTGAGGTCCAATGTGAGATAAAAATTCATCATTTGCCTCAGTTGCTGCCTATAAAAAGCAACTTTGCGGACAGTGGCAAGGCTGCGGAGGATACGACTCTCCTTAGTTTTCTACAACAGCCATTTCCAGAGGACATCTGACTTCTTACACAAGCTGCACCCAACTGTTGAAAGGGCTTCGTATTGGACGAATGACTTCTACACCTCAAAATGACCTCATAGTTTCTGCGATTTTGTTCCAGTCCCAAGCATTATATTCTGCTTGAGGTTCACGGCCTTACTAGGCGTATCTCACTCAACCACAAATAGCTGCACTTGTAATTCTCACTCTTAGGTAAGCCTCCACAATCATAGGTTGCAGTTTTGTCACATAAGGACATCTCTCCCTGGATGGTCCCTCTCTGAGGATAAACGCATTCAGGTGTATGTTTGGGGAGATAATCGTCCAGACCTAGGACAAGCTTAGTTTGTTTCACCTGCACTATGCTCTCCTCACATACATGTACTGCTGTCTCTTGTCTGATGGGGGAAGCTCTGTTAACCAATCACCTTTAAGAAGTGGAACCTAGTTAAGGCTTGACTACCTGAAGCCCAGGAAGAAAAACTGGGACAGACCAGGTACTCGCTGCTCTCTGCGTGATTCCCGTGGGACACGACAGAATTCGGACTTCCCGTTCTTGTGGCGTGAGTTTCCCCTTATAACAATTAAAAATATAATTGTTTATCTTTAAGTTGGTCTGGTTATTTCCGGAATCGAGCAAACAGCTACACTTGTCCCTGGACTTAGGGGGCTATTATAATGTAAGGTAAAATTAACTCCAATATTCACTGAAAGTTGAAGACTTTATATATTAGAAGGGAAAAATGAAGGTATAAGTCAAAAAGGATGCTAAAGTTACCATGGTGACCCTTACCCACAATCTTGATCATCCATTGGAAGAATGGCTAGATTTGTTCCCATTCTGGGAGATCTCTTTCTTCCATAGCAAGGGACACTGTAAACAGTACCTATATCATTCTGTTGTCCATTTCTTTTGCCCCTTTGCAGAACTTCTTGTTAGGATTCCAAGCCTCACAAGTACTCACAAGCACAGAATTTGACCTGCTGACTTTATTTTTTTTTCTAAGAATCCTAGATTATCCCAAATTTTTGACATATTGGCTTTTTGGTAACCTAGACAGGTTCTGTTGTCTGTTCCCTCCTTTATTTTCATCTCTCTCTGAATGCTTTAGCATCTTTTGGAGTCAATTTATATGTCAATCAAAATCACTCATAGCTTCCAGAGCCTCTTCTTACTTACAAATATCATGTTCTATCATGGGGCTCAGCAAAATCACTAAAATCCCAGTACAAGCCTAAGGTCTACGACAAATCAAACTTTTGTTTAGCTTCACACTAAACATACCCATAACTACCTCAGTGAACTCAGCATCAACCACCATCTTTTGTATGCCAGGTCCTCAGTAATGACTCTCCTTTATCTAATGTTTTGCAAATTTTAATGTTTTATGGATACTTCAGTCAGTGATAACCAAGCATCCCATCTCTGATGGCTCATATGAATTGGTCCATCAAAAATTGATTTTCTTCATATTGTCTCTTACTATGTCATTTTGTCTCAAGAAGACATGATATTATGTTATATTATATTATTATGCTGAGTAGTTATATTGCTCAATCTTTCAATTGCAGGATATTCCAAATGAGCTTACCCACCCTGTGACTGACAACACCAAGACATGGCTTGTTTGGGGCTCTTTTATTTCATTCTCTGTTGTGTTCCCAAATCCAATTTTCCAAGTTCAGATGCATTGTATTTTCAAATTCCCACAGATTCATGCACTGGGCCCTTACAAAGATCCTATTCTGTATGATGAACAGTGTAGTTTCCCTTCTTCTGTATTAAACGTGAGACCTAGAGTTATTTTCTATCACTTCTACTTTGTTCCTTTCCTCATAACTATTTGACATTTTTTCCATAGGTTTCAAGTTTTTGCATATGAGGAGGAGTAGTTTACTGCAGACCTAATTTCTACTCTTTTTTACGTGTGGCCCACCACATAGAAAAAGTGGCAGTTCAATGCTTTGATCTCATCCCGTTTAAAAAAAAAATTCCTGCAAAATCAGATGCTCAAGTGGAAGATAGTATCTGTAAGTCTTTTTAATTATTATTTTGATTTTGTCTTATATAAATATGCTATTTCTATGTATGCAACTGAGCCTCATATTGTATGTTTTTTCACCCACCCACAACAAAAGCCATGCAAAAACCAACAATGCCTGCCTATGATACCATCTCGCACATGCTACTTTCAAATACTGCATTGTAGTCTCTATCTTGGCATTCTAAGGTGTATCCCCATACCAAATGATGACTCTGATTCATCCAGCAGTCATTCTACCTTTTCTATCATGAAGAAGATAACTTTATTGTGATTCTCTCTGATTGTACACACGTGGAATACTCCATGTTAGTTATAGGTCTTACCACTCACTACAGGGAACACACAACTACCACTACATCAAAGAAGTTTATGATCCAATGCAGCATAGAAAAGGTAGCCTTTATCACAGTGTTTTCCATGAGTGTTCTACCCTCACATGGGCCAATTACGAGTACATTTCTTATAATCTATTTCAGGGGTCATATCACTATTTCTCTCCATCATTGATTAGATTGCTGTTTCTGTTTTGGCACTATTTTTTTCTCAGTGGTTTTTGCTTAGGGTGATGCCACACCCCTGCCAAAACGATTATACTCAAGGCTAAATAGTGGAAATGATGAGTTTATTAGTGTTTATTACAGGAGAATGGGAGACACAAAGACAGATACATCATGAAAACTCCACCTCAGATGTGATAGCTCATGAAATCTTCATCCCCCGAGCTCTTTGTCCATTTTGCAGCAAATCTCACCCCAGATAGTACCCCCTTTAGAATTTGTTTCCTGTTTATATAAAATCAGAGAGGGCTTATTCAGTCTTCTACATTTTGAGAGTCCTTAAGGAGTTAAATGAATAAGTTAGGTTAGTCTTATGAGCCTGTTTCTTTGCCCTAGGAGAGTATGTTTTAATTGGGAATAAAAGGCAACAAATTCATTTCAAATCTTTTTCTAGGTACAAAGCGACAACAGAGAACAAAGTACAAAAGAAATCCCCCTGCCCTGGGGCTCATGTGTTAACAAGTGAAATGGGCAATACAGAAAAGATCATGAGAAAAAGCATATTAAGTAGATAAAAATATACAGCTTAATAAAAGCAATAAAAAATAAGCTAAAAAGTAAATTCATATTATATCCCAATAGATATAAGAAGACAATTAAGTAGATGAACACAATTGAATATTTTTTCCAAGAGATGCATGATATATTTTAGATTGATCAGGAAATGTCCAATTGAGAATTTGACTTTTGAAAATTTTCCAAATGGAAAAAAGAATGTGACTTCGGTAACACATTTATCTAATTACTTTTTTATCAGTAAAATTTGGGAATCAGATACAGGGTAAAAATCTGATTGATCAGAGAAGCAGTAGATAAGCAACCAGTGACTTCCTCTTTCTTTCCATCCTCAATACAAAAGGACCCACAAATCTTTCTAAGACACTACTTTCTTTGCTTCTCTATATGTATAATGGGTACTCCAAAATCTCTATGGCTAATTCTGATCAGTCAGTTATTAGCTTCTCCCCCTGATACAAGGTTAAACTTTATTGGCAGTCTCAGGAGTGTCAGAGGAAATGTTGTGAGATATTTTGATTGCACTCTATTTTGCCTAAATAAAAGGGGAAAATTTTAACACTAATACAGTCAAAATATATAGAATAAGAACAATTATCACATAATAATTACATTTACCATGTCCAGTCCATTTGCACTTGGCAAATTCAAAGAAAATACTCTATTATCTTTCCTACCTTGGTGAGTTCAAAGTTATGTATCTAATTTACTTTCTATCCTAATTTGTATTACCAACCCAAAACTATGTTTTAGATCTCAAAACATTTCTTAGATAGTAATTTAAGTTTTTTGTCTGTCAACCTCATACACTATAAATATCTTTTGTGAGTTTCTTTTGTGAATCTTTTACCAAGGAAAACCACAACTATAACTGTTACATTTGGTCTTCAACCTAGTCAGAAACACAAGAAAGATATATTACCTGAGTAAACAGGAAGTGTAGAGCAAATAATTTCCAACACTGTAGAAATGACGGAGACATTTGGCTACCTGGACAATCACCCAATATTCATCTGTAATGTTGGGGCATCCATCATTGACCTACAGGTCTAGGATGTCTGGCAGGAATTTTAAAAAAACTGTCCTATCTTATCTTGGCAAAGTATAGCAGTCACTTTTTTTATTTGTTTGTTCCTTGTCCAATTTGGACAACATACTGTCAGTAATCAAGGCAAAAACAGTTTCTGGTCCAGTGGCTAAACTTTTGACACAAAGAAAGCAAACTCTATATGTGGTTGTCTGAAGTAGACTGGTACTGCCAAGAGTAGATATGTCACTCTCATTATAAGCCCTATGTTATTATAATGTCTTAAATGCCATATTCTATAGATCTCTGAAGTGTTTGAAAACCATCTATCTATCAAAAATATATATATCAGTTTGACCTTAAAAGCATACAATATGACCACAAAATTTTGTTGTTAAATGACTAACTACTAATCTGTATTTCTTATGCTAAACATCTTGCAACAATAACTTTTAAGGACTAGAAATTAACATTACATTGTTTATGAGCTATATAGGTACATTGCCTTAAACAAGAATCGGAACATAAAAGGTATATAACAAAAATAGCTTTAAAATTGTATTAATATGGAAAAATCCATACCATTTTAAAATATTTGAGACTAAAAGTTGTATTTTAAAGTAAATCCAATAATCTAACTTTTATCCTATCCTTTTCATATCCTCCCTTTTTCTTTTAAGAACAAGATCTTTGAATCCAACCTCCCTTTTTTAGTTTCCTCCTTACCATGATCAGTAACAATTTGTAACCAAGCCCCATAAACAATTGCAACCATTCATATTCTTCTGAAAAACAAAAAGTATTCACCCCACCTCTTAGGAATGTCATCATCATATTCTTAAAATTATTTCATGTTGTCCTCTGACAACATCTTTAGAAGCCCCTGAGTAAACTGAGATAATTGTCAAATCCTAGAAGAACTTGTTGTATCATTTGTTGTCCACTCTCTGTGTAATGAGAAAGAGCAGACAGGATTTATCTAAAGTCCTAGTGGGAGTGGTGTGTGTGTGACTGGACCATCTTAGCTAGCAGCTTTGAAGATGTGCTGGATACAGAATTTTGAAGAAAATGAAACAGAGGCATTTTGAGGCTGGATCACCTTGGTTATTTGTCTTTATTAGTATCTGTTTGTGTGTGTGTGTGTGTGTGTTTTCTGAAAACACACAAACTTTTAAAGGTAATATGTATATATCTTCTTTAACACAAGTGTGGAATGATATGGAGTGTGCACAAATCAGCAGAGGATAATTTTATGCTTTATACTTGAGCAGGTAAAAGGCATCTGTCAACTTTATAAGACCATTTGGATTGCACAGCCAAACTTTAATATAAATCTCTATTCATCCATGTGAAAGGATGGCATGTAATAGTAAGTCATGAGGACTCTGTAGTCAATAAGATTTTCATGATTCATCCAGTCTCAGAATTGTTTCCATGTCAAGAGATCAGTTTATACACCACCTGCCTTTTAGTCTTTCTTGGCTTTTTCTCTCATATCTTTAGCCTAGATCCTCAGTAGGTCCTCCTCAATTAAATCTGATTTCCGTAATTTTGAAGAGAACTGTAACTTTTTGTTTCATGTGGAAACAAAGACCGATAAAATTTTAACCTTGAATCAGGGTGCAGAGGCAGTCTCAGGAGTGCCATCATGCAATCATCATATCCCACAACACTTGTGGATATTCAGTTAAAGAAAAATCACAAGGAAGAAGACTAGCAGGAGCTGAAAGTCAAGGCCGGCATGTGACCTTGATATTTGGTGAAAACATAGATAACAGCATTACCTTGAGTAGCATGAGTAAGGGAGAAAGTAGTGGAAGTCATAAGATATTTCAGATTGGCTAGTCGTGTGTTACCCTGAAGGGTAATGTTAGAATTTCCAATCCTATGTGAGAGTTTTCCATGGGCAGTAGTTTTTGTTTGTTTGTTTTTATTTCCTTGTTTATACTATACCATGCTACAGAACACAGATTCTCTTTTATTAGTGAAACAACATAATCCCAGCTACAGAAATGATAGTTCTAGGAATGACAGAGACTATTAACTAGAAAACAAAAAAGCCTGTAAAATTGATTGTGAATCTACTGGACTTCAATAGAAGGGACGATGAGACTATGTTTTTAGTTCCACCTTTGAGGGAAGCATGTAGATACATTTCCCAAAGTGGTAAAATAAATAACATTAAGGATATATCTTGAATGACTGAAAAATCAAATCAAGTTGGCATTAAGTCTTAAATTTTCATGCCTTTATATATAAAAGTGCTGGAAAAACCTGGTTCATATTATATTCTATCAAAATGAAATATGGCATTTTAATGAGAAATGTCATCTTCCTGGTTGATAAAAGGACAACAAAAATGATAAAAACCAGTCAACATCACTAAAGTACCCCTCCCCATGTGCAGTATTTCATTTTGATGTATTTGTCAAGCCTTGTAGTTTCTTTAGGAAAGACAGCAGTGTATGAGAAAGAAACATTTCTCAACATTTGTTTATGACTGCCATTGTTTTCAATTTTTAACAGATTTATAGAATGAAGGTTTGTCTTTGTGTCTGCTGTTTTTAATAAAAATCTTTCTAACAAAAACTACATTTTTCTTTTCTTTTTGGATTTAAAATGCCTTTGTAAGTAAGCATTAGTCAAGCTTTGTAGCTACTTGGCGAGGCTTGTCTATACTAGGCATCACTCTTTTAATTACAGTTAAGGTAAGAAACCAAGTCATTGTCCCTGCTGCCTGGCAGGAGAGGGGCCTTGATGTAGGCAAACTGCGCATGGTTCTAGATTTTCCTTTAGTGTGGAGCACTGTTGAAGGATCGCAGCAGGTGTCCTTTGGGGGAGAGGGAAAAGAAGGCGCGAAATCAATGACTCAGGCACCAGGAAACAGGTTGAAACAAGTTCAGTTTATTTTAGGAAAGAGTAAGGCTTATGCATCCCCCACACTACCAAAAAGGGGTATCCGCGGAGCTAGCATCTGCTAAGGTGTTGCGGACACTGTCTGTAGGGCCATATCATCTCTTGTATGACTGGGCTTCTGTTGCCAAAGCCCTCTGGCAAATCCAGACATTCAGGAAATAGCTATTGCGTATGCTCTTACTGTCCTTCTAGGCCGACTGACTCTCAGGCCCTTTAAGTCTTAATCATTCCACAGAGCACAACTGACTAGTTCTGTGTTGATTTCAGAGCGGGAAGATGGGCCTGAGGGACAATAAGTGATCTGGGTTCCTGAGGACAGTTCATCTGTAATGGTCCTGGCCAGGCCTTCTAGAGCACCACAGGAGATGGATATGAGAGCAAGAGGAACTGCCTTGTAACAGGTCACACGGGATCTTGCGGCTGACTCCCGTCTAGATAATCTGCCCCCATTAAAGCTGTGGGATGATTTATACAGTCTAATTTGCCGCCGGGGAAATCTCATTTTCACCTGTGTAGCCAATGAGCTGATGCAGAACATAAAATCATCAAACAGGGGTTCGCTTCTTCCTAAGATTTATGAAACTTGCAAAAAAAAAAAAAAGTCTCTCTCTACCCAACATTTCACACTTTCCTCTTATTTCAGTCCTCTAGCAAAAATCACAACTTACTTTCATATAAAGGGCACAGGTGGCAGGTATGGATAAATGATTGAAATAATCAGGATGATAAATTTCAGACTGTAGACCATAATCCACTTTTAACTCTGTAATACACACACACACACACACACACACACACACACACACACACACACACATACACACACAACTTCTTATTATCTTCAGCATCTGCCTATAAGCACAGATACTGGAGTTGTGAAATCACATATTCAGAGTGCCAGTGTGTCTAACAGGAGGATCATGAGCTCTTCTGAAACAAGGGAGAAGGAGCTGCCCACTGTGGCTCTGTCTGGTAGATAATAAGACACAGGCCGAGGAATTATGAAATTACTACCTATAAAATGACAAACAAGCAATACATGGCTTGTATAAATATGGTTCCAGATTTCCTCTACATTTTAGGAAGGTCTAGTTATATAATTATACACATATGTGTTATTTAAACTTTCTATTTTTGCTTTGCCCCATCTCTACCTGCAAAGAAACAACTTTTGCTCGTGTTATTAGTTTCTGTTCCCTGATGCTGCCGACGGTTGGAGAGAGATCATTGAATTTGAATATTCACTTTTGAAAGCTCAGATGTAGAGCATCCACATTCATGTGGTTGGTGAATGACCTAATTATTCAAGATAAATTTCCATGACATTACATAAAATCATCCATGTGGACACAAGCAGGTTCACATTTATTTTATTTACATTTATGAATTTATCAAAGTAAACATCTACAGTTTATCAAACATTATATGTCTTTGTACATTTCCCATCTATGTTGTCTCTTTTCATTAATCAAAACCCATCTAATGTTTTATTTTTATACTTTAAATATTTCCTCATATTTGTGTGTATGGTGTGTGTGTGTGTGTGTGTGTGTGTGTGTGTGTACAGGGGTTGATGTTAAATATCATCCTTATTCTCACCTCAAACTTCACCGTATTTTTGGATAGGGTTTCCCATTGATCTTGGAGCCCACTATTTGTCTAGACTAGCAGCCAGCAAGCTCCTGGGCTTTTTGCTTCCTTGGACTGCAGTTACAGGCATTCTGCAAGTGTCTTTTAAGTGGATGCTTGACATACACACTCAAGTCCTTTTTGGTGCATAGCAAGCATGTTAGCCACTAGGCCATCCAACCATCTCCCCTGTCCTCAGATCATATTTTACTGCCTCATGGTTTCCTCATCAATCCCCATTCTTTTCTGGCAAATGCCCATTTCTTTTCTCTGCTACAAAAACACACATCCACAATATTAGCATGTTCATGATGCTGGAATGTACCATGAGGAGATCCTATTTTCTTCACACACCCCGTCCGAAGAGGGCACATCTTATTTCCCACACTGTCTTTCATATGATAAGCCAAGAAATGTAAGCTTCATTCTGCTCTAACTAGACTGACAATGTAGACTGTTATGAAAGGAAGGCATGAGAACGTATTTTTTGTTTCTGGAAGTTCACTTTTCCTGTGGTACAGACTATGGCATTTATTGGATAGTGATGAATGAAAATAAGAACAGTTCAATGATCATTTTAATAATCCAGGATATGAAGAATGGAGTTTCAACCCTGGCGAGGGATTGATATTAAGGAGGTAGAAAAAGAAAAAGAATTACATTTTAATATCAAAACATTCAATATTTGGAGACAGAATCTACTCTTTCCCTTACTATTCATATTTAATCAAGAAGGTTCATTCTGTCTTGCCTTTTTCAAGAGATAATGGTAATATTTTCTTAGATGGTGAAAGAGTAAGAATATGAGCAGTTGAAACATTCAGTTTTCAACACACTAAATTTGACTTCTTCATTGGTGTCTCCCCAAGGAGTCTCCAAGTGGATGGAAGCATCACACTGTCCAGGAAGAAGACATCATATGGCCATAACGGGACTTGAAGTGGAACTTAGGAAGAATAAGAATTTAAATGACAAAGTGGGGGAAGAAAAAACAGAGTTGAGGTGCTCAACTGTATCCAACACAGAGTAGTGCCAAAGCAGTTACAAACTGACATCAGACCAGCAACACAGCTCTATCTAACTATAAAGACATCGACAGGTAACAGAAAACATTAGGTCCTCCTATCCTCTACCATTATTGATAGGGTGTTCTCATGGCATTTGACCCAGGAAGAGTTCATCCCTCTCATCTTTAATCTGCAATCCAGATCTGTTTCTTAACAGTCAAGGAAGAACTGACATTCTCCAGTGAGCAAACAGCAAAGACCAAAGATTAGGGAGGCTGGCTGTTCTTCCAGTTCCCAGCATGGGACTCTCATAATAAGCCAATTCTTACTCTCATTTTCCATCTGAAAAATTCAATTCATTTTAAATTGAAACAAATAAAACCCTGCATACTACAAATTGCATTCGAGGTATTTGATGATTTGCAGGCTGATGATGTCGAGAGATTGTTTTATCAGCGTTAAAGGAAATATTCATCACCATCTTGCCAGCTTTGTCACTCAGATCTGGAAACATCCTTTATATTTAACTGAGTGGAAAAGACAGGAGTGAGCTCTAAAAATAAAGGTGTAGAAGTTGAGTCATTTGAGTTCCTTTAGTTATCCTCATCCATTAAAAATTAAAAGAAAAGAAAACAAAGCAAACCAAAAAAAAAAAAAACAAAAAAAACAGTAAAACAGTGAAAGTAACCCTGACCTAAAAATGTCAATGTCATGGCCAGGTGGTTCTTGTTGTTATTTTATGCCCTAAAAACATGTAGCTGATGCTTTTATTTTCCCTGAGGCAGAATACAGAAAATACCAAGTCATGCTAGTGACCAAGCTTGAAACAGTTGAAGCTGCTGCTTCAGTAGTCTTGCCTCATTCAGGCTCAGCTAAGTAGGAAACATACCTAAAGGCGCATCTCACCAGCAGGAAAGTTTTGCAGCAAAGGAACTCACAGTTTCATGTAGCCACATCTCTTATAAGTCAGTGCAAAGTGGGATTTTGTGTGAAAAATCCACAGATTTTTTTTTAATTATCAAAAACATGTTGACAAACTGGAATACATTTCTCAATTTTACTAGAGAGTATATGGCTTTAACACAAGACGTGATTTTTCCAACCTTGCCAAATGGGGATTTAGGCAAATGTGATGACAGGCAAAGATCACCTTTAGGGAGACAGAGTTGCTAATTAGACTTACCTAAAGTGTTTCTTTGGATTATCTAAGAAAAGATATCAGAAGTAGTGTCTTAAGCTTGTCTTTCCAACCAAGCTTAGAAAACAGACAAAGAAGCAAAACCCTGTTTGGCTCCCATTTATCACACCTGGTGTTATTTACCCAGCATGCTTGAACAACTCTTACTGCTAGCTAGTTTCCTGCAGAGCAGCTCCAAGAAGCCCAAAACATCTTGTCTTGTTTAGATATCCACACCTCATGGTCTTCCTTTATCTGCCTAAACTTTCAAATTGCTGAGTGCTGACGTAGAAGGTTTCTCAGGCTTCAGTTCCATGAAGACAAATGGAAGCTTAGCATAACAGTGAAAGAATAAGAATCATGTAAATCCATTTCCAAGACTGCGTATGCTTAGGACAATCAAGGAAGCATTAAAATAATTGGTTTTACTATTGTAATATTATTGCTATTGTTGTTATTGCTAAAGAAGAAGAAAATTGGTCTGCAGAGAAGAGAAATGACATATGTAGGACCACCGTGTAAGCGCAGGTTTTATGAATTTCACTCTTTTCTCTTCTCCCCCAAAAGTTTATGTTTATCATCTCAAAATAATCATGTGACATGTTTTCCAATTAATATTTAGCAAATATGATTTTTTTATTTTGTATTGGAAGATTTAAAAGCCACATGGAGGGAGTTTTGGTTTATTCTTCTTGTCTGAGGAAATATGGAAACAAGCAGTGGAGGTCCCTGTCACCCTGTTCCTGTATAAAAAGAGTTGTGACTTCTTATACATCCTTCTTGACTGAAAGTGAGCAGGGAGTGTGAGTGAATCATAAACCATTTACTATTCTAAACCACAAAAATTCTGTGACTACCCTTTCTAGATTTTGCTACACTTTCCTTACAGCACAATCTATTCTATCATGAATAAAATACTCTTGGAGTATTATAATATCCAGGGACAGGATCCAGATATCATATTGTGGTCTTTTGTTGGTATTCTAGAGAAAGATGTGCTAAAGTGAATAAATTTTCATATGTGATCAGGGAGCAGTAAAGATGTATACCTCATAAGTGATGCTCATGGCTAGTTGGTAAGCTACCTTCAGAAATCATGCATAGTTTTGATTGACAACTAAGTATCTATAGTTTGGATGTCACAGAGAAGAGAGACCTTATCAAATTCTGTGATCACGGAGAGAATTACTCAATTCCCTTTACTTTTGCATTGAGTTCTGCAGTTTGACTCTGAAATGTGTCTTAAAGACTACTGTTTTGAATGTTGAATTTTTGTCTTCTAGAGCTCTTTGGGAGGATATGGGTGGATACTTTAAGATACATTCCATGGCACATAAAAATAGGTCACTGAGGACAGGCCTTCAAGTTATATACTCCCTGTATCTTTTCCTTGGTCCCCTATAATGTAAGTACCTGCTGCTTCCCACTTCACCACCAGACAGAGACCTTCTACAATGCCTTCTCCATAAAGATAGACTGAGGTCTCTGAACTGTGAGTCTAAATAAATCTTCCCTACTCTAAGTTGGCTTTTTCAGGTATTTTGTCATAATAATGTGAAAATTAGCTTACAAGCTCTGAAACTCAAGCCAACTTTCCTTCACATGTCAATTAAACTATCTGCTGGAATTTTCTATACTTCTGTCAGTATTGAATTAAATTTAAGGAAACAAGAGTTAGACTACTTGACTGAAAAAACCAAGCTCCCTTCTCTTATGATGTGAACTGATTTTGTAAGTTTCACATTTAGAGATTAATTTCTGAGTAATATTGCTGAAGTCCAGATGCTTTTCTTCTTTTCTTTAGTCCTGGGTTTATGTTCTTCCATGTGAAGCACTATGGTTGCTCAAAGGCTGTTTCACTTTGAGTTACCACAGGCACATTGAGGAAAAAAAAAAAAAAACGAGACAGAGGAAGGAAGAATGAGGACTGGGGCTAGTAAATGATCTCTTACTCTTATTGATCAAGATGATAAGCTAGAGAGAATTGCGGGGAGTTTATAAACTGTGAATTGAAATTTTATGATGGATTTAGATGAGTCAATGTTTTAGTGTGAGTGTACTCTCTCCCTGAAATAATCTTGTCTCTTGCCAGAAAGAAAGAAGAAAATAAAGATAACACTTACTGTACCATGGGTTTCTGTTCAGTCTATGTTCTGAGATGAAAACTGATATTCCTTAGTGCACTTGATAAACTGTGTGTTGCCCAGCTCTTACAAAGGTTAATGCAAGAGTGCAGAGATAGGGTGCACTTTGAAACAATAAAAATTGTTTATAGATTCTCTGCTGGCTGGTCATGACACTCTAGTTGCTTTTGGTTTTATGAATTAAGACTCTTAGAATGAAGATCAAGAACACCTGACTGCATAGCATTTTTAGAAAACAGTAGGAATATACTCAGTAGAAATATGGCTCGTTAATTCTGGTTCTTGCAAGTGCACTCGAGTAGCAGCATGTGCTAGGATTTGGATCCAGTTGTATTGCGTTTGCTTCAAGAATTTGCTCTTTGGTTACTGTTTGGCAGATGTTTGATCATGTGCACAGGTAACCTTATCTCAGGAAATTTCAATTTTGTATGTGTTTAGTAAACTTGAAGTCTAGGGATTCCAAATAATTTAAGTTATATTAGTCAACCAACTTTTATTTTTATTATTCAGATTCTTCACAAAAATCAAAACAGCAAGAACAATTGCTTTCCTTAGGCAAGAAATGTTGAAAGGTTTTATTCTTCAACAATACATTTTGGCACCATGTTCTACCATGAATCTCATCTTTCTTCAACATTTCAAGCACTCTACATAACTAGCAGACAAAGAAAATTCTGAAAAATCTTTTTTATTTATTTCAATTTCTCTGAGACTTACACATTAGGTTTCTAAGGGATTCTTTAAATTATTTTTATGCCATAGTGTTGTATAATTTATACAGAATGCACACTACTGTCTTGTATTATTTAATTCTCCAAAGTGCTTGGAGAAAGGATTTTATTTGAAAGCACTGATACACAGTAAAGTGGCATTGTTCCAGTGTCTTGCATCTTTAATAAAGTTGCTCTCAAACAGCATTTCAGTAAATGAAATATACCCAAGAACGACAAATCTTCACATATCCAAGGTGTGCTCTGACCAACTCAGGTTCATAAAGACTAATGTTATAATACGACCAACAGGTTTGTGTTTAATTTGATTTGACTTTCTTTCTTTATTTTCTTCTAAGGAAGATTAGCTATTTCTGAAACAATAATCATGAGCATTTAATAATGTCTCATACAATGTCATATTAATACACCATTAAGACTAGAGATATTTAGCAGCAACTTTCTATGTCTAACTTTGTGGACAACAACAAATAAAAAGGAACACATATACCATTATACTGCATCAAAGAAATGAAAGAGGCTTTATCAATTTGACTTGTTTGTAACATATTCAGGATTGTTACAAGCTCCCTTCAGGAAACAGGTACATGAAACAAAGAACAAGGAGAGGATGCTTTAAGGACTGACTTCAGCATGAGTGAAATTTATGGGGTGGTTTCAGATACCTAGAAGCATTGTAGCTAGGGAAAGTAAATGGAATCACTTCCATCATCATGGTTAGGTAGAAACAAAACAAAACAGATTTTAAAAATACATGTGTCATCCCTTCCTGGTGATAAACATGCAGCGGGGACATTGCTGCAAATCATTTTGTCTCCTTCTCACTCTAGAGTGAATGGCTGAGTATAACGGCAAACAATTATTTTCTTCATGGCTATTAAAAAAATACAAGGCATTTTATATAATGGAAAGTTTCTGTCTTTGCAGGTGAATATCCTCATGGTAAAAACTGAAGGATACTGTACAATCATCCCTTCTCCCATACAATCCCTGATGGGAAAACCAAGTGTTAAAGGGCAAGGAGCACTGGCCCTTACAGCTCCTCTCTATGATATGAAAACCTCTAAAGGTCCAAGGTCAACCATCTTCTATTGAAGTTGTCCTTCTTGGAAGAAGGACACATTCAAGAAACTGTGTGGTAACTCACAAGGCAAGAGATGGGTTACAATAGACAACAAATATGGCAAAGAAATCAAGATCTTATATTCAGTCTATTTCTGTTGCTATGGCAAAGCATCATAAACCAGGTGACATGGGATCATTATGTAGAAAAACACAAGGTCCTTATGCTCAGAGATAAAATAGGGAAACCACAGTTGTTAAGCTTGCATGCTTTTCTCTTCAAAAGAAGAGGATTTTGACCCTGATTTTCCCAGAAGCGTGGAAGTTGATGTTGTTGAATAAACTGGTGATTTTTTATAGAGACAGGTTTAACCCAAGTGCCCCTCATCCTGAGCATTGTTTCTCAATCAGTAGAATCCAGCCTTATGGAAAATGATTTCATGTATGTTTAAAAAATTTACTTTTATGCTTATTAAAAACACTTTATTCCTAGACCCTTATCTTGAACATCATTTCTCAGTCAATGGAACCTACTCTTGTGGAAGAGGTCACAGATACTTTGCAAGAAATAGTACTTCCCAAAGGAGTTTCGATGTAGTCATGCTCTAAGCTTTATTGTTATAATTTTCTTGAAGAAACTTTTTTTCCAAAATTGCAGTGTGTTTAAATAAGTTAAAGAATAAACTGTGGAGGCCTGACTAGATATTCAGGTCATGGCCTAGGATGGATGGAATGGAGAACATGGGATGGCAGAGTGAGTTTGTGATGTGGATGGGAATCAGAGATGAGGCTAAAGAGGTGGAAGAAGGATCAGTTCTAGTGGGCATGGGTGAAGACGGAGATGGGTATTGCCAGTATGAACACAGGAGGGACAACAACAACAAAAGGGGGTTGGAGCGATGGCTCAGTGGTTAAGCACACTGACTGTTCTTCCAGAGAATTGGTATTCAATTTCCAGCACCCATGTGGCAGCTCACAACTATCTGTAATTCCAGTTTCAGGGGATTCAACACCCATGGAAAAACACCAATGCACATAAAAGTAAAAATTAACAAAAAAAGAAAGTAGGTGAGATCTCCTTTAATACCAGTCCTTTGCAACTGGAAGCATGATGCCTGACGTAACTCATTTTGGGTAAATTTTGCTTATAAGCCAATGCACATTTCAAGTGAATTCTGGGACAGCTAGGACAATAGAATGAGATTGTGCCCTAAAAATATTAAATAATTTTAAGAAAAAAATGTTAGGCATGGTGACACATGTTTTTAATCGCAGCACTCCGGAGGCAGAGGCAGGCAGATCTCTGAGTTTGAGGCCCTTCTGGTCTACCGAGTGAGTTCTAGGACAGCCAAAGATACAGAGAGAAACTCAGCCTTGAAAAATTAGAAAATAAATAAATATATACATAAATAAATAAATAATAAGCAAATAAACTGCTTGGGGTTAAGTTCCAGAGGTGTGAATCACCAAAGCTAACTGTGCTGTGCTTAACCATGTTTCTTGCTTGCTTTTCATGGCTCCTTTCTCTGCCAGTGGCAGAATTTACAGGGATTGGCACAGCGATGTCTTTTTTTCAGAATTCTAGAATGAGTTGGTCATGTAGAATACCACAGCCTGATGAGGTCTGTTTCCAGAGTTCAAAAATCAACATTTTCTGCTTCCTCCCTTAGCTGGGAGAAGAATAGAACTCTCTAGTGTCTTTTTGTTAGGGCACTACTCACACATTACAACCAAATGCGCTGGTGTAGGAGATTCCATTCTAACCTGCAGAGGCATATATTTAATTTATTTCTTTTCCAGTAAGTTTATCTCTTTAGTGTGTTTAAGAAATCTTGTCCTTATTTATAGATAGGAAAGAAAGGCCAATATACTTTTCTATTCCCTTTTGACGGTTTGGTTTCTTCCTTAACCTCTATGTTCAGCTTTCATAAGTATGAAATGTGTTTTTAGTCCTCATTACTTTAGCCTAGAAGTTTGAAGAAAAAAATAAATTCAGCTACTGATGTGGGATTCCCCTCTGTATGCTGTGAATATCATTGGTGAATTAAGAAACTGCCTTGAACTGTTGATAGGGCAGAATTTAGGTAGGTGGGGAAAACTAAGCTGAAAGCTGGGAGAAAGAAGGCAGAGTTAGAGAGAAGCCATGTAGCCCCACCGGAGATAGACATGCCGAAACATTACAGGTAGGTCACAATCTCGTGATGATGCACAGATTAATGGAGATGGGTTAAACTAAGACGTAAGAGTTAGTCAATAAGAAGCTAGGGCTAATAGGCCAAGCAGTGATTTAAATAATATAGTTTCCGCATGATTATTTTGGGGCTGAGCAGGTGGGGACAAACAAGTGGCCCTCTTACAACAAGCTACTACTATTTAAGACAGGAAAGAAACTGACATAGTAGAAAACAACCTGAGGAATGTTGACTATGTGCTGGGCACTTGACTAGTTACTATGATACATCATATTCCTGTGAGCTTTAGGGCATAGACTAAGACGCTAATGGTGGCTGTAGATATGACTCAGCAGTTGAGAGCAATTGTTGCTCTTGCAGCGCACCTGGGTTTAGTTTCCAGCCCTAATATGGTGCTGCTCAGCCATCCCATCCAGGATTCTAGTTGAAAAGATCCAAATCTCTTTTCTTACCTCCAAGGTCACCAGGCCCCAACATGGTGAACATACATACATGCAGACAAAACACTCATATACACATTTTTTTAAAAAATCTTTGAAAAACACCATTACTTTCTCTAATAAAACAATAAAAAAGACTCTGAGAAATATTTTTTCAAGATGATACTACTAATAGTTAGCAAGTAAGGTTTAAATCTAAATATGCCTGTGCAAATGACATAATATTTTTCTCAAGGTACGTGAATTATGTCATAAAATCATCAGGTGCTAGTAAGTGACCCCTCCTTTGTTTCTGTTAGAAAAAATTACCTTTTCAAATGTCCACTTCACTTTCTCTTTCCATTCTTTCTCCGCCTTCCTTATCTTTCTTCAACAAATAGATACAAACTATGTAACTAATATGGCTGTCATAGCATGTGCTTAAAGTGATTAAAATGTCCTACAAAATTGGAAAATTTAAAAGAAATGGGTAATTTTCTCCATACACATCGCTTACCAAAATTAAATCAAGGTCAGAAAAGCACTAGCTGTAACGAATAACCATGCTACAACCCACAAATCCAGAGAGGCTAGATAATAAGGAGATCTCAGGGGAGCTGCTAGGACCTCCTTGGAATGGGGAAATAGAAGAGATTTTGTGGGTGAACCAGGGGTGGATGCGGGTAAGAACATGAGGGATCAGGTACTGTAGGAGAACGTGAATAAAGTAATTCCACACTAACTCTGAGTTGAGTATAACAAGGGATTCTTTATTTAGGGAGACTCACAGATCACAGTTCTTTGCATGAATGGGGAACAGGAATCGAATTCAACATCCAGGCAGAAGAAAAGAGAACATGAGCATATGATCACATACCTTTTTGGCACCCAAGGCCATACCCAACCTAGTCCAGCCTCTCAAAGGCCATTGGCTGAAGGAGTTTCCCCATCAAGGTACCTACATCAAGGTGCCTACAGGAAAGGAGGTCATTTTAGGGACAGGTCGAAACCCACTGCAAGGGACACATCCAGGAATCTACAAGGATAACTCCAGCTAAGACTCTTAGAGAAAACTTAGACTGAGCTGTCCACCTCCTGTGGCCAGGAAAGAAATTTGAATGAAATTTATGGCCTGGCAATGCTGAAGCATGCATGGGTATCCCATATATAGCAGTTCTGTTGAACTTGTTCATATTGGGTTTCATGGTCTAAGTTGATGGGATGACTGATTCTTTTACTCAAGAATTCCATTACAGATGGCTGTGAGTCACTGCATGGTTGCTGGAAATTGAAATCAGGACCTTTGGAAGAACAAGCAGTGCTCTTAACCATCTCTCCAGTTCAGCCATCTTTATGCTTTAATACAAGTCAAGGTGCTTATTTTTTGTTACTACTTGATAGCCATGAGAGGTCTGCCCTTTTCTGAATAAGAAAGAAAGAGGAGCAGGTGGAGAGGTTGCAGAGGGAAGGTTCAAGGAGGGACTGGGAGTATAGGCAGGAGGAAAAACAGCAGTCAGGATGAAAAAAAACAAGCAAGCAAATAAATAAATGAATGATTTTTAAAAATGAACAGACAAGTAATTTAAATCAACCTATAACCTCCACTGATAAAAAAGAAGTCATTAAAAGTCTCTCAAGCTGAAAAAGCCCAGAAACAGATGGTTTTAGTGCAGTGTTCTTTTAGACTTTGAAAGAAGTGTTACCGCCAGTATTCCTCATATTATTATACAAAATAGAAATAGAAGAAGCAATGCCCAATAAATTTTATGAAGCTGTAATTACCATAATACTCAAATCACATAAAGACCCAACAAAAAGAGAATTATAGACCAATATTTTTAGAAACATAGATGCATAAGTATTCAATAAAAAATGAGCAAACCTAATCCAAAAATACATCAAAAGATTATTCATCTTGATCAAGCAGGCTTTATCCTGCCGATGAAGAATTGGTTCAAGATACATAAACTGATAAATGTAAACCATCATATAAACAAACTGAAAGACCAATAAATAAATAAAGATCATGTCATTTAATTCAGAAAAGATCTTTGACAAAATCCAACACCCATTCACAACAAAAATTCTGCAAAGATTAGATAAAGAGACATACCTAAACATAATAAAGACAGTTTACAGCAAACCCATAGTCAATAGCAACTTAAATGGAGAGAAATGCAAAGTAATTCCATAAAAATTAAGAACAAGACAAGATTTTTCCATTCTCTTGATACAAATTAAATAGAGTACTTCAGTCTTAGGTAGAGAAATAGATAACTAAAGAAGGTTACCAAAGGGTTTAAGGGATCCAAATTAGAAAGGAGGCAGTCAAAGTATCTTTATTTGCTGATGACATGATAGTATATATAAGTGACTTGAAAAACTCTACCAGAAAGTTCCTAAACCTGATAAACGCATTCAGTAAAATAGCTGGATAAAAAAGTAACTTACAAAAGTCACAAGGCCTCTTATGTGAATGACAGTTTGAAAAAGAAATAAGGGAAATAACACCTATCACAATAGCTTCAAATATTATAAAATACCTTGGGCACTCTAACCAAGCAAGTAAAAGACTTTTATGCTTCTGATCATTAAAGAAAGAAACTGAAGAAGATAATCATAATGTAGAAAGATCCCCACACTGATGAGGAGATAGGATTAACATGGTGAAGAATGGTAATCCTACCAAAAGCAATCTATAGATTCAACACATTCTCGTCAAAATTCTGATGGAGGAGGGTTATCTGTCTATTGTGTTATTTTTATTGGTCAATAAAGAGACTGCCTTGGCCCCTTGATAGGACAGAAAATTAGGTGGGTGGAGTAAACAGAACAGAATGCTGGGAAGAGGGCAATGAGGCAGACGCCATGGAGCCAGCCACCAGGTCAGACATGCTGAATCTTTTCCGGTAAGCCACCACCTCGTGGTGCTACAGATTATTAGAAATGGGTTAATATCAAGATATGAGAGTTAGTCAGTAACTAACTTTTTAGAGATAATGGGCCAGGCAGTGCTTAAATGAATACAATTTGTGTGTTGTTATTTCTGGGACTAAGCTAGCCGTGCAGGAGCCGGGTGGGACGAAAAGCAGGCCTGCCCGCAGCCCCTCACTACAGAATTCCAACAAAATTATTCATGCATTGGTAAAGGAAAATTTTTAGCTTGTTATGAAAACACAAAAAACAGAATTGCAAAACAGTAATTAATAATAATAATAATATACTGAATGTATCACCATCTCCAATTTAATGTTGTACTCTAAAGTTACAATAATAAAAGCAGCATGGTATTGGCATGCAAACAGACATGCTGGTCAATGTAATCAAATTAGATTTGATTACACACTAAATCTACACACTAAAGGAAACTTGATTTTTTTAAGTAAAGAAACCAGAAATACACAGTAGACAAAAAGAATGTTCAACAAATGGTGTTGGTCAAATCGGATGACTGCATTCAAAAGAAGGCAAACAAATCCATTCCTATCACTCTGCATAAAACTAAACTCCAAAGACTTGAACATCAAATCAGGTACACTGAAGCGGGTGGAAGAAACCTAGAGAATGGCTTTGAACTCATTAGCACAGGAAAAAGACTTTCTGGACAGAACATCATCAGCGCATAAGACCAGCAATTAATAAGGGGTGCCTCTTGAAATAGAGAAGATTCTGTACAGCAAAGGACACTGCCAAAGGGACTAATCAGCAACCTATATATAGAGTGGGAAAAGATTTTTGCTAACTATACACCTTTTAGAGAGCTAATTTCCAAAATATACAAAGAACTCATGAAACTAGAGATGAATAAAAAAACACAAAGAAGATTGGAGTAAAGATTAAAAGAGATAATTTTTAATATAGAAAATTCAAATGGTGGGAAAAAATTTAAAGAAATGTTCCTTAGCCCTCAGGAGAATGCAAATCAGATTTACTTTGAGATTTCTTATCTTATACATGTCATTATAACTAAGGTCAACAGAACAAATTACATCTCATGATGGTGAAGATGTGAGGTAAGAGGAACACTCATACATTGTTGGTGGGAGTGTAAACTTGTACACATACTATGGAAATCAGTGTGGCAGTTCCTCTGGATGATGGGAATCAATTGACTTTAATATCCAGCTATACCACACATTCTCAAAAGATGAATCACCCTACCACTTGCTCAACCTTGTTCATTGCTGTTTTCTTCACAATAGCCAGGAAATGGAAGTAACCTAGATGGCCCTCAACAGAAAAAAGGATAGAAAAATGTGGTACATTTACACAATGGAGTATTACTCAGTTGTTAAATGACAACATGAAATTTTCAGGAAAATGGATGGAGTTAGAAAAAAGTTCTAATAGAATAAATATAGTATGCATTCATTTATATGTGGATATTAACTGTTAAGCTAATGATAACAAGTTACAATCCATAGAATCACAGTGGATAGGAATAGATGAAGGGAATGGGGGAGCAACGAGTTCTCACTAGGAGAGAGAAATGGATGAATAGGGTGAAAAGACCCCTTGGTGTCTTTTTACCTTTGTTTTTGTTTTAGGGTGATGTTATATTTTATTTTCTAGGTTTTGAGAGTTTTGCTGCTATATTGATTTTGGGAGTTTTGATTTTTCCTTTTATTGAAAATAAAGTCTTTTTTCATACAATATATCTTGATTATAGTTTTCTCTTTGTCTACTCCTCCAAACTCCTCCTCATCTCAGATCCACACCCTTTTTGTCTCTCATTAGACAAGAACAGGCTTCTAGGATATAACAACCAAACGTGACAAAAGAAAACCTGATCCATAACAATCTTGAAGGAATCCGCAGCTTCTCATTTCCTGTGGAAATAAAAACAAAATCTCCTCTCCAAAGCAATTCATTTTTGAGTTCCATTATAAAGTTAAGGCATTCTTAAATATCTAGGCTAGTTTATTTCATCACTCCTTCTTTCAATCCCATGTCTCCTAGCAGCCATTTTTTGCTTATCAGCAATCAAAAAATTCAAAATAAGCAGAATGCTAGACAATTTCAAGACTCCCTGTGTATTTTCCACTATGTGACTTACTATTTTTTTTTACTTTACTTCTCTCTTTAAAGATTTTATTATTTCTAAAAATATTTTCTATATATTTACCTATATTCTTCCTCTTTTCTTTCTTAAGCCTACGCACATTTTAAAACACATTGGAACATGCTTAGAGGTTCTTTCTTTTTCTTCATCTGAATCTGTCTTTACTGTGTATCTCTGTCATTTGCTGAATACATGAGCTTTTAAATCAGCAAGAGGCATGTCTAGGACCTCTGCTGCATCTTTGGCACATGGCTCCACCTGCTTCTTGGGTCTCTGAAAGCCAAGCTTAAAGATCCCTGGCAGGTCAGAGGTAGATGACCCAGAATGGCATGACTTATTCAGCTCCAGATCTGGAATGTCAATGCGCTGTGCTGTGGCAGGTGGTTTTACTCAGCTTTGTTTTTCTACTTAGCCTGAGAAAGACTAGTTAAATGCTATGCTGTATGGCAAAGACTCTTAAAGGAGTCATGTCTTTTTGTTTTCTGACTTTTTCAGGCTGTAAATGAATATTCAATCCTCATATTGGTACACCAAAATGTAGTTGCTTTTGTACTCCTCGCGGCCCACCACCAGCTCCCGGGTAAATACGGGGATGACTTCTTCTTCTTTATTCATGCCTGGCCTTAGGTTGGCTTATTTCTAGTCAATTTTTCTTAAGTTATTCTGTCTTTTGCCTCTGGGCTTTTACTTTTCTCTGTTCCATATTCCTGTCTTTCCTTCTTCCTCTGTGGCTGACTGTGTGGCTGGGTGGCTGCTCCCAGGTGTCCTACTCTCCTTCTCCTTTTCTTGCTCCTTCCTCTTCTTTTCTTTTATATTTATTCTCTCTGCTTGAAAGCCCGACCTATCCCTCTACTGTCTAGCTGTTGGTCATTCAACTCTTTATTAGACCGATCAGGTGTTTTAGACAGGCAAAATAGCACAACTTTACAGAGTTAAACAAATGTAACTTAAAAGACTGCAATTCATCTTTGGATCATTAAGCAAATATTCAAAGTTTAAATGTATGTAGCACATCTTAAGCTACTATTCCACAATAGAGAGACTGAGTGCTGAGTTCAGAGGGGCAGCTGTAGAGTAAATTACATAGCATCCTGCAGTCCTTTATGTTAAGGGAGAGGCAAACCTTTAGATGATCTACTTAAGTAATAACACAACTGGGTGCAAGAGAAGTATGAGGGCAGTAAAATGTGCTTGAAGACCGCCTACCTATCAGCTAACCTTGACTGAGGTGATGACGAGCAGATTTGGTAGAAACAAGAAAATGCACCAAGAAAGGACTCATATTTTTCTCCTTAATGCCTGTGCACAATTGGTGCAGGAGAATTATCTGTATTCTGTCAATCATGTATTTTATTAAAACGCTGATTGGCCAGACAGGAAGTATAGGTGGGTCAACCAGACAGGAAGTAGAGGCGGGGCAATGAGAACAGGAATATTCTGGGAAGTAGGAAGCTCTCTCTGACTTTCCTGCCCAGATCACCGAAGAAGCAACATGTGAGCTGACAGCTGAAAAAGGTACCAAGCCATATGGCTAACATAGATCAGAATAATGGATTAATATAAGCTATAAGAGTTAACAAGAAGCCTGAGCTAATGGGCCAATCAGATTATAATCTAATGGAGTCCTGTGTGTGATTTCTTTGGGACTTGCTGGCTGTGGGATACTGGGTGGGACAGATACCCCAACAAGCCGGCCCCTCATGTTACACACTATGAGACATAAAAGGAGTGAAGGTATGGACTCCCGGCAGTTTCAAATCCAGCAATAGTCTCAGTCTACATATGACATTATCTACTCATCTTTTGAATAATAGACTGTTGTTTGAGTTTAGATTTTACATATTATTCTACATTATCACGTCATTATTCCTGCAAGTAGTCTTTTTTTTGGGGGGGGGGGGGGAGTTGTTCCTACCAGTTTGCTTAAATTATTGACAAATTATTTAACTCTGGTTTAATAAACTTTTTGGAAACTTGAAAGTCACTTTCATGGTTCAAGATAAATCGGACATTTGGGCTTTTGTTTTACCTCTAGGGAGGTGTTTACTGGGGAGTTTTGTCAGTGATAATATACGTACGACAACCACACAGCAGCAAATTCCTGTTCTCAAGTTATTCTATTACTGGAGAAGTCTGAAGAGCTAAATACATTTAAGTTTGGTTATACAGAAAAGCTTAACTTTACAGTTTTAGATTTCTGAAGTCCCTACATCTTAATGTGCAATCTATCTCTGTATGCTGTGAATACCACTGATTATTAAAGAAGCTGTTTTGGACCTGTGATAGGATAGAGGAGAGCTAGGTGGGAAAAACTAAACTGAATGCTGGAAGAAAGAAGGTGGAATCGAGAGATGCCATGGAGCTGCCAGAGGGGAAAGATGCAAGCTGTCAGCCAGAATCTTGACAGTATTCATCGAGCCTCATAAAATAATAAAAACAGGTTAACCAAATATATAAAAACTAGCTAGCAATACACTTAAGTGATTTGCCAAGCAGTGATTTAATTAGTACAGTTTCTGGGAGATTATTTCATGGTCTGGGCAGGTGGGAACAAACAAGAGGCCTGTGACTACAGTCTATAAGTAAAGAACATACAGAACTATAGAATTTTTAAATTAACCCACATCTAATTTTAGGAAGAACAAGGGGTCACCTGTAATGTGTGGCTTTAAAGATCCATAAAAGGTAAGTCTTAGCTTCAACTTTAAAATCTTAACTTAAAAGTGCTATCCAATATTTCAAGAAGCCTTCACATCTATATCTGTCTTCCAGACTTTAAAAATGTCTTAAATTTCAACATCCAGGATTTAAATACTTCCCCATCTTTTTCTAGCTGCATGGCTTCTGGTAAGCTATTCATTGCCATCATTCCAGGTCTCATCTAAGATGGGAAATCTGTTGGGTATTGGGGCGAAACTACACCAGAAGTTCCCAACCTATGGTTACCACCCATTGGAGACCGCATATCAGATATCCTTCACATCAGATGTTTACATTATGATTCATAACAGTAGCAAAATTATAGTTATGGAAAAACAATATAAATAATTTTTTGGTTGATAATCACTAAAACATAAGGAACTGTATTAAAGAGTTGAGGAACCACTTACCTTCCCACTATATTATCACTCATCAACAGTTATACACAGAGTTATCTGGAAAACACACATCAAAGAAGCAAAAGCCAGAGAAATTGTAAGGAAGGAAAATATATCCTTTTCATTATAGTTTTGAGAGGAAGAATAACATTTATAAAGTTAAATACTTTCAATATAGAGTTTATATAAAGGATAGTAAAGTATATGAACATTGGGTTTTATTACTAGAGAAAATATTGGCCTAACTTGATCCCAAAACAGACCCAAAATTTTGTTTCATAATTAAAATATCATTTAGAGATAATTTCATTTGAAAATTGCAAATGATTATTAATGATACATTGTTGAGAACTGTCTTAAAACTAGTCTGGGCTAACTAGAACAAAGATTTACCTTTTGCTGATTTATTTTTATCATTGTTGAATTTGTGGATCATATCAGTGACCCAGAGGAAATGGGAAGAAAACTATGCCTTAAAGGTTTGATTAGGCATTTTGTAAATGTGGATATTTGTATAAATCATATAATGTTTACAATGTAAAATATTAGTATAATTATGAAGGAGTGACTTCATTAAAGACCATGTACATTTTTTTTAGTTATTTGTTAAAATTATGTTTCTTGCACTACCACATATATTTTATCCAGGTACATATTTAAGTTCTTATTGACATAATCATTTTATTTCCATTATCAATGAATGCCTTAAGGTATGCATTTTTGTGTTTTTAAAAATCTTTTACCATTAGAATTCAATTTTAAAATCCAAATCTTTGATTGCTATAACCCATTTAAAAACTATACAAACATAAAAATAGTGCAATTTAAAATACAATGTTGACTAAACTCAGCTTTTCATTCCTTAAATTTTGGTCAAAAGTTTCCTAATTTCTTTCATGTGTGTATGCATATACATTTGAAATGCATGTATTGTGAATGCATACTCATGTTGAGATACGTATGAATTTTTAAAAAATATTTTTATTAATTCTTTGAAATTTCATCCAATAAATTCAGATCGTGCTCACCCTCTCTCCCAACTCCTTTCTAATCAACTTCCTTCCTTACCCACCCAACTTCGAGGTTTGTTTTTTTTTTATTTTAACCATTGATTTTAATTTGTGTTGTCTATATACTCTTGAATATGGGTCCATCCACTAGAGAGAATGGTCCACCTACCAGGGGTCACACCCTTAATGAAAACTGACTCCATCTCTCCCAACAGCTATCAATTGCAAATATCTCCTCAGCAAGAGGTTAGCCTTCACATCTACCCCTCTCTCTCTCTAGACTGGAAATTTGTGTGGCTTGAGCTTATTTGGGACTTGTGTATGTTATTATGCTGCAACGTGACTCTCCATATGCAACTGACCTGTAGTTAAGACCTGCTTTGCTGTAGTCATCTGCTGCCTTTGCCTCTTACAATGTCTCCAACCCCTCTTCCACAAAGTCCTCTAAGTTTCAGGAAAAGGAGGAGTCATGCAAAAGTCACATTAAGGGTTGAGTATTTCACAGTCTCTTACTCTCCACCTTAAATAATTGTAGGTCTCTATTAATCAGCATCTACAAAGATGAGAAGTTCCACAGAGATAAGAACATTTCTGTTGAGAGTTAAGAGATGCATAAATATTGTTATTGTGACAGGTCAATAGTAATGACTTTAATACTATGTCCAATTGGCATAATGATAATAGTGGGTTCTTCCTTAGAGCCTAGGGCAGGTTGATAGTTGCAGGAATGGGTTACATCTCATTGATTGGACCTTAAATGCAATCAGGAAGTACTTGATTCCTCTCATAGCATTCATTCAACTATTGCACCAGTGAGCATATAGTGGAAGACCATTCTCTGCCTATTGTAGTTCACAGGGTTCGCTGTTGGGTAAGATTAGTGAGTATTAGTCTACTCCTCTACTATGCATAGTATCTTTCAGCATTGTGAAAGCTACCCAGTAGTGACGAAGCTTCCACGTGACTACCAACTTTATTTCTTCATGTTTATTACTTTAATATTGGTGTTTTTCATCAGTAGTGACTTACCATAAAATTCTACAGTGGAATCAAGAACAATGGAAATAGCGTGTAATATTTGGGATCTGTGGGATACCACTGACCAACAACCTCAAGGAGGTTCTGGACATGTTTTGTTTGCTTGTTTGTTTGTTTGTTTTTGTGTGTGTGTGTTTGTTTAAGTGTATGTGTATTCACCAAGCACATGTAGTAGACTTCAGAAGTCAGAAGGCAGTGGATACCCTAATAACATAGAAATGAAGCCTTGATTGTTGTGAGACACCATGTATGTGAGAGACAACAAACTTGGATGCTCTGTAGTAGCATCAGGTTCTCTTAACTGTTAAGCCATATCTCAAGTCTCCAACACTGTGCATCTTATTTGTTGGTCATAGTGTGTAGCTGAAACATCATTGTTTGTTTCAGGGTAGCTCTATTTAAATTATTTTTAAATATATGTATGCATTTTAAGGTTCTTCTACAGAGTTGATTTTCATATGACTTTTTCAGAAGATCTTTAACATTACTTATCTCTCTGTGTATTCCTTCTCTACATTGCTCCAGATTTTAAAGAAAATGCCTATTTTTCTGTACATATTTCTAACTTAATATTCCTGATTTATCTTTATTTCAGCTAGAAAAATATCACATATTCTGTGATTTAAAATCATATGAATGAATTTTCTTACTTTATGGTTACTCAAATCCAGTGCAAACAGCACCCCATCCTTAGGCTGTTTCCACAAGAAACAACTGTCTTCTTTTTGTTAACCTTTACTACAGTTTCATAAATAGCTGTAGCATTTTTCAATTTCTAACAAAAACAAGTGGTGCACATCAGCAACCCTGCACATGGAAGGAGAAAGAGTTAAAAGTCTGGTCCACTTGAGAATCTGTTTTGATAAATACATATGAAATATATACATACAAATACAAATGCATAAATATACACACATATATGATATGATATGATATGATATGACATGATATGAAATGATATGATATGAAATGATGTGATGATATGTGATCGCTCTCTCCCAATTTCATCTTCCACCATCGGAGCTGGTGGATCCAAGTTTGTCTTCATTTTCAATATCCTCAAATCAACTTTTCAGATTACTCTTTGTCATGTATGGTGGCATGCTGAAAGGTATTAGGGAAGAAAATGTGCAAATCCTACAAAGGGGGTACATTCTTATCTATGCTATAACAATATAGCGTTTATGCATTATATAGCAGAGTGAACACACACATTTGTGTCTATTTATATTAAATTTTAAATAAAAGCAACAAGCCCTAAACAATTGTTAGAATGAGAGAGTAGGCAACAGCAATTGAGACATTTAGAGTTCTAAGTAGATGAAAAGAACATGGAAGAGTGCAAATTTATTCAGTAGAGAGAAGAAAGTTGAAATGTAAGTGCCTGGAGCAGAATGATGCCAACATATCTGAAGCCTAATCATGTTTGTATAAAGAAAGATTGTGAATACAATATCATTTGAAAATACTTAAAGTGTATTTAATAGTGTGCTAAAACCAAGAAGGATCCTTGAAATTTTATAAAATCAACTGTTGAATTATGAGAGATAGCTTCTTTCATTTTGTAAGTCAAACACAACTTTTTGTTCTAGTTAATATTCTTTGAAGAACCAGAATAGAAAAGTGTTTGGAAAGCAGACATTGGAGGACATGATGATGTGGTTTTCTAACAGAGTTGTCCTAGCACTCTACATACAGACTAGGGTGACCTCTATCTCTCTGATTCAACTCAAAACCACTGGTCCAGTGCACATGCTACCTTACGCAGGAAGATGAACTGATTCAGAGACTTTCAAGATTCCCCCATGTGCTAGTGATATAGATAAGAGGTAGCACAATTTCCTACCATATGTGAGGTGCAGGGTCCATATTACAGTGAACTTTTATGCAGCCTGCTCTATTCTAAGATTATACATTAGAGTCAAGCTTTCAATATGAAAATGATAGTGAAATTAACTGGATAACAATAGTCAAAGAATAGAAGTTGATCTCAAAAAATAAGGTAATACAAGGTTGAAAGCTGTCTATTCTATGATATGAGAAACAGGTTAATAATGCCATGAAAGCCATGGACAGAATGGAAGAAACTTAGTAAGCTGGAAGATATATTGATTTATAAGTATATTTATAAGGCAGTGATTTACTGAGGAAGAGAAAAGAGAGAGAGAGAGAGAGAGAGAGAGAGAGAGAGAGAGAGAGAGAGAGAGAGAGAGAGAATTCTGGTAGCTGTATAATACTGCCATAATGCAAATCCTTAGGGCAAATTATTCTTGACTTTCTGACTTCCTTTAGCTGTAGGCATTCTTTTGTTTACGACTATGTTTCCAACCTTTTCCACTCTCTTTTCTCATGGATGCTGGTGCGCTATAACAAGGGTACAGGCAATACCCTAGTAAGGTATTCGACTAGGTCTTCCTTTAGTGATGCTCAAGTTCATACCCAGTAGAGATAGATTAAGCCTTCATCTGGTTTTAGAACCAGCACCACATTGACGACATTAGTGCATTCCTATTTGCTATACAGTGTAGAAGAGTCCCATTGGCAAGAAGAATAATAGTGATGATATGGCTATTTACAACAAAGGAAGCAGAAAATCAGAAGAAGGCTGTGAGAACTCTGGAAGCTTCTATTTCTGAGTTTTAAACAGTGATGTGTTGTCAAGCATTCAATATGCTTAAAATTGAGTAGGTTTATCAATGTGAACTGATGCAGATTTCTGGGATTGCTTTGCTCAAATCATCTCTGTTTCTTGAAGTCTGCAGTGTAATTGAATGGAAATCTCTGCTTCAATCTGTTCCAATATTCCCTGACATGCACGTGAATTCCATGTAGGATAAATTATCCGAAGAGAATGGGAGCTGAATGAACAGGATCGGCAGGCAGACTTTCTGAATCATATAGCAAATCCATATTTACTCTTCCTATTTGTAGTTCTCTCATAGATGTGGATTCATGGGTAAAAAGGGAAAAATGGAGGCTATAACTAAACTGTACCTTGGAAAGAATAACAATACAAGGGAGTGATGGATGGGTCACTCAGGAGGCTACACCATGTCAGTGAGCATCTTTTTACGTATTGCATTTTTCTAATATTCTCTGCTGATGATAATTTGGTGGCAAATTACAATCAATTACCACAAAATTTCTTCCTTACTGTGTTGATGAGCTGGGGGAGAGAGTGATGAAAGACCCTTTCCAATACTACATTTTGTTGATTGGCCTTCTGAGAATTGGGTACTTTTTTATTCCTCAGATTTTGAATATAGAACATTTAGAACATTTTTCTATTTATTTGTTTAATTATTTTTGCTTATAGTGATGCATCTACAGTACTCTTCTATTTCACATGTGGCCTGGAATCAGGAATGTGATATCTACCATGAGGCAAGATCATATAAGTGTCGAGTTTTGAGACTCCCATTGGACAACTTTAGAATTAGAATATTCATTTTTACTGATATCCCTCAGAAGAATAAAGCGAACAACCTTGCAGATTGTGAAACACTAGTTTTCTATGTGGAAAGAAGTACCAACATAAATCAATAGTTTTAGGTTGCCACATTGAGTTTTATGAGCCTTAGACCAGCTTTTGCTTCTTATTTTAAGGAACTTATTCTGTTAAGATTTGTTGTTCCAAGGGTAAGTGCTGGGCAGGCACTCCTCAGGACACAGACAAGAAGATTTCAACCCTCAGATATATTGGCACGTCTCCTCCTGCTCTGAATCACCCTATTTCCTCAATATAATATTTGACTCCTTGCTCAAATGTGATCAGTCCCCCATTTGTTGCACTATAGAAATTCTTTGTTCCCCACCACCTTGTTTCATGGCACCAAAGCTACCCCTTTATCTCCCCTACAGGACGCACAGAGTCCTACTTGATATGGCTTACTCACTCACTCATCATCTTTTTTTAATTAATTAATTAATTTATTAAACATTCCCACCTTCCATTTCTCTCCTCCTCCCTCCTCCCCCTCCCCCTTCTTCTCCAGTCCTAAGAGCAGTCAGGGTTCTCTGCCCTGTGGGAAGTCCAAGGTCCCCCTCTCCATCCAGGTCTAGGAAGGTGAGCATCCAAACAGACCAGGTTCTCACAAAGCCAGTCCACGCAGTAGAATCAAAACCCAGTGCCCTTGTCCTTGGATCTCAGTCAGGCCTCATCGACAGCCACATTCAGAGAGTCCGGTTTGATCACATGCTCCATCAGTCCCAGTCCAGCTGGTCTTGGTGAGCTCTCATTAGATCAGTTCCACAGTCTCCGTGGGTGGATACACCCCTCATGATCCTGACTTCCTTGCTCATGTTCTCCCTCCTGTTCCTCATTTGGACCTTGGGAGCTCAGTCCAGTGTTCCAATGTGGGTCTCTGTCTCTATCTCCATTCATCGCCAGATGAAGGTTCTCATCTTTGAATGGGGCAGAAACAAGAGCACAGTGTGCTGGATGTTGTGCATGCAAAGAGTGTGCTTATTCAGTACTGAATTAAGTGAGCCTTAATTTATCCAGCAGAAAGGAGGAGGAAAAAGAGCCCATGACTGCTTGATAAAATTAGGTAGTTCATTTGCTGCCAAAATAAAAATGCTGTATGGATTTTTTTTTTCAAAATGTGATTTCAAGGCAAAAGAAAATGGTCTCGTAAGTTTCTCTCTACCTACATTTTATTTACTGTGCTTCATTCTGTGATTTAATCTGTACATACAGTAACACAGCAATGCCACATCCAGAGTGTGACGCTCTCATGAATGAGCCTTTCCCAAATCCAACTGAGTAGAGTTCTTAGAGAAGGGATCATAGCCTTTTTGGTTTTAAACACCCCAAGAGAAACAATTGATTCTCTCCTGCCTGCAGGCAGAAGAGAAATGTCTATGCTGAAAGCTTTGGAGTCAAGAAACAGGATGAGGAGTTATTTTAGTCCTGTGCACATGAAAAGGGACTCCGAAGAACATAAGAGCTGTATTTCAACTTCTATTGGGCTGTCATGTGGAGAAGGATACTCTTAATGACTCCAGAAGGTACAATAAAGATCAACAAAGAGAATTTTAACTGAGGTCAATTTAATTTAACATATAGCAGGCATAACATTCTTCAAAAAGCACACTCAAATGTAAAGAAACGTAGATGCCTTTATTTCTTCTTGTCTCCCTGAATCTCAGCATGGCTGCTTTATTGAATTTCCAGTATTTGATGCCAGAGTATGTAATACTAGTCATTTTTGCGCAAACTCAAGCAGATACTTTAAAATATTATGTTATTAGAAGTAAAAGTTGAATAAAGTCATTTTTTTCTATTTCTCTTCTTGTTCTTAGATCCATCTCATATTTTGTGGGATTTTGTAGAACCCTGACTTGAAAGGAACTATGTATTCTTCCTTTATATAAACCAAAATTAAGCTGATCCTCACTGGACTTTGGTCTGTGAATAAGTGTGTCCAGCAAAACACATCAACTTTATCGGACACACAGCTCTATGATCTACTTAAGGTGTAATCCTGCAGGATACATTTGTCCTTCAGTATTCCTTGTAGGCATGGAAGAATTTGGTTATCTTTTAAACTATAGCAACAGTTGCCTTCTATCTTTAGGCATCAGAGAACTTGATTGACTCCTTCCAAAACCAGAATTGTAAGTTGGAGACCCTTTCTTTCCCCGGTACAGCCATACATAAAAGTTATAAATTATAAATACTTTATAAATATTATCAATTTATTGAAATTGTATTTGGAGATCAGCCCAAAAACAGAATGTACAAGTCAATGTGTATTGCATGTTCTATTGAAAGACAGATAGACAATACTAGATGACACTTTTGAGATTATGGTCAAGGAAATCTCAAATTTCTTTGAAGGGCTGAAATCTTTAATCACTGGGTTCTATCCTTAACCACCAGTAAAATTAACCAAGGTATTTTTCATACTTAGTTACAAAGTTGTCTTCATCTTCATTCATTCAGAACTTTGGATCAGGACTGGAATTCATGATTTTTATATAAGCTTAGTCACTAAAATCACAAGAATAGTTCTGCAAAGCACAATCCAGAGGATGTTCTCTCGTGCCCTGATGAACATCCAGTGTTTGACATGTTAACTCAGAACACGGCTCTTTGGACTGAGTCCCTTGCTCTGCACACTTGACAATTTTAGTTGTGATAGCACCCCTTGGATTTCCATTGTGTTAGATTCCTCTGCCTTAACAATAAGAGGAAGGTTCATGACTAAGAACAGTTGGGATTGCAAACTGTGAAGAAGGAGCCACTGCACAAGCAGCAGGTTTTACTGAAGTGTTCTCACCATTCTGTGCTCCTGGAGGACAGCCATTCAGAAAATGAACCCTGATATGCTCTGGTAAAAAGTTTCAAGAGAAGCTCAATGGGTGGGAGGTACCAAGATCAGAGGCAACTCACTTTTCTCAAAGGGACTTCAGATGTTCGCATAAGGTTGCTTTTGAGGGATGTAAATGTGGTTGACATACTGAAGGTGTGTGTGGTTGCTATGAACATATTCTCTGTAACTAAAGAAACAATGTTTTGCTCAGTGGTTTTTGCTGTTACACAGGTTATTTGAGGTTATACATAGATTTCATATGTATAACAATACACGGAATCATGTTTCTCAAAAATAAACAAGACAAAAAAAAGACACCATTGAACACTGCATTTAAGCAAATTAAGCCTCAAATGTTACATAATCCCTTACTGATACTTTCACTGTCAAGTAGACACTGTGTTTATTTTTAAAAGGGAAATCTGAAGCCTCTTTGTAAACCTGGAAAAATAGGGTAAATAGAACCTTATGAATGACACCTGAGGTTGTCATCGGGCATCTGCGCAGGCATTGCAGCTCAGATGGAAAGGTATCCTGGCAGTCGGGAGCCAAGGAATACCACAAAGTCATTGCAAGCATAGCAACTTATAACCCTGATCCAGGAAAAGGTTTCCAGTATAACAATTCTGCCCAAACCAGGGAGCATTTCTACAACAAAGTTGTCACAGCTCTGTTCAGGTCCCCCAGAGTACAACACCTCTGCTCTCCTTGGGGAAGGTTTCCCAAGAGAAAGTGTTACAATTCTGCTCTACTCTGGCTCTGGTGAAAGTTGTTACAGCTTGGCTTCACCCAAGTGAAAATGTCACACCTTACAACAATAGTCACTCAAGAGATGTATTGAAAGGAAGAATCCAGGAGGTTGACTGTCTCAGGTAAGAAACTGCAGCAAACTAAACAGGGTACAGATCTTACATAGGATTTCTTGGGAGCCGAGCTTTCCACGTGGCTTGGGATTGGTAGATTTTGGTGGTCTGATTCGGGGGCAAGCTCAGGGACTGGTTGCACTTCAAGCTTAGAGACCTCAAGAATTGGTGGAATTCTGTGCTCAGGGATTGGTGGGGTTCTGCAGCCCGATTGTGGCAAGCTCAGGGTTTGGTGGAATTTCAAGCCCTGGTGCTAGGGTCAAGTTAGGGTCACGATGATTTTTCTTGGACCTTTTCACTCTACAATCTGCTTGTCCATACGTATGTGCATAACCACATATTCACATGAATCTGTTTACAAGTACAAACATATACAACGATTGAACAAATATGACTATCCCAACAAATATGGTTGCAATTATTTGGTGTGGGAGAATTGTCTGTATTCTGTCAATCATGTTTTAAATAAATGCTGATTGGCCAGACAGGAAGTATAGGTGGGAAAAACAGACAGGAAGTGGAAATGATACAAGGAGAGCAGGAGAATTCTGGGAAGGAGGAAGCTGATTCCTTCTACTCCTGCCCAGATCACCGAAGCGGCAGGATGTGATCTGCCCCGCTGAAAAAGGTACTGAGCCACATGGCTAACAAGATCAGAATAATGGGCTAATATAGGCTACAAGAATGGATAGGAAGCCTGAGCAAATGGGCCAATCAGCTTTATAACTTATGGAGTCCTCTGAGATTTTCTCTGGGACCAAACAGCTGGGGGACCAGGCAGGACAGAAAACCCAAACAAGCGGGCCCGTTCATGTTACAATTATTGAATTACAGAAGTCTGAAGTCTCCAAAGAACATACCTTCCCTGTAACCATTCAAGTCACAGGGAACACATCATGTTTCTCCCTGCCTGCTCAATATTAGTACTCTGAATCCCTTTCACCAGAGATGATGGTGCATTGAAGTCCATGTTGGCACAAGAAGTGCATCTGCATAAACAAGAAGAGAAAAGTATCATTCAGTGTGTTCACAAAATGAAAACTACCCTTTCTCATTTTAATCACTAAAATCTATATAGTGGTAAGTAACACTGAGGGAAGTCTTATAATCGTTTCAGAGGAGATACTGCATTTTGGGTAGAAAAAAAAGTCCTAAGTAAAAAACAGAATCCAGAATAATGGATAGGACAAAGCAGATAATAGAAAATCAATTTGAACAATTTCCACATATAAACATCTAATTCTTCTTTAATTACTACAGATTCAAAGCAAGACTCATTATCCCTTTCAAAAGAAGATCCCTTTCAATAAATGATGTAAAAAGTAGAAAAATATCAGAAATGACTAAAATCAAGGTCATTCAATCTACTACAAATCTAAAAAAAAGAGGGAAACCAAACATTAAATTGCAAAATCTCTATGTATGTTTCTTCGTATCCTCTATCTAATGTTGAATCTAAGTATTTCCAGATGCAAACAGACATCCATTTTTCACATCAAAAGGGGAAATATTCTCTACTATGGTCAAAAATAAATTAGCTTTAAGCAGCTTATACAAACAAGTTAAGTAGGTGGTTTTGTCAAGATTCAAACTCAAGCTGTAGTCCTAATTTCCTTGTAAGAATAACAAATAATAATACTTTGCATCCCTAGGATTGTTATAAGACCAAAACTGGCAATATAAGGAACTCACATAAGATACAACACATAAAATCCTCCCATAGGTACTTAATGTTACTATTTCTGTTATTATCATTAATCTAGAAAATGTGTTACTTTGTCAAACAGCAGCCAGATCTCTTTGTTTGTGTCATGAACCAAGGAGTAAAGGTGAGATTTCTACCAAGAATGATAAATAATAACATAATGTGATATATCAGAAACGTTCTGATAGTTTATGCTAAAATTAACAACCTCAAACTTTCATGAATTAAAACAGCACAGGTTGGTTCCAAGCCTGGCCTGATGCTGCATATTCTAGTCCAAACAACCCAGGAGCTTGAGGCAGGAAGACTGAGTCCATGGCCTGCCAAAGCTACAGAAAGTTCAAAGTTAGTGTTTTACTTTTCTACTACTGTGACTGAGTATTCTGACAGAACCGACTTCTTTTGATCTATGACCATTCAAGTCACTAGGAACACACCACGTTTCTTCCTGTCTCTTCAATATTAGTATGCTGAACCCCTTTCAACAAAGATTATGGCTCATTGCAGTCCATGCTGGGACGGAAAGTGCATCTTCATAAACAAGAAGCATCATTCAGTGTGTTCAGAAAATAGACCACCCTTTCTCATTTTAACCACTAAAATATCTGTAGTGATTTTTTTTAAAAAAAAGTTTGTTCTGGACCCCAGTTTGAGATTGCAGTCCATCACACCAGAAAAACTGAGCTGGAGGAATATGAAGCAATTAGCCAGAAGGTATCCACATCCACAACCACGAAGGAGAAAACAATGAACACACACTGCTACTCGTTCTGTTCCTCAACATATATTTTCTAGATTTCCACCCAGGTAATGATGCCACCCACAGTAGATGAGCTTCCCCACGGCAATTAAAACAATCAAGATAATATCCATACAGGCATGCCCAGAACCATCAGTGACTCTCCACCTCAGAATAAAAACCTTTTTAAAAGATGGAGACGTAGCTTAATGATGGAATGTTTTCCCAGTATGCAATAGGGTATGCAAACCAGAAAAAAAAATAAGATCAGTTTTTATTTTCTTTATCTTCTTTTTTTGGAAGTTGATTTAGGATTGTACTCTGTGTCATTCTTCTGTGCTCTAGATTCCTTTAAATACTGTAAGGTGGTTTCAGCAAGGGAAAGACTGGATCAGTGATAAGCACGCACATTCCCTATGCTTTCTTCAACAAACAGGGCACTTCCATCTATTTTTAGTTACTGAGAAGAGTCACCTCTGTGAGCAACTGTGTAGGCAGATGGAAAGAGGCCCAGGGTTTCAGTGTCAACCCTACACCAATAATTCAAGGTAGGGATTGGATACTAAAGTCCAAAATGACAAGACTCTTGGCATGTGCCAATTCACATCACTGCAGTACTATAATTCCCAACAGAGACTTCCACTCCAATTTATGAGAAAACTAAAGCTCATAGTGCTTGAAAGACACTAAAGAATACTGCATTTATTTATTTATTCTGGGTGGTGTGCATGCAGGCCACAGTGCTCATGAAAATGTCAGAGAAAAACTTGTGGGAGTTGGTTCTCTCCTTCCACAGTCTTGGTCCTGGAGATCTAAATTCAGACTTTCTGGCAAGTACTTTTACTCACTGAAATATTTCACCAATTCACACCTAAAGTTTAAAGTGAACCACATTTAATTTGCTATGATGACTTTCATAACTCTATAATCAAATGTTAGGAGGATTTCACATCAACAAACAATTGCCTCCAAGTTAAGATTGATCAGTTTCAGTGATAGTATAGCCATTCACTTTAATCATGTTCTGGACAATATGCCATGCATCATTTGGAAATGAGAGTCCTTCAACTTATAAGAGTATCTGATGAAAGCTGGCAAGTGCAGTAATATCTCTGTGCTACTTCTAACCTTAGTCTTTCCAGTATCTCTTTCAGAAAGGAGATGTTATCTACACCTTCAGAAAAACAGATATATAAGGATTGTTTACTTTGCCCAATACATAAGGCTAAGTAAAGCCAGAGGTAAACTCAGTGCTGGCTCGGCCATCTTTTGATGCTATAGCCTGTGTGTTTATCAACCAAAAGCTGCTTCTTCTTTCTAGACTGAGTGCTATGAATCTGTAGTTTAAGATGGTTACCTTGGATACTGAAGCAAACAATTTTATCTCTGTGTACTTGCAATATTCTACTTCCTTGGATCTTGATAATACCCCAGTAACCTTTGAAAAACTCCCCTCTTAGACAACCACATCGCAGGGAGCCTTTATAGGTCATCACATCACATCTCTTATGAGTATTTCCATTGGGAACATTAATAACCAGTATTACTGACATCAATGTCTGGCATATAACGTTCAACACATTGTTAGCAAATGACTTAGTAGGAAGATTCATGGAGATCAACGATAACTTCTTTTTATTAATCTAGGCACAGATAATACACAATGAGGGCTAGTCCTAATTCATGAGGCATCTTCAATAAAGATGAGGGACTTAGAATGCAATTCTGTGCTATAGTACTGCACCATAAATTTAATCTCCAAAAATATCTAGGAATGACTAGAAGCATATTTACTTGTGAAAATAAAACATGTTATTTTCTACTTGATTGTATTCTGTCACATGATTGTATTCTGGCACATTGTCTTTAATAAAGTTGGAAACGGCAGACTGGAAGTTCCACCTGGGCTATTATACTGAGCTGACAGCTTTCTCTTCTTCTATCAGCACCCAGGTTTAAAAATTAAAGTCGGCTGGAATTGAGACTTGAGCACACATTCATCACGAGGCGACCATTGGTGTATTAGAAGGATTTTCATTTGTTAATTGCTTCCAATAGAATAAAGAATTGGTGTGCCCCACCTTAGTTCAGTTGAGAGATAGAGAGCTTTAATTGATAAGGCCTTTTTAAGAATGCCATTGCTTTCAGATGTTTTAACTAGGTTAGAATAAGCCAACAGTGGTAATCAGCTTTTTGATGATACTGGGAAAACAACGGCAGGCAAATAATTAGTGGGCATTTTGAATGTAGGAATGTTCTTAAGCATTTGTTTGATTTTCTTTTCGAAATTTACAAATGAAGTTGATAGAACTTGATTATATATATATATACTTTTTCCTTGCCTGTACTAAACTCCTTCCCTTTGGGGTAACGAGAGAATTGTTTATACCCAGCACGTGGAAGGGAATAGCCTTTGGAAGGTAGGTCAATCATGTTTAAATTTTTGTAGTCTTTTCCTTAGCACAGTGATTGGACTATAGCCTGAAGTTTGTAGAGAAATAGAAGTTAGGGTAAGTCCTATTGGTTCAAGTACAAGATTTCGGGCTTATGACCTTGATTTTGATGCTCACTAACTTTGAATTAATTACCTATTAGTACATTGGTGGTTTAAATAGTAGAAAGCCTGTTGGGTTATAAAGAGACTAAAATAACATAGTTGAAGGAAAGTACCTATAAGAATCTATTAAGGACACATAATCCTGTAAATGTTATAGAAAACCCCACAGCAACTTTTCTTGGTGTCTTAACTAACAGCCTGCATTTCCTACTTTTCAGTGGGCATTTGTAGGAAGAACATTTTCTAAATAACCCATGTAAGAAAGAGAAAAATCACAAAGGCCTGTTAACAAGCACTGACATCACAGTGCTGGTTGATCCTAAGAACAAGAATAATGCCCAACTTCCTTCACAAGTGATGTTTGCCTCTAATAACTGCTGTGGAAGTTTATTCCTCCCCTTCAGCCAATAGTCTTTAAGATACCAGCCCACTTGGGCGTGTTCTATTTGGCTTGAAAAAGCAGTGATGGTCCTGGGCTCCCTCTGTTGCTTCGGAATCTGCTTAGGGCAACCAGACTTTTTTCCTGGTTGTGCAGAGGGCTATTGTCTAGGACGGTGATCTGTAAGTTTTTCCTTTTAAATAAATAACCCTTTCATTAATCACAGTTTCAAACTGGTGTGGGATTGTTTTGTGACCTACTCCTTTAAATAACAATTTAAATCTCCCTTTTATTATCATATACACTGAAAAATGTTTGGCTAAGTTAAGTCCAAAGCTTCTGAGAGGGAAAAATAGTAGCATGAGGCTTTTGAATGTTTTTCTGAGGTAACTCATAGAAGTTCAGGCAAATAGAGAATACCAAAGCATGGAAATCACATGTAATTAGTGCTGCAATGTAGGCCTCCATTTACAGCAATGCCACCTGCAGCAAGACCCACATTATCTTAACTGACAGCCTCCTGCCCCCTCACCCAAGAGTCAGGCTAGAGTAATTATAGACCCCTCACTTTAGTCTATTTATGTATCACAGATCTATCTATCTATCTATCTATCTATCTATCTATCTATCTATCTATCTGATCTACTTACCTGTCTATCTATCTGTCCTCAGAATATTCTAATTCTCTCTATCTGTCTCTGTCTATCTCTTTCCTTCTAGAAGAATAAAAACTAGACCCTGTTTTGATAATTGTCAAAGTGTGCTTTGGTTTCATCACATACACAGAGCAATGGTATATCACTAATTTTTGGAGACAGAAACATTTTAAATAATTTAAAATATTATTAAATTAGAAATAAGAAAAGTACATTTTTTTGTAAATATTTATTGCAGGTTGGTGGTAACCAAGGAAATGAATGAAAGCCTAAGAGAATAATATCCATTGTATTTCTGATGTACCAAGCTCACATTGCTACATAAAAGCATTGCATTTACTGTGTCTCTGGTTGAAGCACGCATTTCTAAAGCAAGAATAATGGTCAGACCCTTCCTAAGCCTACAGTTTGATCCTGTGTGCTTGAGACTTGGAGTTGTCATTGACTGATCTGATCTGAAATGGTGCTGTCAGCCACTCCCACTTACTAGACTTCTGTAAATGTCATGATTTACAAAGAGTGTTTAGCGTAGTATGTGAGGATAAACTTGGAATGTCAATTGTTAGACTGTGAAAATCAAGTGTAACGCTTTTATAAATTTTGTTTGATAATTAGAAATAAAGCCTAAAGTCAGAATTTCCTGTAAGATATTTTGCTCCTAGTTAGAATATGGACAGTAGCACTGTGGAGAAAAATAGGAAAAAAAATCTGCAAATTTCCATCAAATGATATTCTTAGAGCTATTTTCGAACTGGAAATCATTTTCTTCCACTCAAAGCCTAATGAATATACTTAAGCAACTAATAAATTATGGCAAATCCTTTAGTCCCTGTTAATTTGAACAGAGTTTTCAAAACTTGGATTATTATCTAAACTACTAAGAATCTCTATAGATGCCCCATATCAACATTAAACTATGGGATATGAATCAGTAAGATATCGCTGTAAGAATTTTCACATCAGTGTCTCAACATTTTATACACACTCACGGAGAAGAGAGTCTTGCCTGTTGGATGTTCTTTGAATTTACAGGACTTCTAGTCTAGATAGTTCAAAGATCGATGTGTACAAAGCATTGGGCTTATTAGTGAACCTTAAAGTTTGTTGTAGTTTAGAGTAAATACATTCAAATTTTATTGTTCTATTGTAAAATATAGAAAGCTTTGCTGCTGACTGCATTGAGCCTGATGTGCTGTAGAATACCAGAGCTCCTGTGTTACAAGATCATTATAGCTGATGATAGTTTTTGTCCTTGCTTTCTTCTTCAGTTCATTAAACTTGTTTCTTCTGTGTTTAATATTGAGTTAAACATATTCATTTTTAATTAACTTATGGCATTTCATTTTAATCATTACCACTTGATTACTTTCTTTTGACTAAACTCTTCTTCTATCACTTTATTTTTATTAAAAAATTAAATCTCAGTTGAGTTATGTATCTAAAATTTACATATAGGTCTATATCTAATAATAAAACTCACATTTTGTTCTATTGTCTTATGTGGTTGTTTGTTTGATTTCATCTCCTATGATTTACTGATTAATTATTTGATGACTGAACCTCCAAATATATATCTCTAAGGATATGTATTCTGTAGTGAAAGGAGTGGGCTGCGTTCGCACCTGGATCCTGGCTAGTTTTACCCCCGAAATAATTACATGGAAACTGTATTCTTTTAAACATTGCTTGGCCCATTAGTTTCAGCCTCTTATTGGCTAATTCTCATATCTTGCTTTAATCCATATTTAGTAATCTGTGTAACACCACAAAGTGGTGGCTTACCAGGAAAGTTCCTAACCTGTGTCTGTCTTGGAGAGGAGAGTCTTGGCGACTGCCTCATTGCCTTCTTTTTCCCAGCATTCTGTTCTGTTTACTCCACCTACCTAATTTTCTGTCCTATCAAAGGGCCAAGGCAGTTTCTTCATTAACTAATGAAAGTAACACATAGACATATGACCCTCCTCCATCAGTATTCTTTTGAAAAAAGTTATATTTTTTTTCAGGAGTAACAATTTTTGATACTGTAAAATTTGTAGACTTCTTTCTGTGTGGACACCTGTGAACCATAAAATCTGTTTTCCTGTTTTAATTTACAAAATTAAATGAGGTCTAGGCTATGCAAAATGGGCATAGTTTATATTTTTAAATTGAGTGTATGTATTTTACTTTTTTCATGGCTTCTGACCTCTTTTGATTTAATTATAGTTACACATGTGCTTACTCCTCAATATATAAATATAAAATACTCAGTCTATATAACGTTTTGCCCACAGACATATACACACATATCACTTCAGGACCAATGACTTGATCTTAGATAACCAATTTGCAGGAAGACTATTTTACCTTGATCTCAGCACTTCTTTGTTATCTGTAGTTATTTGTGTAGGACTGGATTCCCATGATATTCCCCCTGCCATGCTAGCATAACTGTTGTTGCTATTCTTTCTTCAGTCTTGTTTAGCTAGCCATTTGCATCAGGCTTCAAGAGCATAGCATGGCTCACATTTCTAGAAGACACAATCTCACAGAATCATCCTGTCATTTTTACAGTCTCTACACCAACACATCTGAGATGTTTCCTGGGCCTCATATGCAGGAGCTCTGTGATAGATGGATCAGTTGGAGCTCAGTACCACATCATCACTTGTACATTGCATTTTGATCAGTTGTAGTTTAATATAGCAGCCTCCATCTGTTGCAAAGAGAAGTGTCTTTGTTGAGAGGTGAGAACTACACTTTTCTGTGGCTATAAGGAGAATATTAGAACACAGTCGAGAATTATTCCACTTAGTAAAGTGAGAGGTTGTTGGTTCTCCTCTAAAATCCTTGACCTCAGAAGCTTGGGGTAGTTGGCTAGTTTACAACTGCCATGTCTGAGTTTGTTCCTTTCTGTTGAGTATGCCTAAACTCCATGCTTGCTAAAATTGTACCTTAAGATTATTGTGCAGGGTTGGTCATTGTTATAGTTCAAAAGCATCATAGCTGGGTAGGCCTCTTGGCTGTTTATCTCCCTTGGAGGCTGATGTGGACTCTTTAAATTTTTAATGAAAATATAACAACATCATTTTCCGCTCATCTTTTCTTCCTCCAACACCTCCCATGTGCCCCAGCCCCATTTTGTCTCTAAATAACTATCTTTTTCTTTAATTTCCATGAATATGTATTTTGATTTAAATTAAATTCTAGCCAGAAAAAGGGAATTTTCAAAGACTCTTTGATGCTGTCTTTATGCACAGAGTATATCCTGTTCTGTGCCCCCCTACATACAGATCAAGTAAGAGACAATGATGCTAATCTTATTGTCTATTTAAATGAACCAAACATGAGTCTGTCCTGCATCCTGGTTGCTGGAACACTGGCAGTAGTAGGTGATTACATTTTCATATTCTCAATATTTGAATTTCCCCAGGACTCCAAATCCTAGGTGTTCTCTCCTCCATTTTTGTTCTCTCTGTACTGGAGACTTTTGAAATCTCAGAAGAACGTTCTGCCCCTATCATTCTATTTTATAATGACATCTATTCCCACTGCTTCCTGAAGACTCTAAGTCAGATGATGCTGAGTACCAGGCTTTCTTATCTCCCAGTGTCTCTTCCTTGGTGACACCTATTTCTAATTTTTGTATCCCAGTGCTGTGAGACTGGTCAACTATTGCCCTTAACACCTTTGCTCACCTTCTCTGCCCAGTGCTATTTACAGTAGCAAATAGCTTGAGGCAAATTATGACACAGAATGCCTGGCTTTTCACACTACACCACCAATCTCCTAAGTCTCAAGACCTCTTAACTTTGGCTATGAAGAGTGCTTTCTGGTGCCTTCAGACATCTGTTTTTACATTTCTTTTCAGGTTTATAGTGATTTTCTGTAAAACTGATCTGGGGAAAGCTAGAAGCAATAGTTGCTTGCTTTTTGTTTATTTAAATTTTGTCATGAAAATTGATACCAAGGTATTGTTAGGATAATGAGTACAACTGATTGTAACAGTAATACTTTAGTTCCCTTACTGTGACAGTCTTGTCAAGAGGCCATTGGTAGCATTGGCTTCCCAGGGTTCCATTGTTTGCTGTGGACCTGAACCAGCAAAAAGGATCAGGGAAGCTTAATACCAGCACATGAAGTTCAACTCACTGCTACGAAGGCCTGAACATAGAAAAATAGAGCTTTGTAAATATTAAAATATCATTTTTATTCTCATTCCTGTCTAGAGAAGTTGTTTAGACTTCTGAAGTATTACTTTTATAAATGAAGATTTATGTGAAATACATTCTTTAATTCAGATTGAATTATTTTTTCAATAAGAATGTGATTAAATAAATGTATATTAATCCATAGAGGGGCTAGAGAGATGATTCAATCTTGACCCTCAGATGTAAGGTCCTGAGTTCCAGTCCCATGCACCTAGATAAAAAAAAAAAACTGGGCATGGTGGGGAATGCCTGAAATCGCAGGTCTAATGAGGTAGAGACAGGAAGATATCTGTAGCCAGTCTTCCTGGATTGGTACTGTTATGGCTATTCTGTGTTGTCAACTTGACTATATTGGGTATGAGCTACTATCTGCAACTGGAGAGCATGCTTATGATCCAAATCTTGAGACAGGAAGACAACATGCCTTTGATCCAGATCTTAAGACTGGAAGACACAAGTTTTTGATCTGGATCTTGAGGCAAGATGACACACACCTTTAATCCAGATTTCGAGGTAAGAAAGCACACCTTTAACCTGAGCCACACCTTCTTCTGGAAGCCTCTATAAGGACAATAGAACAAGGATGGGTTTGCCCACTTTTTTTCTGTTTGCCTTCACCTTGTCAGTACATCAGTTGGATCATACTTCTTCTGAATTCCAGTATACACAGAAAACCAGCTGAGACAGCCAGCCTTGTGTAACAGAAAACTTTTGGCCTTTCCATTCACAACTAGCAATTATTGGACTGCAGTCTGTAAATCTTTTCAATACATCCCTTACATATATGTGTACACATATATAAAAATACATATACACATATATGTGTATATATACATGCATATATATGTATACATATATTCTATAAATTCTCTGACTCTAATCTAGAGAACCCTGACTAATACATGTAGGCAACAGCTTCAGTTAGAGACCTTGCTTCAATTATTAGGTGGGGAGTGATATAGGAAGAAATCCAGTGTTGACCCCTAGCCTCCATATGCTTGGATCTGAAGACATGCAGACATGGGCATGTACACATGTATTCCTTACAAACACACACACACACACACACACAAACATGAATATATATACAGACACATAACCATATGTGCAATATCTACTCACCAAAGAAAGAAAGACTCATGAAGATCTTCATGGACTATTATAGTGGAGAAAGATGGAAAATGGCTAGAAACAGCTAGCAACAGGTGTGAGTTTAAAAAATATCTGCATCCAGGTTCTGGTTATTACAAGTAATGCTGCTATGAACACAGCTGAACAAATGTTCTTGTAGTATGATTGAGCATCTTGTGTGTATATGCCCAAGAGTGGTATTACTGGGTCATGAGGTAGTTTGATCGCCAGTTTTCTGAGAAACTTCCATACTGTTTTCTAAAGGGGTTGTAAAAGCTTGCATTCACACCAGCAATGATAGAGTATTCCCCTTGCTCCACATCCTCTCAAGCATAAGCTATCATTGATGTTTTGTGTTTTTTTTTTATTTTAGCCATTCTGACTTGTGTAAGATGGTGTCTCAGAGTTGTTTTGATTTGTATTTAATTTCCCTGATGGCTAAGGATGTTGAACATTTCCTTATGTATCTTTCAGTCATTTGAGATTCTTCTATTGAGAATTCTCTGTTTAGTTCTTTACCTCATTTTTAATTGGGTTATTTGGAATTTTGATGTCTAATTTGTTGAGTTCTTTATATATTTTGGAGATCAGTCCTCTGTCTGGTGTGTGGTTGGTAAGATCTTTTCCCATTCAGTAGGCTGCCTTTTTGTCTTATTGACTATGTCCTTTGCTTTACAGAAGCTCCTCAGTTTCATGAGGTCCCATTTATTTATTGTTTCTCTCAGTGTTTGTGTTACTGGTGTTTAGGAAGTAGTGTCCTGTGCCCATGCATGGAAGGCTACTTCCTACTTTCTCTTCTTCCAGGTTCAGAGTGGTTGGATTTATATTGAGGTCTTTAATCCATTTGGACTTGAGTTTTGTGCGTGGGGATAGATATGGATCTATTTTCATTCTTATACATTTGACATTCAACCTAGATGTCCCTCAACTGAAGAATGCATAAAGAAAATGTGGTGTATTTACACATTAGCGTATTACTCAGTGGTGAAAAAGCAATGACATCTTGAAATTTGCATGCCAATTGATGGGACTAGAAAAAAAAATAACCTCTTGAGTGAGGCAACCCAGACCCAGAAAGATAAACGTGGTATATACTAACTCGTAAGTGGATACTAGCTGTAAAGCAAAAGATATTGAGCCTATAGTTCATGATCCCAGAGAGGCTAAGAAGCAAGGTGAACCCTAAGAAAAACATAGATCCACCTAAAAAGGGGAAATAGATAAGATCGCCTGACAAAAATTGGGAGCATGTGTGCGGGGAGTAGGAGGGTGGAAGGGGAAGGCAGGGAAGAAGGCGAGAGGGTAGAGGAACTTGAAGAAATGAGATAGTCGAGGTGGAGGAAGGACAGAGATGAGAGCAAGGAGAGAGTTACTTTGGTTGAGAGAGTCAATATGGGGCTAGCAAGAACCCTGGCACTAGAGAAATTTCCAGGAATCCACATGGATGACCCCAGCTAAGACCCTCAGCAATAGTGGAGAAGGTGCCTGAACTGGCCTTACCCTGTAGTCAGACTGATGAATATCTTAAATATCACCATAGAACCTTTATCCAGAAACTGATGAAAATAGAGGCAGAGATCTGTATAAAAGCACTGGACTAAGCTCCCAAAGTCCAGCTGAAGAGTGGCAGGAGTGAAAATATGAGCAAAGAGGTCAAGACCATGATGGGTACACCCACTGAAACAGTTTACCTGAGCTAATTGGAGCTCACCAACTCCAGTTGGACAAAGAAGGAACAAGCATAGGACCAAACTAGTCCCTTTGAATGTGGTTAACACTTGCATGCCTGAGGCAGACTACAGGGCTGCTGGCAGTGGCACCAGAATTATTCCTACTGTTTTACTGGCTTTTGGGGAACCTGTTCTCTTTGGATGAATACCTTGCTTAACCTAGATAGAGTATGGAGGGCCTTGGACTTTTGACAAAGCAATGAGCCTTACCCTCTTTGAGGAGTTGATGGGGGGAGGGTTGGGAGGACAGGGGGCGCGAATGGGCATGGGGACTGTGATTGGTATGTAAAATGAAAAGGATAATTTTTTAAAAATAGTGATAATAAAAAGAAAAAAACAAAATAAAACAAAAAAGATGTTAGATAACTACCGGTAATGTTACTTAATTATTAGGTAGTAATTTTAATGTATATTCATCTAAAATGTATATTAAAGTTCTCCAAAATGATTGTGAATTTATTCAATTTAAAAAATCTGCTTTCAAACTCGCCTTAAGCTTGACATTACTTGATGAAGGCACCAGGGAATGTCTTGCTAAAGTTCCCTAAAAGATTGTCTCTGAATAAAGGACTACATTCTTGACTGTAATGTCTGTAATATACGCTCGAACACTGCCACTCCTTTGCATATCAGTCTGGAGAGTGGAGGGCAACTCCCTTACCTGCTGCTTGAAAATTTGAAGGTGCCATAAAGTGTTTGGTTCTGGAGGATTTCACATAGGATTTCAGAGTAGAAACAAAGTCCTTCATCATGATAATGTTAAGACCATATTTGTCTCAACTTTGTTTTCTCTTACTTTCTGTTAGTTCCTATTGCTTTTAAATAGAAGTATATCCAACGGCTAAATATTTATCATTTCCATTTGGCTTATTATTTGTCCTCATATGCATACATTCCATGCACTCAGAGCCCAGGCCTTCTTTTGTAGGGTCTACTAGATTTATGCAGCATCCTAATTTTTTGATGGAAATTGGTTATATTTCATTTTAATTTACATTCTAGATATCCATGAATGAAACTGCATGAAGATTTTCTTCTCAGTGATACAAATCTTTCCATAACTTCAATTGACCTCTTAGGACATGTACTCAGTCCAGGCTTCTACTCATTATAGGAATAGCCCCTTGTGGTGCTGTTGTGTGGCTAATTGTCTGGTCTTTAAACAAGAGAAGAGTTCAATTTTTAAGCAGTTATGTGTGGCAGAAACGGAATATATTGTTGTGTGGAGCTAAAGCATTGCACCTGCTATTCTGTAAAAAAGTAATAATAATAAAGATTACCCCAAATCTTTTTTCATTTCTATTTGTGCTGAATCATGATCATCACTTCTGCCTCCAATTTCCAGCACATATGCAGTGAGAAAATAATAAAAATCTGAGGTTTCTATCAATCATGTAGCCCAAAGTTAAATCTGCCTGGCTTAGTAACTCCCTAGTTCTTCATATATTAGAACATTTCAACAAAATTAAAATGTCTTCTCTTGCCCTACCCCTTACCTTCCGAGCCCCACCACAGCACACTATCTATTGCTTGGTTTAATTAGATGCTACCTTTTCTTCCTCTGGCATTTGTCAGAAGAATAGTAGGATCAGCTACAGTGGGGCCTTCAGACTGCAGATCAGGCTTCAATGCTGCCTTTGTCACATTGATAGTGACCACAAACACACTGCACAATATCACAAATATAGAGGACAAAGTTCAACACAAGCACTTTATTTTTTCTTAGAATCCATGTGGTCTTGGTTTAATCACTGACTGTGAGACTCAAAGTATATCCCACGCTAGAAGGGTTACTGCAAATTAAGGACAAAGGTTTAGTAAATAAGTGAGTAATAAAATCCAAAGCACACATCTTATGGGATGGCAGGGACATGCGGGCAGGGCAGTCACTTGAACTTGTCTGATCGGGCTTTGATGAGTGCGTACTCTGGGCAGAAGAGTGCTTACTGAGTCCAAACCTGATGTTCAATTTAGTAGAGACAAGAAGCTTCTTGGTATTTCAAAACTAATACCAACACCCCGTGCCTCTCCCCAGGTCGAGGCAGTATCTACCTTATCTCTTTACTGTATTGTACATTGTGTTCAGGGATAGAGCTTAATATTTGTTTTAGAGTGGAAGATTTGTAAATCTGCCTCAACCTTAAATCCTACTGTCAGGTATAAATAGATTACAGAAGAAGGATTTCTGAGGTCACTTCTCCCACGGGCTTAACCTTAACATCTCCTGAATCCCCTCCTCTGTTTGCCATACTCATTGGACATCTAATGACCCCTGCATCACCTACCTCTGCTTGTGGACACATGAATGTCTTTAAGGGGCTTCACTTGCATGACATTGGTGATCAGATCTACATTTTCCATCATTTTTTGAGCATGTGCAGATGGCTGTAAACCTCACACCATGCTGTATGCAGTCTGTTTAGCAGGCTTTTTAATGTGGCACAAGAGTGAAACCATCAGCAAATAAAGTGCCTGTCCTCTCAAAAGCCATCCAGGTACCCAGAGCATAGAAATATTAGCATCCATAAACACAAGGAACTCCATGCAAGGCAAACACAGCATCTAAGCATGCAGAGACTGGCTTTCGTGGACATTTTTAGTTAAAGGTACCAAAATCAATCTATTCTAAGAGAGTTTGTTGTTGTTGTTGCTAGTATTATTTTTAATTATGCATTTTTCCGAAGCTGCCATAGTAGTACATATATGTCCATTAATCATGTTTATAACTAGATACATTTCTAAAAAGAAAATATTCACCTCCAACATACACATAGGTCAATAAAAGAAAACTTAAATTACTCTGGAAACCTCTCATTCATTTTACTTTCATATGTTACTAATTTCCATGAACAATCAATATCCACAACTACAAACAACACTGATCATTTTGATTATTTTAGCCTCATTTTTAAACTTTCATATGCATAGAATTGTGTAGCATGCTGCATTTATGTCATGCTAATTTTATTCACTATTGTGTGACCCATGTGTATTTTTTAATAGTACTCTTAGTTCTCATTCAGTCCATTTTATTACAGACATATATCAGAATCTACACGCTCTATTTTTGGAACTTTGAGTGGCCTTCAGCTTGTAAGCCGTGTGTAAACAGCCTTGTGTTTTTAATAAACTTATGCATGCCAGCTTTTGGAAAGAAATGTGGACTCAGAAATGCATACATCTTATATAAAATCACATGTGGTAGATCTTGCCAAGTGCTTTTCAAAAGTGAAGACACACACAATGAGTGTAAATGAGTTGTGTTTCCCAACTCTCATATATCAGAAAAAGTGGTGGCAAGATTTATCTCTCATCTGAAGAGTATAAGACTTGAGGCATCCTTGATGACTATGAAGTTTAGCAACTTATCAAAGTTGGTCATTCCGGAAGCTTTTTCTTATGATGCATCTGTTCCAGTTGTTTGCTCACTTTACTTAGTTGCATTTCCTCAAACATCTTGATTTGTAAAAGGTTTTTAATTTTTTGATGAATCTTTTGCTTTATTAGTTACATTATAATTTGCCCGTTATGTTTGATTCAAAGAAATTTTTAGGGCAACGCTTATTTTTGCTTTATTGCCAATATTATATTTTGTGACATGTTATGAAATCTTTACTAATCCACAGTGTCCTGAAAACTGTATTTATTTTCTATGTTTCACTCAGTATAAAACTCAAAATGTGTCTAAGATCCTACTGCAACACACAAAACTTTTAAAATGATAAAAGAAATTCAGGAGAAATCTTCAAGGCATTGTCACTAGTAAAGGCTTCCTGGGGAGCACTCCAATAGCTCAAGAAACAAGATGAAGAATCAAGAAATATGATTACATAAAATCAAAAGCTTCTATGCAGCAGAAGACACAACTAAGAGAGAGAGAGGAGCAAATCTGCAGAATGGAAGAAAATTTGATAGAGGATGAGTTCAGATAATATCGAAAGAACAAATGATACAAAACAAAAACAAAATAGAAAACTTCAAAATGGACACTAAGTAAAAGAAGTACAAATGGGCAATAACTGTATGAAAATGCTCAACATCCTTTTCTATTAAGAGCATAAAAATCAAAATTACATTGAGATTTCATGATATACATTTAGAATGTTATTTTTTGTTTTGTATTTGTTTATCTTTTTTTTACTTAAAATAGAAGTTTTATTTGCTTCAACTGTATCATTTCCTCAGTATTTATACAATGGAAATTAACACAGCAAACAAAGGCCCCAATCACACATTTATTGTGATAATATTTTGCAGTGATTTGAATAAGAATGGATCCCATGGGCTCATATACTTCAATGCTTAGTCAACAGGGAATGCCACCATTAGAACAAATTAAAAGGATTAACTGCTGTGGTCATGTGAGGAAATATGTCGCAGAGATAGGCTTTGAGGTTTCAAAAGCCCATGCCAAACCCAGAGTCTCTCTCTTGGCCTATAGGTCTGAATGAGGCTCTCAGCTACTTCTCCAGAGT